>NW_027411866.1:206774301-207294910 GCF_047663935.1 Musca autumnalis | reverse complement strand
GGATAAAAATTATGTTTTTGGTCCATTTCACCCGCTAAATATTTCACGATCATCACCAATTAAAATATCGATCTATTATGATGTGAAACCGACCTCCATACCAAATTTCGTGACGATCGGTCCAAAATTGCGGCCTGGAGTTTGATTACAATTTATAATGCACAGACGGACACACGGACGGACGACGGACACACATCTCACAATCGCTTTATCTCGCCGAGATATGAAGATTGGTATACCACATTGGGGGTCTCCGACGAATATTTCGCGGTGTTACATAAATTTTACCAAAACAAACGTATAATACCCTTTCCACATAGTGGTGTAGGGTATAAACAAAAAACAAAATTAACAAGTCGAACTTCAGTACCGCCGAAAATATATGGACTGCCCAAAATCCATAAAGATGGAACTCCTTTGCGTCCGATATGTTCATTCATAACGTCCCCTACCTACGAACTACCGAGGTACATGGCAAACATCCTAAAAGCTTTAACAGCTACATATTGAAGGCGATGAGATCTTGATATCGTTTGATGTAGTTTGATGGCAATCAAAGCCATTAATGAAAATTGGACAATCATCAAGGAACACAACGACATTCGAATGAACTTATTCATTGAAATGTTGGCAATGTGTATAAAGGATGCAAGGCATTTTCAATATAAGGACAAGGTATTCGAACAATTAAAGGGGATGACAATGGGGTCCCCAATCTCGCCAATTAATCGCAGACACCGTAATGGACAAACTCCTTGACGAAACCATTATAAAACCGACGACTAAACCTATATTAACAAAATATGTGGACGACATTTTTTGTATTATAAAGAAACCCGAAGTTGAAAAGACACTTCAAACTTTAAATATGTACAACAAACAGTTGCATTTCACTATGGAGTGTGAAAACGACAACAGATTACCATACCTAGACTCCATTATATATAGGCAAAATAATCTCCTGTTACCTAAACCTACGGCCTCAGGCAGAATCATTAATTAGTACTCTACCAAAAATAAAATGAAAATAAAAACAGTTCTAAAATGAATGATTCCCTACAAAAATAATAAAAGACTTGATAAAACATGTTGAGAACAAAAATACAGATAAAACCATAATAGCGGTTGAAAAAAAAAATACAAAATATCACGTACAGTCCACACGCAGAGAAAAAATATGTTTGATACAACAATACTTCAAGTATTGTCAATCCAACAATCGTTATTGTCACACTGGACTATATTATGTGTTCTAAATATAAATATGTATTGTCACTTTGACACTATAATGTTTTGGACCAAACATGTAATTACGATAGTTTTGGTTAGAGGTAACAATATTTGTTGTTGCAATTCACAGTAGTTTTGTCCAAATCGACAATAAATATCGTTAGAACTTACAATAGTTTTGGTCAGAAGTAACAATATTTATTGTTGCAATTCACAATAGTTTTGGTCAAATGGACAATAAATATTGTTAGAACTTATAATAGTTTCGGTCAGAAGTAAAAATATTTATTTTTGCAATTCACAATAGTTTTAGTCAAAATGGACAATAAATATTGTTAGAATTTACAATAGTTTCGGTCAGAGGTAACAATATTTATTTTGCAATTCACAATAGTTTTGGTCAGAAGTAACAATATTTATTGTTGTAATGCGAAATGGTTGGAATAAAAATTGTATACCAAACTTTTTAATGTGTTACATTTAAAAAAATATAAAAAAATTTCCTTTTGCTCTGTTCCTGCCAGGGTTTCGTAGTCGGAGTCGAGCAATTTTGCTGGAGTCGGAGTCTGAGTCGAAAAAAATAACTCGACTCCGACTCCGGGCAACATTTTTTCCACGTTATAGAAATAATAACGTTAAATTTGGAACAAGAATATTTTGTTAAAAATTATTAATTATTTTAAAAGAAAGGCATAAGAAAACAATTATGCAAACGGTATATTATACTAAGTTAAAGGACAATTCACAGGATATTTACTATCCTCTGAAGTGTAGTATATTCATCCCTATTTTGTTGATCCAATTGATTCTTTACATTTTTGCAAACAAAAGTAAAGTTCTATGACAATCGAATTAAGATTGGACCTTTAACTTCTTTCGTCAGAAGTCTTGCTGGTATTTTCATAAAGGTCTATGGGTATTCTCATCTTGGTTTTTATGAGAAGTCGTCCTTGTCATCTATTAAAGACGTTGTGGGAAATCTTACTGAATACTCTGTGACACAAAATGGAAGTCAAGATCTGTGGGTGGAAAAATTCCTTTTCGGAATGAATTGCCCAATTGAGAACCCCAAAGGATCCCATAGCTGAAATTTCTGAGTCATGACATAATGAAGTTTTTGATTGACCCCCATCAATCATTGAGAAAATAGCTTTGTATCTCTGAGATATTGTTTCAGTTAAATAGAATGAGGAACCTTTCTGTCGAATATGCTGTCCTTCTAGCCCAGTTCCTTTCATGCCCTTTTTGTTATACCCTCCACCATATGGAGGGTATAATTAAATTTGTCATTCCGTTTGTAACACATCGAAATATTCGTCGGAGACCCCATAAAGTATATATATTATTGATCAGCATAAAATTCTATGTCGATTTGACCATGTCCGTCTGTCCGTCCGTCCGTCAGTCCGTCCGTCTGTCTGTTGAAATCAAGATACAGCTCGCAATTTTAAAGATAGAGAGTCAAAATTTGGTACAGAAGTTTTTATTACTTGCAGGATGGTTGGTATTGAAAATGGGATATATCGGTCCACGTTTTGATATAGCCCCCATAGAACGGTACCTCCCGATTTTCGGTATTTTTAAGGTTTAAGCTTCATTATCCTACCAAAATGGCTGAAATTTGGTACGTAGTCTTCTTTAGGGGTATAAAACTTTCCTCCAGAATTTTGTCGGTATCGGTCCACACCTTCATATAGCCCCCATAGAACGGTACCTCCCGATTTTCGGTATTTTTAAGGTTTTAGCTTCATTATCCTACCAAAATGGCTGAAATTTGGTACGTAGTCTTCTTTAGGGGTATAAAACTTTCCCCCAGCATTTTGTCGGTATCGGTTCACACCTTCATATAGCCCCCATAGAACGGTACCTCCCGATTTTCGGTATTTTGAAGGTTTTAGCTTCTTTATCCTACCAAAAAGGCTGAAATTTGGTACGTAGTCTTCTTTAGGGGTATTAAACTTTCCCCCAGAATTTTGTCGGTATCGGTCCACACCTTCATATAGCCCCCATAGAACGGTACCTCCCGATTTTCGGTATTTTTAAGGTTTTAGCTTCCTTATCCTACCAAAAAGTCTGAAATTTGGTACGTAGTCTTCTTTAGGGGTATAAAACTTTCCTCCAGAATATTGTCGGTATCGGTCCACACCTTCATATAGCCCCCATAGAACGGTACCTCCCGATTTTCGATATTTTGAATGTTGTGGCCTCAATATTCCACCGAAATGGCTGAAATTTGGTATTTAGACTTCGTTGGGGTACTCAAACTTCCCCTTTAAATTTGTCGGTATACGTTCACGCCTTCATATAGCCCCCATGGAAAGGCACCTCCCGATTTTTCGTATTTTGAAGGTTGTGTCTTCAATATTCCACCAAAATGGCTGAAATTTGGTATTTAGTCTCCAATATGATATAAAACTGTTCGCCAGAAATATGTCTGTACAGGTCCACGCTTTAATATTGCCCCATTTCTGACTAAAATTCGTCGGTATAGGTCCACGTTTCGATATAGCCCCCATAGAACGGTCCCTCCGGATTTCCGTAATACTGAAGATTGTGATGTCCATATCCAACCTAAATGGCTGAAATTCGTTATTTCGTCTTCCAAGAGTTATAAAATATTCCAGAAGAGTATTATCAGTATAGGTCCACGTCTTCATATATTCCCATAGAAGCGTACTTCTTGATTTTCGGTATTTTTTAAGTTTTAGCCACATTCTCTTACCCAAATATAGGAAATTTGGTATTTAGTCTTTGTCGGTATATATCGACGTTTTGAAATAGCCCCCATAGAATGGTGCCTCACATTGTTTTACCGAAATTGCTGAAATTTTCATACACGAAAGGAAACTAATTATTCCATTTTACTTCAATACAACTTGTGGTGGAGGGTATAACAAGTTCGGCCCGGCCGAACTTAACGCCGTTCTTTCTTGTTCTTGAACTCAAAAAGTAAAACAAAATGAAATTTTCTACAAAAATGTTCCACCGAAAAAAACTCAGAAGTCTCATAAACGGCGAATCTTTCTATTAGGATTCATGAGGGCTTTAGATGTAGACATTCAAATAACTGGATCTGTCCGTCAATAACAGATATAGTTCATGTGTATCCGAATTTACACAATCTGTTGCATATACGAAATTCAATGAAATATATAATCATAGAGTTGTCATGAGAAAGGATCGGGTAAAAGTGATAAGGGACAATGAAAACATAACATCGATTATTTGTCCTAGTGGACATTTTTGTAGAATATTTTTATGCACGAAATCCCATAGTGTGCTAATTTTTCAGTTCCAGAAAACATCCATCTGTCATCATCTCAAATATTTCAATAAAATTATCCACACCAAAGTTCAAAATGTGAGCGCTGAATTTTAATTTATAAATTTCAGAAAAAAAGTAGAAAGTATAAATTGCATAGTATATGTGGTCAGATTTTTAAGTCCACCGGAACAATATTGCCTTAGTATGAGCTTTGGATGGGATAAATTTATTTGATTTTGAATGCAGCATATAAATTGCGTTTTTCTCGAAATCGGCCACAAAAATATATGACAATGGGTTTGTTAGTTTTCGAGCTAGAGTTGGCACCGCAAAATGTTTTGATAAAAAAGGGTCTCGTTGACGGCCACAAAACTTCGTAATATTTTTCTCTTTCAGTTGAAGAAAAAAATCTGCCAAAAATTTACGTAGTTTTCTCGAAAAAAATCATGAAAAATGGTTTTTATTGAGCTTTAAAAATAAAATGTTGGCTTATATCCAGTGCATGTAGTCCTTATGATTTGCATTGCTCCTTCATGTTCACATATTTTGAAAGCTTAAAGATTTTCTCACGCGGAATATTTCCGTCCAGAATATACTCGAATGTATTCGAACGAATGCCCTTTCTAATGAATATGTAAGGATAAACTAACACATTAGCCTATATAGGCCAAAATGTAAGAAAAAGTTAAAAATTTGTGCATATTTTGTTCATTTTTAGTGGTATAGGAATTCACTCTCGGAGTCGACCCGGAGTCGGAGCCGGAGTCGTGAAAAAACTCGTCTGGAGTCGTAGTCGAGCCAAAAATACCTCGACTCCGAAACCCTGGTTCCTGCTACTATTTTTACTACGATAACATTTTTTCCTTTATGTAATCGGAAAAAAATAGTAAAAATTAGTTGATTCTTGCAGTACTTATTTATTACATATATGATTTTTAAAAAATTTAGATAACACTGATTTCAGATAATTTTAATTTCGATTGACGCCAATTTTATTTAGTTTAACAAAGATTCGTCTCTTGATGTGCAAATAAAGCATGTTGGTAAACTATTTCTTGTGATTTATTCGGTCAGGAAAATTGTGAATCCAAGTCGTTAGTAGAATTTGAAGCTAAATTAGAAAAGGAAAATGTGTTGGAAATATCGCTTAGTACAACTACAAAAAGAAGATACTTACTAATTAATTTTATGCCCAAAACAAAATCGGTTGAAGAAATGAATTGTTGCACCAAATTTCTGAATATAACTGGTTTTAGAGAGTATTCTTATTAAAAATTTCCACTTCAGCTGTCGGTGATAAGTTTTATGTTTTCTTAACTAAATTTAAAAAGTCTGCAGCAAAACAAAACTTAACCCGCCAAATTTAAAAAAAATTATAGCATCATGAAGTTAGTTAAAATCAGACACACAAAACTACGTAATAAACAAGTGTCAGCAGTAGTCGTTACTTTGGTTTTCATTGAGCATGCATTGCAAAAATTATTAGACTGTTGCAACGCGCTCTTTATATTTTAAATTAAAATAGAATTCCGACAATTCGTTCACAAAAACACAAATTTAAAAAAAAAAACTATTTCTATTTTCTCCTTTTTTGTTTTTAGCTCTCCGCAAAACACACACACATAACAACTTACATACGATAGTAGAAAAAGAGATTCAAAGAGGTGGTGTCAAACTACAATGAAAAATAGTATTGGTCAAAATGGACAATAAATATTGTTAGAATTCATAAGAGTTTTTGTCAAAAGTAACAATATTTATTGTTAGAATTTACAATAGTTTTGGCCAAATGGACCATAAATATTGTTAGAATTCAGAATAGTTAAGGTAAAATTACCTATATTTACAATAGTTTTGGTCAAAACTACAAACACGTGTTGTAAACATTATTCAGTATAAAAAGAACACAAAAGGGATCGACGTTTTCAAGAAAATTTAATTTATTGTGTCAAAGATGTATGAATTATCGGAATTCTTCTTTAATATCTCCTTGCAACGCCAATTCTGCTTCAACCTCCACATTTATATTTAGCGCATCACAAAAACACATGAGAAAACCAAAAACAAAAAAACTACATTGCATTTTAAAGTAGATAACGCCATAAAAAAAGAAAACACTGACAGTTTTTAAATAATAAAGAATTCAATAGATTTAATAATGTATGACACTTTTATTTTTAGATTTTTTGCATTTTTGTCTTGGAATGTTGTTTTTATACAGTCAGGGACAAAAGTTTACATACACCCCATAAATCTCGGGTTTTAGGATAAGTAATGATTTTTATGAAATTCCAAGTATACAGTTTTATTTCTTCTCACTAATAAACAATATTTGAAACAACAAAAGTACAATCCATAATACAAATAACGGTAAATTTTACAAAAACCAAAAATGATGGGGACAAAAGTTTACATACACCCCAAGGAAATATGTGTATTACCGTAGAATTTATGGAATTAGCAGCAAAATTTATACATTTTATTGTTTCAGCGAACGTCTTTGGGTGTCCAAGATATATCTTAGAGAAACAAAAATAATTTTTGGGGGTTAAATGCCGTTATTTAAGGTCAGAATTCTTGTATTCCTCATCAAAGCTGACCCTTGCCTTATTCTTTGCGTTTTAAGGTATTGTACTTTATAAAAAGCACAAAATTAGTTTCAGATGGTAAATCTTGAGACCCTAGAAAGCTTTGAAGTTGATCTTGTGCATAATATACCTTCCTGGACGTCAAAAATGCACGCTTTTCCTCAGAAGAATTTTGACCTTAAATAACGGTATTTAACCCCCAAAAATTATTTTTGTTTCTCTAAGATATATCCTGGACACCCAAAGACGTTCGCTGAAATAATAAAATGTATAAATTTTGCTGCTAATTCCATAAATTCTACGGTAATACACATATTTCCTTGGGGTGTATGTAAACTTTTGTCCCCATCATTTTTGGTTTTTGTAAAATTTACCGTTATTTGTATTATGGATTGTACTTTTGTTGTTTCAAATATTGTTTATTAGTGAGAAGAAATAAAACTGTATACTTGGAATTTCATAAAAATCATTACTTATCCTAAAACCCGAGAACTAAACTTTTGTCCCTGACTGTAAGTTTATAATCACTAATGCTTTACTTTTTTTGATCCACTTTCTTTGACTGTCAAAGAAAAATTTTTAGGGACAAAGAATGCACAATCACGAATAACTTCACCGGCTGCCACACATAAACTGAAGAGAGCAAAACAAAAATGCAGCTACAACAAGTTAACGGGAGAGAGTATAGTCAAAAATATGTATTTTTGAACTAATAATAGAAATTTTCAATCAAAAATTGTGTATCTACTGAATAAACAAAATAACAATACGTATTTAAAACTACAACAAAAGCTACGAGGGCGGTTCGGAAACTTCTTAACTTATCAATGAAAGAGAATAGTTAGTTTTTGAAAAATGTTTTTATTTTTCAATATAATCTCCTGAAACTTCAATACACTTAGTCCAACGCTTTTCTAGCAATTCTATCCCTTGATTAAAATAGTTTTCCTCAAGGTCTTCAAAATAGTGGTTTACAACTGTAATTGCATCTTCATTTGAGGTAAAACGCTTGCCAAGAAGGATTTTTTTTAGATTTGGGAACAAGTAAAAGTCACTGGGATCTAAATCAGGAGAATAAGGTGGGTGGTCAAGCAACTCGTACTTTAATTCGTTGATTTTAGCCATTGTTAAAACACTCTTGTGCGCTGGTGCTTTGTCTTGATGAAAAATTATTTTTTTTGTGTTGTAAGCCAGGACGTTTTTCTCGAATTTGTACATTTAATTGATCCAAAAGGTTGCAATAGTACTCTGAATTTATTGTTTTACCCTTTTGCAGATAGTCAATCAATAAAATTCCTTTGAAGTCCCAAAAAACCGTTGCCATAACCTTACCAGCCGATTGAATTGTTTTTGCCTTCTTTGGGGCACTTCCTCCAGCTTCAGTCCATTGTTTGGATTGTTCTTTTGTCTCTGGAGTATAGTGGTGGATCCATGTCTCATCAACAGTTATGAAACGACGCTTAAAATCCATTTTATTTCGCTTAAAACGATCCAAACAAGCTTGAGAAATGTTCATTCTTATGCGTTTTTGATCGATTGTTAACAAATGCGGCACCCATCTTGCAGAAAGCTTTTTCATCTGTAGTTCTTCATGCAAAATTAAATGGACTCGATCATTTGAGATGCCCATGATATTAGCAATTTCACGCACTTTTATACGTCGATCATTTAATACCATAGCCTGCACTTTGGCTACAATTTCTGTTGTTGTTGCTGTTTTTGGACGTCCACTACGTGGTTCATCTTCAATGCTTGTACGACCACGTTTAAATTCAGCAACCCAATTTTTTACTGTTGCATATGAAGGAGCACTTTCACCTAACACATTAACCATATCATTATGAATTTCTTGTCCCGATAAACCTTTTTTATGTAAATATTTAATGACAGCACGCATTTCTAATTTTTCCATTGTAAAAAACTGCGGATGCGTCTTTTTTGAACACCTGTTTCTATATGAAGGTGTTGCCAGATCGAAACAAAATTTTTAACATGTGTTCATAACAGAGATGGAAGTTTCCAAAACACTTAACTTTTTCCTGTTTATACCGCGCCTTTTGTGCTAGGCTAAGAAGTTTCCCTGGTAATTGATTTTTTTGAGTTAGCGCACTCTCTATGTTCATGAGCGATAAAATACATTACATATGTATAGGAATGCCAATTATTCACATATTAAATTGATGTAATGCCGTTTGTTTACGTTTGGGATTTATTTAAAGTGCATTTAGTTGTTTGCTTAAAGCAATGCTAATCGCTTAGATTGAGTAATTTTTACCTTTTTTTATACAGTTTTTAACCTTAAGAACATGGTGTTGATTAAATATTTTAATACATAAATATACATACATACAGTGAACCAACTAGGTGTTTGCATATGGACAAAAAATATGTTGTTTAAGATAAAACATTTTTATTTTTGTCGAATAACCCCATACTCAAGGATTACCTTCACATGAAAATTTCCACAATGCCACATTTTGGTCGATTATAAAGCAGCCTTGGACAGCGTTCGAAGGTATTCCAAGCCATGTCTGATTTAGGTATCTCCGCAAAGCTCATTCGACTTTGCAAAATGACATTAACTGATACTCGGTCCTCAATTAAAATAGGAAAGAACCTCTCCGAAGAGTTTAAAATGGGGGCAATATGAATGCGTAAACCTATACCTACAAATTGCAGGTGGAACGGGGACTAAATACCAAATTTCAGCCATTTCGGTGGAATATTGAGGCCACAATCTTCAAAATACCGAAATTTTGGATGTACCGTTTTATGGGGGCTATATTAAGGCGTGGACTACATCGACAAATTTAGAAGAGAAAGTTAAACACCCCCAATGAAGACCGAATACCAAATTTCAGCCATTTCGGTGGAATATTGAAGCCACAACCTACAAAATACCGAAAATCGGAATGTACACTTCCATGAGGGCAATATGAAGGCGTGTACCTATACTTTCAAATTTCAAGTGGAAAGTTTTGCACCCACAACGAAGACTAACACCAAATTTCAGTCATTTCGGCGAAATATTGCGGCCCCAACCTTCAAAATACCGAAAATCGGGAGGTACCGTTCTATGGGGGCTATATGAAGGAGTGAGCTTATGCCCACAAAATTCTGGGGAAAAGTTGTGTACCCCCAACGAAGACTACGTACCAAAATTCAGCCATTTCGGTGTGATAAACCGAAAATATCAAAAATCGGGTGGTACCGTTCTATGTGGGCTATATCAAAACGTGGACCGATATATCACATTTGCAATACCATCCTAGGAGTATTATAACTTCTATACCAAATTACAAATCTTTATCATAAAAATTGCGAGCTGTATCTTGGACAGAAGGACATGGTTATAACGACTTAGAATTTTACCCTGACCAAAAAAATATATTTATAGGGTCTACGATGAATATTTCGATGTGTTACATACGGAATTGTAAATTTAATTATATCCTCCATATTATGTTGGAGGGTATAAAAATCGCAAAAATTGTTTACGATTTTTGATGTAAAAGTTTTGCGATCACTGGAAACCTCAAATCTCAAATTACAGCTAGTTGTGTTATAAAATGTAGCTAAAATCCTCAAAATGCCGAAAATCGGAAGGTACAGTTATATCGGATCTATACCAAATCATTAACCTATTTTAAAAATATTTGGTGGCGAAATTTTGTGACCACTGTGAACTTAAAATGCTTAATTACTGCTAATTCGGTTAAAAATTTTAGCTAAAATCGTCAAAATCCAAGAACCTGAAGGTACCGTCAAAACCACACTCTAATATAGGACGGAACTAGAGGTGGGCGCGTGTCGTGCCGTGAGTAGTGCGTGTTCGTGCCTTCTCGAAAAACGCCGTGTTTGTGCGTGTCGTGCCGGAATACATTTTTGGCCGTGCGTGATCGTGTTTTTTTGTTTGACACGGTTTTGCACGACACGACTAAACACGATCTGCACTATGTGACACGATCGTGCTAAATTTTTGGTCTCCCTTTAGAAGTCGTGCAAGACACCATACTAAACACGAAAATCGAACAAGAATATAAAACCGACCAAAAAATGCCTAAAATTTTTTGCTTCGTTTTTGTAGTCTGGTACTTATTGCCGTTTTGTTATTGAGAGGCCAGAGTATGAGTGAAAAAAAGTTAATTTTTGTTCATCTATATATGGCGAATAACAAAATTCCTTTACAATTGCATTTGAAAAAAATTTAAAAATTTTTTTGCGAGCACATCTACGATTTTTGGTGTAGAGGTAAAGGAAAAAATCCGGTTTCAAATCTGCTTGCGTTCACGAAATTGGCCAATACGCGCAAAAGTTATAGCGGTTTTTATTCTCATATAAAGAAAAAATATTTAAAATTATCTTTTTTGTTGTTATGAGAAAATGAATGCATAAATCGTTAACAGCATAGTTATTAAATTTATTATTATTTTCGCGGAAAATCAACAAATAATAAAAAAAAAATGAAGAAAATCCAAATTACCCTGTCCCAGAGACCGTACAAACCCTCAAAAAAAAAAAAAAATTAAAAAATATATGCAGAATCTAGACTATGCGTAGAAAAATATGATACCAAATTTTTAGAGATTGGGTACATAAATTGCATATTATAGCAACAACAAAAGAGAAAAACTTATTGTTGGAAAATATTGTTGCAAATATTTTTTTGGTTTGATTCTAAAAATTATAAAAAAATATTTGGGAGTTCTCCAACTATTTCGCTAAATCCCATACAATAATTAATGTGTACTGCTAAAACTTCATCAAGAAATATGGTTTCCCATCGTGAAAGTTTATTTGCTTACTGTGATAACTTATAAAGATAGCAAATTAAGAGTAATATTGAAATTACAATCATTCAAAAATGTGGAAATTAAAAAGCCTATTATACGCGAATTAGTTAAAATCAGTTGATGCGCATCCGTTTTTGGATACAGCGAATCAATCTCTTTCAAAATTTATGCATATTTCGATGTTTCACTCAGGGGCCATTGTGTGCCGCCAGTTGCATCATACACTGCAAAAAACCTAAAAGTTGGTAAAAGTCGCGCAATGTGCATACGATTTTGATGCGCATCCGGTTTCATCTGCGCCTATCAAAAATACGTCAAAATATACCAATTTTAATTAGATTCTTCAAGAACTGCGGATGTGCCTCCACATTCAATTTTTTGTGAAAGACCCATATTATTCGCGTATCTCTTTTCTTTTATGGCACGCGTTTTCGCAAATATTATAATCGCCAGTAAAGGATTCCATTTATGTAAAAAATTTTAAAGAAAATCGCGGTTTAGTACGCGGATTTGTCAAAATATATTTTTGTTGATTTTCTGATTTTCAAGGTATCTATATCCGCGGTTTTAGTAGATGGATTTGATCGCGGAAGGCTTCCTTAGCACCGTCGCGTAAAAAAACTAAATTCACGCGGGTTTAAAAGGAAATGGAATAACAGTTGTAAATTTTACACGCAAAAAATAGGTTTTGTAAGAAAATTCACGCATCAAATTTTGGCCTTACGACTCCAATTACTAGGATGCTGTAAGGAGCACACTCATGAGATATGCATCAAACGACGTAAAATCACGAGTTCTATAATCGTGTTAAGAGTTTGGAATATTATCATCTTGCGCGTCCGGATTATTAAAAAAATTCAAAAAACCCCGAAATTCCGGCTTCAAACTGTCAGCATCAATTTTAGGTGGATGCAGTGGATATATCGAAAAATCATACACTACAATCTTGTTGCCCATGGAGTATTCTGTGATTCTAGCTTTGGGGATAGGTCTATAAAATGTAAGGTTAAGCCAGAAATCGTATGGGAACATAAAAAAACTTGTTGGCTTCAACCCATTTTTACTCATTTTTCTACATTAATGCCAACACAGCTTCCACGAAAATTAATTTTAATGATCGACATTATGAGATCCCTCCTAAAACACTTCATTTTAAGGAATTGTAGTTATACCTTATATAATATGTTAACAGTTCGCGAATTCTGATAGGGTGAAACTAGGATTCATCGATTGCAAAACATTTTTGGTATTTATTAAAGAGCAGTGAGGTGAGGTATTCACTGACTGACTGACTGACTGATTCATCAGCGCCCAGACGAAACCGCTGAAGCTAGAAAGTTGAAATTTTGGGTGTAGGTTGCTGTTGGTGTGTAGGGGTGAGATAAGACTGGGTTTTCGAAAATTCGACCTAGAAGTGTACGAAAAGTACTAAAAGGTACTAAATATGGTACCCTTGGTATTAGGCGCACGGGAAGAGCTAGAATTCTGAAATTTGGAATGAGGGTAACTGATGGAGAGTTAGAAAGATGTACCAAAGGGTTTTTGGAAATTCGAACTACAAGAGTACGAAAAGTACTAAATGGTACTACATTTCGTACAATTTGGATTTGTGTGAACGGATAGAGCTGGAATCCTGAAATTTGAAATTGGGGTCAATTGTGGAGAGTAACAAAGAAAGATTTTTGGAAATTCGAACTATAAGTGCACGAATAGTACTAAATGGTACTAAATTTAGTACAATTTGGATTTGGGTGAACGGATAGAGCTGGAATACAGACATTTGGAATGAGGGTCACTGATGAAGAGTAACAATGAAAGGGTTTTGGAAATTCGAACTATAAGGGTACGAAAAGTACTAAAAGGTACTAAATTTAGTACAATTTGGATTTGGGTGAACTTATAGAGCTGGAATCCTGAATTTTGAAATTAGGGTCAATTGTGGAGAGTAACAAAGAAAGATTTTTGGAAATTCGAACTATAAGTGCACGAATAGTACTAAATGGTACTAAATTTAGTACAATTTGGATTTGGGTGAACGGATAGAGCTGGAATACAGACATTTGGAATGAGGGTCACTGATGAAGAGTAACAATGAAAGGGTTTTGGAAATTCGAACTATAAGGGTACGAAAAGTACTAAAAGGTACTAAATTTAGTACAATTTGGATTTGGGTGAACTTATAGAGCTGGAATCCTGAATTTTGAAATTAGGGTCACTTGTGGAGAGTAACAAAGAAAGGTTTTTGGAAATTCGATATATAAGTGCACGAAAAGTTCTAATTGGTACTAAATTTAGTGCAATTTGGATTTGGGTGAACGGATAGAGCTGGAATCCTGAAATTTGGAATGAAGGTCACTGATGGAGAGTAAAAAAGAAAGGTTTTTGGAAATTCGAATTAAAAGTATACGAAAAGTACTAAATGGTACTAAATATAGTACAATTTGGATATGGATTAACGTATAGGGCCGGAATCCTGAAATTTGGAATGGGGGTCACTGATGAAGTGTAAGAAAGATGTACCAAAGGTCGAAAAGTCCTAAATGGTATTGAGTTTAGTATGATTTGGATTTGAAGAGCTATGGAGGTAGCTTTGGAAATCGTACTAATGTGCACAAAGCAGTACTAAATGGTACGGAATTCGCAATTTGTATTTGCGTGAACAGATTACTGTTGGAGTGTAGGATTGAGATAGTTTTGGAAATTCGCACTTATGGAACAGTGCTAAATGGAACTACATTGGCTATAATTTGGGTTTAGGTGAACGGATAGAGCTGAGTTATGAAAGTACATTTTGGAAAATCGTGTACGAAAAGTGCTAAATGGTAAAAAATTTGGTACCTTTTGGTATTTGCTAAATTGTATAGAATTTTGTACAATTTGTGATTAAGTAAAGGGTAGAACTGGAATTTTGAAATTCGGTATTAGATTAGCAATTGGTGTTTAGAGTGGAGGTAGGGAGGAGGTTTCGAAAATTCGTACTTATTTATACAAAAAGTACTAAATAGTACTATAATGGGTTTCAGGGGAACAGATAAAGCTGGAAAAGTTAATTGGGGTCAGGATGTATGTTGAATATAAGTAAGTAATTTTTGAAACGTTTACCTACAGTGAGTGTCAAAAATATTCGGTTTTCAATTTCACCAATAATAACACCTCAGTATTTTCGAACCCCATAACCAATATTCAAAAAACCCAATACTTAAAAAAATGTTGGTCCTGTGGCAATTAAAAAATATATGTAACATGGATCCATGGCAACCCTATAAGCGAGAATAACAAAGAAGAAGTTGTTAACCCTGTTTTCTATGCGTCAAAAATATTCGGTTTTTGTAAATTTTGTTAAATATTTTGGCAAAAAACCGGTCAACATCGAACTTTTTCTGCAATATTAGTATAAATTTCAATAATTGTGAACAGAATCTTTGTTCCTTTGTTCAAAACATCATATTTCATAGCAAATTATTAAAATTTAGGGCTAAGGAAAAACTCTTTCCTAGAAAAGAGAAAACTGTTCATATTTCTTTATAAAAACGGCAGGAATAAAGGGAATTTTTGCTTATTTTTCAATTTTTAGTCGAATACATTTGAAATAATGTGCAAAAGTCACGAAAATATAGAAATAATTGATTTCGTGAAACACATAACCCAGCCAAACCAAGGACTGGGAGGGAAGGTAGAGGAATCTCCTGAAAAATTAAGGCTAAACCGCCCTTAATTTTCCCAAAATTGGTCACCGAGTCCTAAATGACTTTCAAAAGATAGAAAATATGCACTTACATTCCAAAAAAATCGAAAGGATAAAGCCTTTCATGGCCTTGTAACACATCACACACCATCGGCTTAATTACATAACCAAAAATCTAGTTCAAATTTCGCCTTGATGTACCTTCAAAACTTGATGTACATCAGAAACCTGGTGAAATGGAGTTAGTTTTGAATGTCTAGGCAGGAAAATCAGTATACCACCAAGTTTCCGGCCTTTCTGTGTACTCCAACACAAAAAGTACGAAGGAGCTTATAGGAGACATGTATTTATCAATGACTTATGATGTGTTACAAGGCCATGAAAGGCTTTATCCTTACGATTTTTGTGGAAAGTAAGTGCATATTTTTTATCTTCTGAAAGTCATTTAGGGCTGGGTGACCAATTTCAAGAAAATTAAGGGCGGTTTAGCCGTAATTTTTCAGGATATTCCTCTACCTTCCCCCCCAGGCCTTGGTTTGGCTGGCTTATGCGTTTCACGAAATCGATTATTTTTATATTTTCGTGACTTTTGCACATTATTTCAAATGTATTCGACTAAATATTCAAAAATAAGCAAAAATTTCCTTTATTTCTGCCGTTTTTATAATGAAATATGAACATTTTTACTCTTTTCTAGTATAGCGATTTTCCTTAGCCCTAAATTCTAATAATTTGTTATAAAATATAATATTTTTGCACACAGGAACAAAGATTCTGTTCGCAATTATTGAAATTTATACTAATATTGCAGAAAAAGTTCGATATTGACTGGTTTTTTGCCAAAATATTTAACAAAAGTTACAAAAACCGAATATTTTTGACGCATAGAAATCAGGGTTAACAACGTGTTCTTTGTTATTCTCGCTAATAGGGTTGCCATGGATCCATGCTACACACATTTTTTAATAGCCACAGGACCAACATTTTTTTAAGTATTTGGTTTTTTGAATATTGGTTATGGGGTTCTAAAATACTGAGGTGTTATTATTGGTGAAATTGAAAACCGAATATTTTTGACACTCACTGTATGTGTGCGAAAAGTTGGGTAACATGTTGGTACCAAAACCATTTTGGGATTGTGTAAACAGTTAAGGTACTAAATTTGGTGTTGGGCGTAGGAACAAAGCTGGGATTATATAATTTGGAAATACGCTATTTTTGTAATTGATCAGAGTTTTATACAAAAAATTTTAACGACACCTATGGCTCCGTTTGCTGAGGCAGCTCGCGGTGGGCACGTCCCAGAAATTTATTGATTCCAGTGACGGAGAGTAAGAAAAAGCATGTTTTGGGTGTTGGGAGTAGCTTCGGGTTTTTATTGGTTATAAACAAGATGCTCGGGGCTGTGGCCGGGAGTTGAACCTACTGGTGCGCTACCCAAGACGGTTGCCTCTATGTCGTCTATCCTTGGAGCCGACAACGTGAGGCCTAGTTCTCGTGGCGGTGTCCACTCTTTGGGCTGCCGATGATGGATCTGGGGCGGTTCTCGAACGGAGCAATCGCCTAAAGCTTCTACGGTCCGCTCGGAAATATGTGAGTGGCCTGTGAAACTCACTCACACGATGGCACTTGTACGCCTGTGGTGTCCGGAGTGGGGTTCGAGACTTGGGAGGTAAGGCCTTGGACGGTTCTCGGGACCAGGGCGTCAGACGACGCACAGTGTCACGACCGGGGCCAAAAATGGTAAAAACTAAATACTTCGTTGAACAAATTTATTGATGGGGAGTGATAAAAAACATATTAATTAAGAAGAATCTGAATTTTGGTACTGATACGTGAAGTAGTTTTTGTTATATGAGGATTTAAATCCGACAATTTTAGTTAATACGTATTTTTGTGTGTTTTTTTCTAAATTTAATAAATTATATTATGCGTAAATATTTAAAATTTAAGAGTAACGGTCGCTGCAGAAATGGTTACTAAGTTCTTTTGGGATGTAATAAACTTGGCTACACTTTTGTTTGCATGTAAATATTAATCATATGGTGTTTACATTTACCCAAACATTTATTACTAAGTTTATTAATTTTTTGAAGCAAATTTTAAATTGAGTGGAGTGGGAAAAAAATTGTATAAAAGTGTATATCGATATTTTTTGCTGTATGAGTAGTAAAAAGTGAGTACTTCAAATATATAAAGGTCCCAGCTGCAGAGGTTTGCAGACGAATGTGTCATTTGTCTTTTTCAGCGACCACCTCACTGAGAGGATACCCCCTTTTTTAACAAATCGTTTTGCGGTGTTGGCTATAGATCGAAAACGAATAAACCGATCATCATATATTTTTGTGGGCTTATTAAGTGCCTAATTATCTTGCTTTAAAACGAGAGAATTTTAAAAATATCAATTTTTAAAAAATTGTGAACAGCGAAAATCAAAATTCGATTTTTTACAAAAAATTTACTGTTCTTTGACCACTAATCAGTCAAAAAAAAAAATTTAAAGGAAAATGTTCATATATAAAGACAAGAGTTTGATATATTCAATATGCTCACAAACAATATGAAGACTAAACACCAAATGTCAGTCATATCGGGTGGATATTGAGGCCAAAACACTCAAAATACCGAAAATTAGGAGGCACGGTTCTATGGGGGCTATAGGAAGACGAGGACCTATACCGACATATTTCTGGTGGAAGGTTATAAGTCCCCCAACGGAGACTTAATACCAATTTTCAGCCATTTCGGTGTGATAATCTGGCTAAAACCTCCAAAATACCGAAAATCGGGAGGTACCGTCCTATGGGGGTTATATGAAGGCGTGGACCTATGCAGACAAATTTCAAGGTGAAGGTATAATGCCCCCTAAGAAGACTAAATACCAAATTTCAGCAATTTCGGTATAATAATGAGGCTAAAATCTTCAAAATACCGATAATCGGGAGGTACCGTTGTATGGGGGCTATATCAAAACGTGGACCTAAGCCCACAATTCTCTGTTGGAATGTTTGATACATCTGCCGAAGACTAACCACAAAATTTGAATACTTTCGGTTGGTCATTGTGTCTAAAACATTCAAAATACCGAAAATCGGGAGGTACGGTTCTATGGGGGGTATATCAAAACGTGGACCGACCAACCCAATTTTTTGTCCTGAAGATTGTATGTCAATAATAGGTACTTGTACCAAAATTGATGCACCTACGACAACTCCTTCTATTTTTGGCCACAGTTAATATGAACTCGCGACATTGTGAGACGTTGGAGCGACTATGTACAGCCTTTCTTAAGAGGAAGTCGCGATTGGCCTGTGGAAACTCAATCGCCTCTGACGTGGTGATGGACAGCCTTTCTGAAGGGAAGTCACGATTGGCCTGTGGAAACTCAATCGCCTCACGCTGGGCTTTCTCGGTTCGACCGTAGATGTGTGGACGGCTTGGGAAACTCACACACACATCGACACTTGGACACTTGGCTTGGTTCACTCTACTCACCTCAGGTTTTTCTTAATAGCTGGGTACTTTGATACGGCTCTGGGATACTCTGCGTTCACTTGGTAATTTTCACTTTCACTGACTGTCCCCGCTGTCAGCTTGCCGCGTCCTTTTATAGGGTCCTTGACTACCGTCGGCGTCGACTTCAAAACCTATCCCTTTACATGTTGTTATTGGGCTCCCTTTTGTTGTTGGTTGTTTACATCAGCCAACATTAGATTTTCTAAGGTCCCCTATTAGATTGTTTACGAAGTCCACCGTGCGCCGGTGTGGCTGGTTGTTTACGAACTCCACCGTGCGCAGGTGTAGTTGGTTGTTTACGAACTCCTCCGTGCCCCATTCCCGTGCATGTTGTTGCTTGTTGTTTACGAACTCGAATTGGAGTGGTTGTTTACGAACTCCTCCGTGCCCCATTCCCGTGCATTTTGTTGCTTGTTGTTTACGAACTCCAATTGGAGTGTTGTTTACGAACTCTAATTAGAGTGGTTGTTTACTTGATGATCTTGTTTGTTGTGCACATTAATAATTCAGAGAAAATAAACACGTTCATGTTCGCATGTATTCACAAATATGTAATTCAACGAAATAATAGGATAACAAGGAAAAGGAAAAATTCATTTATATACAGTTCATTAGGTGATATGATAATATGATAAAGTAAATCAATTCAAAGGTTAAAGAAAACAATATATAGCAATATATAAATATATAACAATACCAGCACTTCGCTGGCCAAGGATAAAAATATTTGTGGCCGGAAACAAGAGTCGACTTCCGGCATCACAAAATTTTGAAGAAATTCGAGGGGTCATTGTTAAAGATTGATTTTAAATATAAAATCGCTAAAATTGAATTCAATATTAAAGAAGTTATGAGTATTTCTTTGCATGTAGTTTTTACAGAATTACAGAATTAGACTTTTTCAAGGCGCGATATTTCTGGAGCCGCTGAAATGTGTTGTTGATGAGCAGCATCACCACAGCAAAAAAAAAAGGAAATCAAAAACCTCATATTGAAAAAGTGTCCGATTTCACTCAGAGAACTTCATATGAATATTTTTTGAACATATAAATGTACACCTATATAGATTTCTCTTTTTTGTAATTTCGTGCGTGAGTGTGCGTGTTCGTGCCTTCTCGAAAAACGCCGTGTTTGTGCGTGAATGTGCATAAAAATTTTAGTCCGTGTTCGTGCATGTTCGTGCCTATTTTTTTAGGCACGCGCCCATCTCTAGACGGAACATGAGAAACTCGAGATGGTCAGGAGCCAGAATGAAGTTCGAAAATTTTACCGCAGTGGAAAACCCCAGATACGGTACAGACACATTCCCCTCCAAAGATGATGCATGGAAGGAGCATTTCATCAAGATTAAGGTATCGAATATAGTCGGCAACGAAGCTACCCCAAAAACAATCCCAATCGACGTCATTAAGTGATCAGCACTTAGCCAAAGGTAAATTTTGTTTGGCAGGTACTTGATCATTTATTTAAGAAAATATGCGATGTGCAAAGTTTGGACCAAACCGTTTACTCTCACCCAAGAGTAATCTTGAGCGCAATTTAAGTCAACATGTTTTACTCGAAGGTATGGTCTATCTTCTAACATAAACTAAGTTTGGTGAAAATATTACGATATACAAATTCGTCCAAACATACATATGGCGAAAAACAAAAATTTTTTACAATCGATGAATCCGAGTTTCACCCTTTCAGAATTCGCGAACTGTTAACATATTCTATATAGTATGATATACATTCTTTAAACTGAAGTGTTTTAGGAGGAATCCCATAAGGTCGACCATTAAAATTAATTTACGTGGAAGCTGTGTTGGCATCAATGTAGAAAAATAGGTAAAAATGGGTTGAAGCCAACAAGTTTTTTTATGCTCCCTTCCGATTTCTGGCTTAACCTTACATTTTATTGACATATGCCCAAAGAAAGACTCAAAGAATACTCCATGGGCAATATGATACTAGCGTATCATTTTTCGATATATCCACTGCATCCACCTAAAATTGATGCTGACATTTTGAAGCCGGAATTTCGGGGTTTTTTGAATTGTTTTAATAATTCGGACGCGCAACAAGATAATATTCAAAACTCACATTAGGATTATAAAACTCGTGATTCTACGTCGTTTAATGCATATCTCATGAGTGTGCTCCTTACAGCATCCTAGTAATTGGAGTCTAAAGGCCAATATTTGATGCGTGATTTTTTTTAAAAAAACTATTTTTTGCGTTTAAAATTTACAAGTGCCATTCAATTTCCTTTGTACCCCGCGTGAATTTAGTTTTTTTACGCGACGGATCTAATGAGACCTTCCGCGATCGAATCCATCCACTAAAACCGCGGATATAGATACCCTGAAAATAGGAAAAGCAGCAAAAAATTATTTCGACAAATCCGCGTACTAAACCGCGATTTTCTTGAAATTTTTTTACGTAAATGGAATCCTTTATACGCGATAATAATATTTGCGAAAACGCGTGTCATAAATTACAGAGATTCGCGTGTAATATGGGTTTTTCACCAAAAATAGAATGTGGAGGCACATCCGCGGTTCTTGAAGAATCTAATTAAAATTGGTATATTTGGACGTATTTTTGATAGGCGCTGACGAAACCGGATGCGCATCAAAATCGTATGCACATTGCGCGACTTTTACCAACTTTAAGTTTTTTTGCAGTGTATGATGCAACTGGCGGCACACAATGGCCCCTGAGTGAAACATCGAAATATGCATAAATTTTGACAGAGATTGATTCGCTGTATCCAAAAACGGATGAGCATCAACCGACTTTAACTAATTCGCGAATAACAGGCTTTTTAATTATAATATTAATTGAATGATTGTAATTTCAATATTACTCTTAATTTCCTACCCTTATAAGTTATCACAGTAATCAGTTAAACTCCCGCGATGGTAAACCATATGTTTTGATGAAGTTTTAACTGTATACACTCATTATTCTATGGGATTTTAGCAAAATAGTTGGAGAACTCCCAAATATTTTTTTCTAATTTTTAGAATCAAACCAAAAAAATATTTGCAACAATATTTTCCAACAATAAGTTTTTATCTTTTGTTGTTGCTATAATATGCAATTTATGTACCCAATCTCTATAAATTTGGTATCATATTTTTCTACGCATTGTCTAGATTCCGCATATATTCTTTAATTTATTTTTTGAGGGTTTGTACGGATTCTGGGACAGGATAATTTGGATTTACTTCAAAATTTTTTAATTATTTGTTGACGTTCCGCGAAAATAATAATAAATTTATTAACTATTTAAACATCTACGAATAGATATGGACTGCTGTTAACGATTTATGCATACATTTTCTCATAACAACAAAAAAGATATTTTTAACTATTTTTTCTTTATATGAGAATACAAACCGCTATAACTTTTGCGCGCATTGGCCAATTTCGTGAACGCAAGCAGATTTGAAACCGGATTTTTTTCCTTTACCTCTGTGCCAAAAATCGTAGATGTGCTCGTAAAAAAAAATTTTAATTTTTTTCAAATGGAATTGTAAAGGAATTTTGTTATTCGCCATATATGGAGTCTAAAACCATTATTTCGAAGTCGTATCAACATGTACAGTGTCGGCCAAAACTAAAGCACCCCCAGTACATTTTTTTAAAATTATAATTTTTTAAGAAATCAATGTTATAAATGTATTTTTTATTGTTCTTTTAATTATTTATATTTTTATTATTGGAAAACACAAAAATAATGAAATCAGAATTTAATAAACAAAAGTTAAAATTCAAAAAACATTTTAGGTCGCAAATATAAGCGGACAAAACTAAAGCACCCCCCAATTTGTAGTACAACAAAAACTATTGAAATCAATATTTCGTTGCGAATCCTCTATTCTGGGTGACACAATCACATCTTTTAGGCATATATAATATTAAATGATTAATTATTGCTGGCGATATTGCTTCCCTGGCTTCTCTTGGGGCTTCAAATAAACTTTCTTTGGTTTTGCAATTGTTCTCGGTTGATTTTTGAGTTAACGATCTTCCACAAGACCCAATCGGGAGATAACTTAGGGTATTGGGCAGGCCAATGGAGAACTTCTGTCGAATTGTTTTGGAATCACTCCTTAACCACTTTCGATACGTGATTTGACTCGTTATCTTCCTGGAAGGTCATTCTACGTGGCATATCTTCTTCGGCATAAAGCAACATCGCGCCTTTTAATACGTTATGACACTTGAAATGATCCATAATTCCATTAATTTTATAAATTGGTCCAATCCTTTGGCCCGAGAACAAATCCCAGACCATTTTGTTCCGCCTCCATGTTTTACAGTGTCTTTGTAATATTTAGAATTAAACCGTTGCCTTGCTCCACGCCTTTTACCATCTGAATACTTTGAATTAAACATAGATTCATCGGAAAACAGCACAGTCCTCCATTTTTTACAATCCAGTTTAAATGGGTCTTGGCGAATTCCAGTTTGCCTCCTTCATTTTTCGTCGATATTAAAGGTTTTCTTTGCTGGTCGTCGACTGAATAAGCCGGCGTCTACCGTCCTTCTGTGACTCGTTCATTTGCTAATTTTTAAATCTAAGCGATTTTGTATTTGACCAGAGGGTGCTGTAGCACATTTTTGGATGAATGTGAACAATATCGGCTAATGTTTTGGTATAGCCCCCTTATAGCGGTACCTACCTTTAAGAGTTATTGTAAGCACAATTTTCCGAACATTCTCGATCTTTTGTGGGGGAGGTACCTGAAGGAGTGGACCGAACTTAAGCAAAGTTTGGACAAAATATTACGAAGGCCAAAGTTCGGAACAAATCAGTTCATCCTTTCGAGAGTTATAGTGTGCACCATCCAGCCAGGCAGACAGACGGACATTGCTAAATCGACTCCACATTTTCTGAAACAGATTTCGTCCAAACATACTTGGTGTCTAAAACCATTATTTCGATGAGGCACATTTTGTCCGTATGAAAATGTTTATACCCTCGTTAGATATTGTCAAAAGATGAAAGTTTCAATTCTTACAGGCTGAGGGTATATCTCTGTCGGCAAAACCGACTGATACTTTTTTAATTGTTTCCATATCGTTTCCCATATTAATTATAGATTTTTTATGTTTTAATTTTTCTCTAAGACGATTCGAATTTAAATTCGTTCGAATTACGACCAAACTCTTGTTTTTGTAGGAAATATTTGTTGAGTTGAAAATAACAACAATTCAAATAGTTTTTTTCAAAAGTATTCGATTTGTCCTAGTGGAACAGGGCATTACATAAATGGACATTTTATGAAAACCCAAGAAGTATTTTTATACCCTCCACCATAGTATGGAGGGTATATTAAGTTTGCCATTCCGTTTGTAACACATCGAACTAATCATTTGCGACCCTATAACGTATATATATTCTTGATCAGGATAAAATTCTAAGACGATCTAGCCATGTCCGTCTGCCTGTCCGTCTGTCCGTCTGTTGTAATCACTCTAGCGTCCGCAATAATTGAGATAGAGTGCTGAAATTTTGCATCCGAGGGTCTTTTTTAGGCAGGTCAAGT
This sequence comes from Musca autumnalis, assembly GCF_047663935.1. NCBI lineage: Eukaryota > Metazoa > Arthropoda > Insecta > Diptera > Muscidae > Musca > Musca autumnalis. The sequence goes on along the minus strand of NW_027411866.1, from coordinate 207,270,290 downwards.
TCGAAGATGGGCTATATCGGTCCACTCTTTGGTATAGCCCCCATGTAACGGTACCTCCGGATTTGAGATATTTTGACGTTCTTCGCCACATTTGCAGACCGAATTAGCTATAATTTGGCACTTAGGTTTCCTAGTAATCAACAAACTTATATCCCAAAGGATATGGGCATAGGTCCATGTTTTGGTATAGTCCCCATATAACGGTACCTCCCGATTTTCGATATTTTGAGAATTTTAGCCACAATTTTTAACCAAATTATCTGCAATATGACATTTGAGGTTCTCAGTGGTCATGAAGCATCTCCCCGAAACATCGTCAACATAGGTCCATGTTTTGGTATAGCCCCCATATATCGGTACCTCCAGATTTTCGTCATTTTGAGAATTTTAGCTACAATTTTTACCCGAAATAGCTGTAATTTGCCATTTGAGGTTCTCAGTGGTCATGAAATATCTCCACCACACATCGTCAGCATAGGTCCATGTTTTGGTATAGCCCCGATATAACGGTACCTCCCGATTTACGGTATTTTGAGAGTTTTAGCCACAATTTGTAACCGAACTATCTGCAATATGACATTTGATGTTCTCAGTGGTCATGAAACATCTCCACCATACATCGTCAACATAGGTCCATGTTTTGGTATGGCCCCCTTATAACCGTACCTCCCGATTTTCGGTATTTTGAGCATTTTAGTTACAATTTTTAACCGAACTAGCTGTAATTTAACATTTGAGGTTCTCAGTGGTGATGAAACATCTCCACGAAACATCGTCAACATAGGTCCATGTATAGGTATAGCCCCCCATATATCGGTACCTCCCGATTTTCGGTATTTTGAGAATTTTAGCTACAATTTTTAACCGAACTAGCTGTAATTTGCCATTTGAGGTTCTCAGTGGTCATGAAACATCTCCACCAAACATCGTCAACATAGGTCTATGTTTTGGTATAGCCCCCATATAACGGTACCTCCCGATTTTCGGTATTTTGAGAATTTTAGCTACAGTTTTTAACCGAAATAGCTGTAATTTGACATTTGAAGTTCTCAGTGGTCATAAAACATCTCCAACGAAACATCGTCAACATAGGTCCATGTTTTGGTATATCCACCCATATAACTGTACCTTCCGATTTTCGGGAATTTTCAGTGGTCACGAAATTTCTTCACTAAAATTCGTCAACATGGGTCCATTTTTGAGGGTCTACATTGTTTTGATGAAACTACCCTAAATTTGATTCTTGAAGTTTTCTGCAGCTATAAAACTTTTCCGCCAAAAATTAATCAAACATTTCAATACCAAAAATTTAAAGATAGGTTGACTCTTTGATATAGCCCCGTAGGTGGAACCTTTCACCTCGCTGAACAAATTTTTTTAGGTTAGATTAGATAACACTTTGCAACAAAATGGAGGTGAAAGTCTGGGGCACGGAAAATTCGTCTTGGGGAAGAAAGGCCTTGATGAGTATATTATGAACCCCGAAGGACAGATCCGCCGTGAGTCGAACTTCCGCGTTATGGCGTGATGAAATTTTTGTTAGAGACCCTGTGGGCCATCAGGAATTAACGTTATATCTTTGTTCACTGTTGCTTAAGTGCTCTACAAAAACAACAAAAAAAGATATACTAATTCGTGATGGCTTACAGGGTCTCTTGCAAAAACTTCATCACGCCATAACGCGGAAGTTCGACTCACGGCGCATCTGTCCTTCGGGGTTTTTAATATACACACACCAAGGGCTTTCATCTCCAAAAGGAATTATCTCTGCCCCAACATTTGTGTTCACAGTGTAATTTAAGCAATAGTGGGAGGCAGTAGGAGTCTATCCATTGTCGAAAAGTTGTTGCACCTAAAATTGTGAAAGGGCCCTAATTATTCCATTTTAATTAAGACTATTTTATGGTGGAGGGTATAAAAAGTTCGGCCCGGCCGAACATAACAACTTTTTACTTGTTTTTTTTTATTAATTTTACAATTTTTATTAATTAAAAAAAACATTATGTATTTTGATAGTTCATTTGCTGGGGCTTGATTATTTCTAATATATAGGAAGAATAAAAAATACAAAAAACACTCACATTGATGAAAAATAGTAAAAACCTCAAAACTTTAATTTGACATTGAATACCTCTTCAACTACTACACCGAATTTACCGTTTTTGATTCACCGAAAAGAGGATTATGTTATTTGTCAAAAAAAAAAAAAAAAATGAAAATATCTCTATCCGTTCAAACGTTACAGAATAAGAAAATAAAACGATGCTGAACTACTGTGTGTCGTTTGAACCACCAACTATATCAGCCGACCGATATCGATATATTCAAGCGACTCGAGCTACAACGATTGTGTTGGCTGGGTCTTGTCAACAGTATGGTTAAAGAATTCCCCGCTAGAAAGGCATATGAATACGAACCATTTGAGTGTATTCGCCCCAATGGAAGGCCGAAACTACGAAGGAATGAAAAATAAAATAAAATATCCGTGCGTTTGGAAATCTATTCTTAGTTCGGATAATGGAACAAAATGTTTTGATAATAGTAAACACCTTCTATGTAAATAAGTAAGCAGTGCATTCCACAGCCAGAAATTCAAGAAAAATCTCAACACGTAGTATTTATATATTTTATTGCCCAAATAATCAATGTATATTAAATCATATCCATTTTAAGCATTTGCAAACATTTAGCCGCCCAACTGTAGGTTAACTAAGATTTGATTCAATTGCATTATTATATATCTTAGAATAAATAACAACATGTTTAGCATTGGATAGAGACGCATGATATATAAAGTCGCATTGCAAACTTTATCTTAAAGCTAAATAAATTCTAGTCACTGTTGCTATTAATTTAGCAGACGTCCTAAGTGTTCTAATCCATGAAGAGGAAACAAAATAATAAAAATGCTCTTACTAAAGGTGTTATATCAAGGAATTGTACATGGTGTTAAAACTTTAAGAATAGGCAAGTGATGTGTTCGTTAGATATTTAGATGTGTTTTTTTTAATGCTTGGAGAAAATTGTCATGGCTATCAGTTATAAACCACTAAAATAAAGAAACCACTAAATTATGTAAAAAAATTATTTCTGATATTATTTTTCCAATTTGTGTAAATTTTGGAATAGTTTTTAATGTTGCCAAGTTTTCACGTTTCATGGAAACTTGACAACTTTTAATGAAGAACAGACATTTAATATATGTTGCCTTTCCTTTGTTTTCAGATGAACGCATAACAACACATCCTGTATTAGGCAGTCCATGGCTAATGGTTGTCTCAATACTCTTCTATTTATTTTTAATATTGGTAGTGGGAAAAAAATTCATGGAAAACAGAAAACCTTTTAAAGTTGAGAAGTTTATGCAATTGTACAACATTGTACAAATCTCTTTAAACGCTTTTATATGTTATGAAATTGTCCGCTACACCATTATGCGATCGGATTATAGTTTAAAGTGTGAACCATACAATCCACACGATAGAAGACCAGCAACAATGAGGCTAGTTCGACCAGGAGTATTGTATTATATATCAAAATATTTGGATTTCTTTGATACGGTAAATATAAAATGGAATGAATTTGATATGCAGACATAGCTAATTGTAACAAATTATATTCATAACATTATTCTTGCAGTTATTTTTCGTTTTGCGTAAGAAAAATAACCAAATGACTTTTTTACATCTATATCATCACTCGGGCATGATTCTTGCCACTTATATATATTTGTCGCAAATGTTTGGTAAGTATTTGTTGAATTTATACCCTCCACCATATAAAATAGCTCACTTCGAGCAAATGCTACGCCATTTTATTAAAACGGTTCTTAAAGCCAATAGTCCTACCCAATAAAAAACATTGAACACAATACCTGTTATAGTTTTCGAGAAATTGCTATTTCTTTCTCCAGAAACTTGCAAGATTTACGTATTTTCTGAAATTGTCGTCTATAGGAGCACACCACACCCAAACCTTCCAACATTTTGACCTAAGTTTTTGGTTTCCTCAGTATCAATATATTTACTATCGAATCCCATGTAGACATTAACAATCGGTGACGATAAAAAAGTGGGTTCTTGGCCAGGAAACTCGATTACTGAATCATTATGCGACAACGCATATTGCTTCACAAATGATTTTTTCTCTCAAAAGAATTAAAAAAATCAAGAAGAATAGTTCTCTTTGAAAATTGTCTAATTCATATGTATTTTGTTTTTATTTCTCTGCTTCGAATAATTGGTTTTAATTGTTTATTGTTTTTTTTTCAGCCTCGCATGCAACAGTAGCGGGTATATTGAATTCGTTTGTTCACGTTGTTATGTACTCGTATTATCTGATTGCTGCCACCAAGCCGAAGATTGATTTAACCCCATTGAAAAAAATATTGACCAGTATGCAGTTAATACAATTTGTCATAGTGGCAATACATTTTACAATTCCATTACTTGTCCATAATTGCGCGGTTAATTTGTTCTGGCTATGGATAGCCTATATACAGAATTTTTTTATGATTGCATTGTTCGGAAATTTTTATTATAATGCTTATATACAAAAAATTCGGAAAGTAAAAATATAATTTTTAAGACTTTTTGTAATTGGCTAAGAGGCTCCATTGTTATCAATAAAAAATAAATAAACATTATTATACATTTTATTATTTCGTTTTGTTTCGATGGATTTCACTATGCGAAAAGAAAATTATTAGCCATATTTTGACACCGCTGCGTGATAGACCAAAACTAAGAAGACTCGTGTCCAGGCGTTTTTCCCTATCACTTCATCTTTCGCGATTATGGGCCCCCCAAAAACCTGAGGCTTTGATGTCAATAGAGATCATTTTGTCAGGCACATATCTTCTTAACGGCTAAGAATTTGGGTTTACTCGCGAAAGCAAAGTTGTAGCCCTCGTCCTAAAGAATATTAATTGTGAACACATAATATCCAGTAAACCTCATCTTCAATGTCAAAATCGTGAAGGTCAAATTTCCATTATACATAATTATACCCTCAGGCTTTAGGCTAAAGAGGGTATTTACACTTTGATACGACCAAAAATGTGCCTCATCGAAATAATGGTTTTAGACCCCAAGTATGTTTGTACGATATCCGTTTCAGACAATTTTGAGTAGATCTAGCAATGTCCGTCCGTCTGTCTGTCCGTCTGTCTGGCTGGCTGGCTGGTGGGCACGATAACTCTCGAACGGATCAATCGATTCGGTTCAAATTTTGGGTATCGAAATATTTTGTCCAGATTCGATTTAAGTTCGAAGATGGGCCATATAGGTCCACTCCTTCAGGTACCTCCCCCACAAATGTTCAGAAATTGTCGCAAAACTTGTGCGCACGATAACTATTGTAGGGAATAACCGATTTGGTCCATACTTTGCACATCGTGTAACTTCTACCAAACTTAGATGAGGTTCCAATATGGACTCAATCGGTCCACTCCTTCGGGTACCTCCCATACAACATTTCCGATAAGTTCAGTTTAGGACCTGGTCTCGAATCGCTTTGATGTTTGTTTACGCAAGTTGTATTCGCTGTCCTCTATACGACGCTGTAAGTTTCATTAGGGGCAAGTCCATACTTCTTGAGAAAATAGCCTGAAAGTTACAAAAAACCCTATGACACCGTGTGTAGTGGTTGGAGCGCAAGATAACTCTCGTACGGATCTTCCGATTCGGTCCAAAATTTAGCTTTCGTAATGTTTTGTCCAAACTTAGTTCAAGTTCAAAGATGGATTATATCGGTCCACTCCTTCCGGTACCTGCCCCACAAAAGTTCGAAAATGTTCGGAAAATTTGTGCGTACGATAACTCTTGAAGGGAGCAACCGATTTGGTCCATACTTTGTACATTATGAAATTTCTACCAGACTTAGATGAGGTTCCAATATAGACTCAATCGCTGAACTCCTTCGAGTACCACCCACACCAAATTTCGGAAAAGTTCAGTTTAGGACCTGCTTTCGAATCGCCTTGGTTTTTGTTGTAGCATCTTGTATTCACTGTCCCCTATACGAAGGTACAAGTTTCCTCACGGTCAAGTCCATACTTCCTGAAAAAATAGCCTGAAAGTTGAAAACCAAACCCTATGACACCATGTTTATGGGTGGAAGCGCAAGATAATTCTCGAGCGGATATACCGATTCCGGCCAAAAATTGGCCTTCGTAATATTGTTTCCAAACTTAGTTTAAGTTTGTAGATAAGCCATATCGGTCCACTCCTTCCGGTACCTACCCCACAAAAGTTCAAAAATATTCGGAAAATTGTGCTCACGATAACTCTTGATGGGAGGTCCATACTTTACACATTCTCATATTATCTACCAGATATAGATCAGGTTCGAATATGGACTATATTTGTCCACTCCATCCCGTACCTCCCACAAAAATTGTGGATAAGTTCACTTTAAGACCTGCTATTAAATCACTTTGATTTTTGTTGAAGCAACTTACATTCGCTGCCTCAATTACGATGGTAAAAGTTGTTTCAGGGGCAAGTCCATACTTCTTGAGAAAACAGCCCAAAGGGTGTAAAAACCCCCTATGGCACCCCCATGGTCTATGTCGGCCCATTCCTTTAAGTACCTTTTCCGCAAAATTTTTGAACTTTAATCTTAATCAACATTTTTGTCGGTTCATACGACCAAAATTTTGAAACCCCCTAAATACATAATTTTTTTTGTGAAAAAAGTGTTTTAATTTGCACAGGCTGAGGGTATATCTCTGTCGGCAAAGCCGGCTGATAATTTTTTACTTGTTTTTTCTCGGATTTTAGTCTGCAGATATCAAACCGATTAAAATTGAAGCAAACAACCAACTAGAAAAATGTTCTTAGATCTCAATAAGGGGATGAAAGATACCAAGGAACGGCCCTGACCGACTTTAACATGTCAAAGCCAAGGGTTTATCTTGGATTCTCTTTCATCTCAAGTGGACACTGAACTCCCCGTGGTGTCACCGGGGAGCTGCCTTTAACACCCATTAAAGGTAGCGATCCAACATATGCCGCGCGTTCACCCATTAGAACGCTAAAAACTTGGGTTTGGGAGTCGGGTTAGTAACAGTCCCCTAGAAAATGCAGCCTACTATGAAAAAACGAAAGAAAAGAAAAACAAACCCCTCTAAAATTGACGAACCACGCAAACGTTTAATCTGCGAATCTGCACCAGGAATGTTCGCACACTTTATAGAGAAGGTGCAGTATAGGCATTGGCAGATGTACTTGAAAAGTACAAGGTCGACATTACTGCCATACAGGAAATACGATAGATAGAGAGAGGCGTCACAACAACACCTAAAGGTGACGCACTGTATTAAAGCTGCCATGACACAAAGCATGAGTTTGTTTGCGGATTTGTAGTTGGTCGGATGTTAAAACATCTGGTCTTCAGTTTCATCCCAGTTAATGAAAGACTCGCTACAATTCGATTAAAAGCAAAATTCTTCAACATCAGCTTTAGACAGACAAGGACGAACAGACCAAAGATATATTTTACGAGCGCTTAGAAGAAACTTATGACCCCTTGCTCTTCCCATGACAGTAAAATTATTCTAGGCGATTTTAATGCCAAAAATTGGAAAGGTGAATTTCGTTGGCCCAACAGCCGGGAAATTCAGTCTCCACAGTGAAACATCTGACAATGGTATGAGGCTGATAGACTTTGCAGCTGCAAAAAACATGGTAGTTAGCAGTACCAGATTTAAGCATCTCGATATTCATAAGGGCACCTGGCTGTCTCCAGATCAAATAACAAGAAATCAAATTGATCGGGTTGTGATAGATGGAAGATATGCATCAAGCGTGTTGGATGTACGATCGTTCCGAGGTGCAAACATAGACTCGGATCACTACCTTGTTGCAGCAAAGGTACGTACCACAATAAACGTAGCAAACAAAGTGCCAACAGACACAAGACGGAAGTTGGACATAGGTTATCTGCAAACACAAGAGATAGCCACAGCATATTCCACTCAACTAGCCCAATTGCTTAACCAAAGCACTCCTCGTCCCGATAACATATCAGCACAATGGCAAAATATTGCCCACTCTATGCAAACAACCGCAAAATCCATACTTGGATACAGGGACCCCCACCATGAAATCCATGGTATGACCAGGTGTATCGTGCTGCTACCGAAGAGAAAAATGCGGCATATAGGGCTACTCTACAATCAATAGCAACGCGTAGGGCACGGGAGAGGTATCTGGAGAATAGGAGAGAAGAGAAACGTCTTTTCCGCAAGAAATAGAGAGAAATGGAAAGGCGGGAGTGTGAAAAAAATCGGTATGTACAGGAGCCAGAATGAAGTCCGAAAGTTCTACCAAAGAGCGAAACTTCCCTGTGTTGTTCTTCACACTATCCTTGATCCCCACCCACTTGCAAGGTTTCTGTGAGTGACAGCTGCTGCGGAGTTTTTGGTTCCACAGCTGCTATCTCCTGCACCAACCTTGTTCGCAGTTGAAGCAGAGATAGACGAGGTGATCGACTGTGACAGCGTTGATTTCTTCGCAGCTGGAGGTTGCTTCTCAGAAGACCTCATCCTCTTCTCCACTGTAGGTGCAGTTGATTTGGTCGCCGAGAGATCTCTAGCCTTTGAAGATGTCGACACTGCCACAGACCCATCATCTCGTTTGACGTGCTTCCCCCTGCCCATCAGCTGACCCACCTCCATCACCTTGTTTAGGGGTTTTGAAAGAGGGGCAACTGAGGGGTTTGGGGAGGCATTTGTCTTTGTTTTTTTTTTTGGTCTGGTTTTTGACCTTTTCGGCTTCTTCACAACCTGTGCGGGAGGATATTTTCTGTCTGAGAAGCAATGGTTTGTCGGATTCGTGCGACATCTAAGCAGCTTGGAGCTGCGACCTTGTCGGACAAATGTAGTGACTGAGCTTGACCGGGGGAGGGAACAATAGTAATATCCATTGTTCCATTCTCATTGGTTAGATTTGAGTCGTTCACATTGTCGATCTCTTCGCTTTCCATTCTGTTGCGTGGGGAAAATTTTTCTTTAATTTGGTACACGCACATCCTCCTGTAGAGACCAGCAAGGTTATTTGGTAACTGATTCAGATAGTGTACTCAGGATATGAAAAGAACATTTTTCCAAACTGTTGGTATCCGACAGTAGCGAAGAAGGCGAAAATATCACAGATCCAATCCCAGAATGTATGCTGGTATTGAATGTGTACCACCCTGTTAAGATAAGATAAAGACAGCAATAAACCGGCTCAAGAATAATAAGGTAGCAGGAGTCGATGGCTTACGAGCAGAGCTGTTCAAAACCGGAGGCGACACGCCATCTGGCAAGAAGAACGCGTAACCGACGATTGGAACCTGAACATCCAGTGTCCCGTCCATAAGAAAGGAGATACGACTTTATGCTCCAACTATAGGGGCAAAAGGCTTCTTCCTATCGCCTACAAGATAGTGTCAGGGATGCAAATCGACACCTACCATATTTTTGTCGATTACAAAGCAGCCTTCGACAAACCGCTACGTTCAAAGTTATTCCAAGCCATGTCATGTATCCCCCGCAAAACTCATTCGGCTTTGTTTAATGACTCTAACTGACACAAAATCTTCAGTTAAAACAGGAAAGAACCTCTCCGAAGAGTTTTGTACCAAAAGAGGTCTCAGGCAAGAAGACAGCCTTTCGTGTGATTTTTTTAATATCCTGCTAGAAAAGGTTATTCGAGAGGCAAACGCCAAAAGAAGCCGCACAATATACAACAATAGCCACCACATGTTACTTGGTTATGCCGATGACATTGACATCATGGGTCGATCGGTAAAGGACGTAACTGATACCTTTGCAAAAGTCGAAAGTGTATCTGTTAAAGTGGGTCTGGCGGTAAAGGGCGAGAATTTCAAGTTGATGGTGTAGACGCACAATGCATCCATAGAGATCGGACCAACTGTTAAAGTTGGTTCCTATAATTTTGAGGTAGTAAAAGGCTTGGTCTACCTCGCCACCACCGTAAACACAACAAACAACATCAGTAGTGAAATAAAAAAAGAATTATATTGGCTAACAGATGCAACTTTGCCCTAAGTAAGAGATGAAGAGATGAAAAAAGAGATGAAAAAATGACAAAATCTTAAAAATTGCGAACTGTTTATTGATTTCAACGAACGGACGGACGTGGTTATATCGAATTAGAATTTTACCCTGATTAGGAATATATATTCTTTATAGGGTATCCGATGAATGTTTCGATGTGTTACAAACGGAATGACAAATTTAATTATACCCTCCATACTATGGTGGAGGGTATAAAAAGGGTCAAACACCAATAAACAAACCATAAAAATACAAAAAATTAAAATTTTTTTTCCAAAATCAAAGAATACTCCATGGATTTTCATAAAAATCTCATATAACTCTTACAACAACTCATATATTTTAAACAAGTTAAAAAGTGGTAAGTTAGGTCGTACGGCCATCGCAACTTCGTTTCGGTAAAGGCTTCAAAATACCGAAAATCGGGTAGTACCGCCCAGCAAAAATCCTCATTACAAACCTCCTTTCCCACCCATTATTTTAACAAGGGCATGTCGCGCGAAATATCTGGTTATTTTGTAAGCACTGAAATAAGTAATCAAAATCTACTCAGTATCTAATTATTTCAGTGGTTACAAAATAACCAGAAATTTCGCGCGACATGCCCTTGTTAAAATAATGGGTGGAAAAGGAGGTTTGTAATGAGGATTTTTGCTGGGCGTTATATGGGGGCTACAATAAAACGTGTACCTATGTATGTCCATATTTATACCCTATACCACAATGTGGAAAAGGGTATAATAAGTTTGTTTTCCCAAAAATTCATGTAACGCCGCGAAATATTCGTCGTAGACCCCTAATGTGGTATACCAAACTTCATATCTCGACGAGATAAAGCGATTTAGCGATGTGTGTCCGTCCGTCCGTCCGTCCGTCTGTCCGTCCATTAAAAATTGTAATCAAGCTAGAGGCCGCAATTATGGACCGATTGTCACGAAATTTAGTATGGAGGTCGGGTTTGGACCAGAATAGAACTGATTAGTTTTTGGCGATGATCGTGAAATGTTAAAGGGATGAAATGGACCAAAAACAAAATTTTTGCTCGATTTTGTAGCCGCTCTGTAGGTCGCAATAATAGTCCGATCGGCGCGAAATTTTAAACGTAGTTTTGGTTTGAGATGAAGAAGTAGCGTGCAAGTCAAGAAGTAGCGGTATGATCGGATAATATTTAGCGGGTTAAATTGATCAAAACTTTTGTGTGAAAATTGGTAAAATTTCTAATGCACATCTTATAACAGCTAGCCCGGAAAGCTAGTGCACAGGGATAGTGGTATAGGGTATCACATGGTCGGCCCCGTCCGACTATAGTCTGTTCTTACTTGTTTTTGTTGGAGAAGTTTCTTGATAACTGACAAAACGTCAAAATACTAGAAATCGGACGGTACCGTTATATGGGGGCTATATCAAAACGTGGACGTATATTGGCAATTTTTAATGGAAACGTTTTTTGGTCATTGGGAATCTCAAATGTAAAATTTCAATTAATTCGGCAAGAAAATGTAGCTAAAAGCCTCAAAATACTCGGGAGGTACCGTTATATGGGAGCTCTCTTGAAACTCCAAGTTCCAAGTTGGTCAATTTAAGAGGAAAATGTAGCTAGGTGGTACCGTTATAAGGGGGCTATACCAAAACGTGAACCTATCATGGCAATTTTAAGTAGAGAAGCTTTTTGGTCATTGGAAAAAATGGAGCTAAAAGCCTCAAAATACCTTAAATCGGGAGATAACTTTATATGGGACCTATGCCAAAACGTGGACCTATCTTCACCATTTTTGGTGCAGAAGTATTTTGATCTCTTGAAGCTCCAAGTGCCAAATTTGAGCCTATTTGTGAGGAAAATGTTGCTAAAATTCGGGATGTACCGTTTCATAGGGGCTATACCAAAACGTGGGCCTATCTTGACAGTTTTTAGTGGAAACGTTTCTTGTCCATTAAGAATCTCAAATGTAAAATTTCAGCTAGTTTGGTCAAAAATGTAGACAAAATCCTCATAATACCTTGTTGGTACTGTTATATGTGGGCCCTGTATAGTCCATATTCGAACTTGACCTGCCTATTGAAAAAAGACACTGGGGTGAGAAATTTTCTATCTCAATTATTGCGGACACTAGAGTGATTACAACAGACGGACTAGTCCGGTCAAAATAGACATTGAAATAGCAAAAATTCCCACAGAGCTGAATTTTGGTGGAGAGCTAGAGTTTGCCATTAGAAGCAACGTCCTAAAAGTCCCCATCGATCCCATGTGTGCAAAAAAAATTATTCGGGGTCAAAGGTCAAATTTTAAGGGTTTTTAGGTTTTCGGATTTATTTTTTGATAACGGTTGATCTAATCAAAAAGTGACTAAGGTAAATATTGTAGACAGAAATATTATCTACAAGTTTGACCTCTATTATTTTTTTTCCTGGAAGGAACTATTCTTGAGATATAGCTGTTCTAACAAACACATGATTTTTATGCACTTATAAGGGAAATATGCACATATTCAGACGAACCGGCTAAAATAAGCGAAGTAATCGGGTCTTTCCCCCAAGAAATATATATTTTCTTGAAGAGCGAAATTATAGCTATTTTCTAAAAAAATTCCAACAAAATCGAAGCGTGTTTAGTAGAGTTATTCAATGTTAGAGTCATTTTATGCAAAAATAGCCCATTTAACCCACATGTATAATCGAAAGCCCAACGGGAACGACCCCAACGAAAACTCTCCGATTTTTTCAAGTTTTGTCCGAAGGTACCTTCTACCTTCAGCGCAACAAACCCTACCCTTGTATAATTTTCAACGGTTGCGGATCCGATTCGCCGGTTATTCGACCCGATAGGCCAAATTTAAAAACCGGGTTAGATCCGGTTCTACTGAACCGATTACTGCAAAGTGGATATCGTTTGAAAGCTTACGGAAGTATCTAACACATAGTGTCGTTACTTTAATCGGTTCGCCTTATAATGTACTTACGTGGCTAATTTTTTATTTGACCTTTACATCGCGATATCTCGAAAATGGTAAGTCTTTTTTAAGAATCATAAAGACCAATTGTAGACAATTATTATTATTGTAGACAATTATTAAATCTACAACTTTTACTTTAGCCGGCTTTTGCTAGGTCTTACAGTTTTTGAGAAAAATTAAAAAACTGAATAATGCCTCCAAAAATGACCTTTGACCCCGAATAACTTGTTTTGCACAAATGGGATCGATGGGAACTTTTAGGACGTTGCTTCTAATGGCTAACCCTAGCTCTCCACCAAAATTCAGCTTTGTGGGAATTTTTGCTATTTCCCCCTTATACGCATGTCTATTTTGACCGGACTATAGATCGTCTTAGAATTTTATCCTGATTAAGAATATACACTGGGTGTGCGAAATAGTAGAGACACAGTCGTCACTAATGCATTAAACGTTTCTAAAACAAAACAAAGTGTGTTTTTGCGGATTCTGCATTTTTATCCCATAAATAAAGTTTAATCAACATTTGTCCAATTTGGGGTTTGTATATACATACTTTATAGGGTCGCAAATGATTAGTTCGAAAAACAAGCATAATATACCCTCCATGCACCGACGTAGTCAGTAATTTTAAATTTAATTATTTAAATACATTGGTATACTTATCGTCCAACATATTTGAAAGTATAAAGACTAATGAACACGTTAGGCTTTTTGAGAAATTTTCCGCATAGTTGTTGTTAAGTTTTAAGGTGTTGTTTAAGCGTTTATTCGTAATTTTAGGCTGACTGCAAGTGTTACTGAGTACAGAACAAGATGTTTATTTGTATTTGTTGAACGTTTGTTGCATATTACGTCCAATACTTTGGCTTATAAACAACATCTAGAAAAAACATTCTTTTGTTTTTGAAATTTTTGATAAGAGCAATTCAACAATAAAATATAAAATCGTTGCTTAATTTTGTTGTTTTAAATTTTGCATACAGTTTTTAACACGTGTTTGTAATGAACTATTTTGAACATCATAACAATTACAAATTTTTATACCCTCAGCCTTTAGGCTAAAGAGGGTATTTACACTTTGATACGACCAAAAATGTGCCTCATCGAAATAATGGTTTTAGACCCCAAGTATGTTTGTACGATATCCGTTTCAGACAATTTTGAGTAGATCTAGCAATGTCCGTCCGTCTGTCTGTCTGTCCGTCTGTCTGGCTGGCTGGTGCGCACGATAACTCTCGAACGGATCAATCGAATCGGTTCAAATTTTGGGTATCGAAATATTTTGTCCAGAAACGATTTAAGTTCGAAGATGGGCCATATAGGTCCACTCCTTCAGGTACCTCCCCAACAAATGTTCAAAAATTGTCGCAAAACTTGTGCACACGATAACTCTTGTAGGGAATAACCGATTTGGTCCATACTTTGCACATCGTGTAATTTCTACCAAACTTAGATGAGGTTCCAATACGGACTCAATCGGTCCACTCCTTCGGGTACCTCCCACACAAAATTTCGGAAAAGTTCAGTTTAGGACCTGGTCTCGAATCGCTTTGATTTTTGTTTACGCAAGTTGTATTCGCCGTCCTCTACTTTCTGAGAAAATAGCCTGAAAGTTAAAAAAACCCCTATGACACCGTGTGTAGTGGTTGGAGCGCAAGATAACTCTCGAACGGATCTGCCGATTCGGTCCAAAATTTGGCTTTCGTAATATTTTGTCCAAACATAGTTCAAGTTCAAAGATGGATTATATCGGTCCACTCCTTCCTGTACCTTCCCCACAAAAGTTCGAAAATGTTCGGAAAATTTGTGCGTACGATAATTCTTGAAGGGAGTAACCGATTTGGTCCATACTTTGCACATTACGAAATTTCTACCAGATTAATATGAGGTTCCAATATGGACTCAATCGATAAACTCCTTCGAGAACCTCCCACACAAAATTTCGAAAGAGTTCAGTTCAGGACCTGCTCTCAAATCGCCTTGGTTTTTGTTGTAACATCTTGTATTCACTGTTCCCTATACGAAGGTACAAGTTTCATCAAGGGCAAGTCCATACTTCTTGAAAAAATAGCCTGAAAGTTGAAAAACAAACCCTATGACACCATGTTTATGGGTGGAAGCGCAAGATAATTCTCGAACAGAAATACCGATTCCGACCAAAATTTGGCCTTCTTAATATTGTTTCCAAACTTACTTTAAGTTCGTAGATAAGCCATATGGGTCCACTACTTCAGGTACCTACCCCACAAAAATTGTGCGCGCGATAACTCTTGATGGGAGTGACCGATTTGGTCCATACTTTACACATTCTCATAATATCTACCAGATATAGATCAGGTTCAAATATATGGACTATATTTGTCCACTCCATCCCGTACCTCCCACACAAAATTTTGTATAAGTTCACTTTAAGACCTGCTATTGAATCACTTTGATTTTTGTTGAAGCAACTTACATTCGTTGCCTCCATTACGATGGTAAAAATTGTTTCAGGGGCAAGTCCATACTTCTTGAGAAAACAGCCCGAAGGGTGTAAAACCCCCCTACGGCACCCCCATGGTCTATGTCGGTCCATTCCTTTAAGTACGTTTTCCGCAAAATTTTTGAACTTTAATCCTAATCAACATTTTTGTCGGTTCATACGACCAAAATTTTGAAACCCCTTAAATACATAAGTTTTTTGTGAAAAAAGTGTTTCAATTTGCACAGGCTGAGGGTATATCTCTGTCGGCAAAGCCGACTGATACTTTTTTACTTGTTTATTATGTTTGAAATTTGCAAAAAAAAACTATATCAACCATTTTTTATGATATAATTCTGTTCCACCGCAGTGTCGCCCGTTGTTATACCCTCAGCCTTTAGGCTAAAGAGGGTATTTACACTTTGATACGACCAAAAATGTGCCTCATAGAAATAATGGTTTTAGACCCCAAGTATGTTTGTACGATATCCGTTTCAGACAATTTTGAGTAGATCTAGCAATGTCCGTCCGTCTGTCTGTCTGTCTGTCTGTCTGGCAGGCTGGTGCGCACGATAACTCTCGAACGGATCAATCGATTCGGTTCAAATTTTGGGTATCGAAATATTTTGTCCAGATTCGATTTAAGTTCGAAGATGGGCCATATAGGTCCACTCCTTCAGGTACCTCCCCCACAAATGTTCAAAAATTGTCGCAAAACTTGTGCGCACGATAACTCTTGTAGGGAATAACCGATTTGGTCCATACTTTGCACATCGTGTAATTTCTACCAAACTTAGATAAGGTTCCAATATGGACTCAATCGGTCCACTCCTTCGGGTACCTCCCACACAAAATTTCGGAAAAGTTCAGTTTAGGACCTGGTCTCGAATCGCTTTGATTTTTGTTTACGCAAGTTGTATTTGCTGTCCTCTATACGATGCTGTAAGTTTCATTAGGGGCAAGTCCATACTTCCTGAGAAAATAGTCTGAAAGTTACAAAAAACCCTATGACACCGTGTGTAGTGGTTGGAGCGCATGATAACTCTCGAACGGACAAACCGATTCGGTTCAAATTTTGGCTTTCGTAATATTTTACCCAAACTTAGTTTAAGTTCGTTGATGGGCTATATCGGTCCACTCCTTCCGGTTCCTCCCCCACAAAAGTTCAAAAATGTTCGGAAAATTTGTGCGCACCATAACTCTTGAAGGGAGTAACCGATTTTGTCCATCCTTTGCCCATCGTGAAATGTGTACTAGACTTAAATAAGGTTTCAATATGGACTCAATCGGTCCACTCCTTCGGGTACCTCCCACACAAAATTTCGGAAAAGTTCAGTTTAAGGCCATCTCTCGAATCGCTTGGGTTTTTGTTTTAGCAACTTGTATTCACTGCCCTCCATACGACGGTACAAGTTTCATCAGGGGCAAGTCCATACTTCCTGAGAAAATAGCCTGAAAGTTGCAAAAAACCCCTATGACACCGTGTGAGGTGGTTGGAGCGCAAGATAACTCTCGAACGAATCTGCCGATTCGGTCCAAAATTTGGCGTTAGTAATATTTTGTTCAAACATAGTTTAAGTTTGAAGATAAGCCACATCGGTCCACTCCTTCAGGTACCTCCCCCACAAAAGTTCAAAAATGTTCGGAAAAATTGTTCGTACGGTAACTCTTGAAGGTAGTGGCCGAATTGGTCCATACTTTACAGGTCCTAATATATCTACCAGATGTAGATCAGGTTCAAATATGGACTATATTTGTCCACTCCATCCGGTACCTCCCACACAAAATTTCGGATAAGTTCACTTTAAGACCTGATATCGAATCACTTTGATTTTTGTTGAAGCAACATGCATTCGCTGCCTCAATTACCACGGCAAAAGTTTTTTTAGGGGCAAGTCCATACTTCTTGAGCAAACAGCCCGAAGAGTGTAAAACCCCCCTATGGCACCATATGTTGTGGCTGGAGATCCACTTCCATAACGGTCAATGTCGATCCATTCCTTTTAGTATCTCCTCCGCAAAACTTTTGATATATAATCCTAATCAACATTTTTGTCGGTTCAAACGCCCACAATTTTTGAAACCCCTAAATACATACGTATTTTGGGAAAAAAATTGTTTCAATATACAGGCTGAGGGTATATCTCTGTCGGCAAAGCCGACTGATACTTTTTTACTTGTTATTATTTGAAACTGGTCTCTTGCTACAAATTAGTAAATGCCTATTGTACAAAAAATGGATTTTTCTGTCGTATTTTTCAGGGTGATTATGAATGTAAACTTCCCCTGAGTTTTCTCACGGGGAGTAGATTTTCATCTTTGGGATGTTTCTGTTTGGTTCGACCTTTCGAATGATAATAAAATCAAGATTATTGAGGTTAAAGCTTATATTTTATTTATTGCATATTATTTCCAATATTTCGAAATTACATTGAATTGAATTATATTTTGGGACG
This sequence comes from Musca autumnalis, assembly GCF_047663935.1. Classification (NCBI taxonomy): domain Eukaryota; kingdom Metazoa; phylum Arthropoda; class Insecta; order Diptera; family Muscidae; genus Musca; species Musca autumnalis. The sequence continues at coordinate 207,252,356 of NW_027411866.1, read as the reverse complement.
TACTTTTAATGGATACACATTTCTAGAAATGTTCCTTTTTCCTACTTCGGCAAAGGACTTTGTGACGACAAACGAAATCAAACAAGTGAGCAAAGGCTATAGTCTTGACGGGGCCCACTACCCCTGTGCATAAGCTTTTCACTGGTAAAAATTTCTTTTAGGGAATATAATCCGATATATACGTATTTTGATGCGTTACAAACTTTTTGGCCAAAACCAACTTATAATATCCTCCCCACATAGTGGTGTAGGGTATAAAAAAACTGGTCGGAAACAGATTCTTCTTCGTCAAAATCTCAACAAGTATCAGTCGGATTTGCGGACAGGAATATACCTTGAGCCTGTGTGAACTGAAACTTTCATCTATGGAGAGATTGAATAGCGGCTTCATAACCAAAATCCTTTAACCCGAAACTTTGTATTAGGAGATTTTCAGAATTGTGTAGCCATTTGCGGACGTATGAACTTGCCAACAAAATATAGATTTTATCATTGCACTATGGTCTCAAATCAAATTTTTCTGACCAAAACTACTTCAACCTCCATTTTGTACTGAAATTGATTGTTATATATAATAAATGTGTTAAAACAGCAATTCTTAAGTTTTTTCGCCCACAATTACGTAAAATGATCAAAATTCGTTGAATAGGGTGGTACCGTTGTGTGGGGTCTAAACCAAAACATTGACATATTTTAATAATTTTTAGTACGAGGGATTCTTACCTTTCAAAACGTCGAATTACCAAATTATAGCCGAATCGTTTATAAAGTGTCGCTAAAACCCCCAAAATATCGTAAATTGTTGGGCGGTACCGTTGTATGGGGGTTATAGCAAAAGGTGGACCTATTTCAAAAAAATGATACAGACTTGTTTTCTGCACTCTCAAACGCAGAAATATGCATTTTAAAGAAAATTGGTTGATAAATGTGGGTATTACAGTTATCTTTCAATTGGATACTACATACAGTTACAACAGGTTTTTATAAAAAATTAACTCATCTTAAAATACAAAGGCGTGGACCGATATAACCCATCATCGAACTTAAACTAAGTTTTGACTAAATATTACCAAATTTTGGACCGAATCGGTTGATCCGTTCGAGAGTTATCGTGCGCTCCAGCCAGACAGACGGACATTGCTCAATCGACTCCATATTGTCTGAAACGCATTTCGTCCACACATACTTGGGGTCTAAAACCATTATTTCGATGAGGCACATTTTGCCCGTATGAAAGTGTATATACCCTCGTTAACATAAATGCTGAGGGTATAAAAACACATTTTTACCCACGTAATTTTAAAAAGTTTTAAACGGACCGAACCGAACGCTTAAAAAATTACGTATATTTGGGCTGAAAGAGCACACTCTCGGGCAATATTCTGTTAAAACGGAAATTATTTCAAGCTGTTCCCTAAAAGTACTACTCCAGTAAATTGAGAATTTCACTTAAATTTTGTAAAGGCTAATTTATTAAAATGGTTCTTAAAACAACAATTGTTCCTACCTACCTAACCAAAAACAATGAACACAACTTCTTTATAGTTTCCGGAAATAGCAATTTCTTGCTCCAGAAATTTGCAAAAATTGCGAATTTTCCAAAATTGCGAAGCAAATTGTCGTTTTTGGGAGTGGGGTGCTCACATTTTCAAATATTTTGAACCAATTTTTTGGTTTCCTTAGTTTTTATATTGTTACGAAAATCACTGATAATTTTATGTTAATTTAGACGAATTTCTGTTAATTTAAATATTTGAATTTTTTTTATTTTTTTATTAAGGATTAATTCATTTAAGAAGAATCACAACTTTGCTATGTTGTACGCCTTCAGTTCTCTCTCTTCAGTTCTTCAACTGTAAAAATTTCATGAAATTAGGCGTTGTTAAATCGAATTCCCCACTACAGCAATTTTAATTTTATGATTTTACTCTACTATGGAAGTCGATCTAGAGACGCATAATTTGATGCAATTTTTTCAATGAAATCACTCTAGTGTGGATCGGGTCTTACATAGCTATTGTTGTTGTACTCTTTCTTTCTATTTACTTTGACTATTCGATTATGTTTCTGCATTGTAACCCCTTCTTCTCTTCCTTATTTACTAGAACAGCCCCATTACTACCCTGTAGGAAATATGGGGGAATGTGTTGACATGTCATCACTTTGTCTACTATTATGGTAGGTAAGGTTAGGTTAGGTTAGGTTGAAAAGAGGGGCGAATAATCGCCCTATGCCGTGGTGGACATACACATAAGTAGACATCGGATTTTTGCATATTTTTGAAATTTATAATGCAAATAATTCGTTTATTAAACAAAAGAAATTGGAGCTTTGTACGCATGATTGATTATTTTCAATATGACATCCAATTTCCATTATTGGAACGACATTGTTCTATATAGTAACGTAGTTAGAATTGTTTTAAATTTCAAAAATATGCAAAAATCCGATGTCTACACATAAGCCATGAAGTAGGCCTGTTATGCGCCCTAGACTAGGTTTTTTGAAGAATGGGACTCTACTGTATTTTATTTAAGGAACTCTGTTCCCTTAACAAAATCCCGTAATTGTTTCAGGTCGTCTACAATTTCCTGATTAGGATCTGGTATTGTGTCGTTCCCTAAAAACTGGTATCTGATGTTCGCGAAAGCGGGGCATTGGCAGAGAGAATGGTAACAAAGTCAACACTTTGTCAACAGGTTGTCAACAATTGATACTTTTACCTTAATAAGAAGAAGCATTGTTTATATTGACAGCTGATAGCCCAACGAAGCATCTTCTTAGATTTTTGCATTTTCTTAATTGTTTGGTGTATAATAATTTTTGCGGTTCGTGAAAAAAGTGTTTTTTTATACCCTCAGCCTTTACGACCAAAAATGTGCCTCATCGAAATAATGGTTTTAGAGTAGATCTAGCAATGTCCGCAACGGATCAGTCGATTCGGTTCAAATTTTGGGTATCGAAATATTTTGTTCAGATTTGATTTAATTTCGAAGATGGGCCATATGGGCCACTCCTTCAGGTTCCTCCCCCACAAATGTTCAAAAATTGTCGCAAAACTTGTGCGCACGATAACTCTCGAAGGGAGTAACCGAATTGAACCAAACTTTGCATAGGGTAATACTACCTCTAGGCATACATGGATTATATCGGTCCACTCCTTCAGGTACATCCCACACAAAATTTGAAATAAGTGCAGTTTAGTGACACCTCATGAATCGTTATGAAATTTTTTGTAGCAGGATGTTCGTGCGGCCCCCGTTACGTCCATGTATTTCGAGGGCAAGCCTCAAAAAAAAAAAAAAAACGCTGCTCTATGTCGCGAGTTCATATAAACGGTGGCCAAATATAAAAGGAGTTGGCGTTGGCAGATGAATTTTGGTATAAATACTTATAGTTCACTGACAATGTCGAGAGCAAAAAATTGGGAAGGTCGGTCCACGTTTTGGGATAGTCCCCATGCAACAGTACTTCTTAATCTTTCGGTATTTTAAATATGTTAGCTAAAATTATCAACCAAAAAGGTTGAATTTTGAGATGCGGGGTTTTCACTTTACAAAAAACTTTTCCGATAAAAATTATGGACATAGGTCCCTTTTTGATACAGACCCCATATAACGGTACCTCCCGATTTTCGGAATTTTGAAGATTTTACACATGTTTCACGCCTAAATATTCCGAAATTTTGCATTAAGGGCTCTCAATGGACCAAAAAACTTTTCTGATAAAAATTATGTACATAGGTCCACGTTTTGAATAGCTCCAATAGAATGGTATCGCCCAATTTTCGGTAGCTGATATTTATACCCTCAGCATTTATGCTAACGAGGGTATATACAGTTTCATACGGGCAAAATGTGCCTCATCGAAGTAATGGTTTTAGACCCCAAGTATGTTTGGGCGAAATGTGTTTCAGACAATTTGGAGTCGATTTAGCAATGTCCGTCCGTATGTCTGTCTGTCTGGCTGGCTGGTGCGCACGATAACTCTCGAAAGGATGAACCGATTCGATTCAAATTTTGGCTTTCGTAATATTTTGTCCAACAAATTTAAATTCGAAGACGGGCTATATCGGTCCACTCCTTCAGGTACCTCCCCCACAAAACTTCAAAAATGTTCGGACAAATTTTGCGCACGATAACTCTTGAAGGGAGTGACCGATGCAATCCATACATTGCACATCCTAAAATATATACCAGATAGAGATCAGGTTCGAATATGGACTATATTTGTCTACTCCTTCCGGTACCTCTCACACAAAATTTTGGATATGTTCACTTTAAAACCTGCTCTCGAATGACTTTGATTTTTGTTAAAGCGATTTGCATTCGCCACCTCCATTACGACAGTAAAAGTTTTTTCAGGGGCAAGACCATATTTCTTGGGAAAACAGCCCGAAAGGTGTAAAAAACCCCTATGTCACCATATGTGGCGGTCGGAGAACACGATAACTCTCGAACTGTTTGGTCCAACATTTGGTCTTCGTCATATTATATCCAAACTTAGTTTCATGGGCAATACCAGTTCACAACTTTCTGTACTTCTCCGCAATATTTAAAAAACGTCACTAAAATGCTAGGACGATATCACTTGAATGGGCCAACCAATTTGGTCCAAACTTTGGATCTCCTAATATTTTATCAAAATTTAGTTTAACTTCTAAAGTAACCCATATCGGTCCTCCCTAAGAGTACCTGCCCTACAAAAGTTCAACATTTGTGTTTTAGTGCAGTTAGTTCCTAATCCACATTTTGGTCGGCAAGTACAAATGTCCAAAAAGGGCCACAAAATTCTTAAAATACTTTAAATACATTCGATCTGTCCGGAGGTGAAAGTTTCGCTTCACATTGGCTGAGGGTGTATATCTGTCGGCAAAGCCGGCTGACACATTTTTTTTTTTTTTTTTTTTTTTTTTTTTTGAAAAATCAATTAAATATGTTGAATTTAATGAATGATTAAACCTAAGGTATGTAATTTTAATAACAAGTATGAGCAAAAGAAATACGATTTCAGAGGCGGCTGATAACATTTGTGGTGAAAATTCGATAATAACACATTTTGTGGAACCTTTAGAGAAGATTGTGGAGCATGACGAATTTATTGTCCCGTCTAGCTGGAAATGCTGAACGCAACTTATATGTGATATTTGAACACGACATAACAATGAGTTACAATGTTGAAGGATTATTTGCCTAAAAATCGTTTGTGAGATTTTTCAATTCCTAGATGTTATATCAACATTCAGCGAATCGCATGATAAAACGTTAAGTGCAACACAAGGATAAATATTTTATGCAGACAAGTCGCGCCAAGTCTGATGGTCAAGAAAATATAATGGAAACTTCTGTTTTTTATTATTTAAATGTTAAAATGTTTAGCCAGCCTTGAAAACATTGGCTTTTGTTACTAATTTTGTGCTTATGTTGAATCTTTGGCTTAGCCGTTTATACAGATAACAAGACTGTAATAAGCAATTTGCACTTTTTGAGCATTTTCAATATTATATGTTTTTTGTTTTCTTTAATAAGATATACTTTTTATACAAAAAAGTAAATTCATTGCCTTATTAAACGTACTATATAACTTTTTAATCTTGTTATTTTTAATCTATGAAAAATTCCAAATAGGCCATGTTAAGTCTGTATTGTATTTTTTTGTATTTTTTTTTGTCCCCAGGGCAAAACATCACTTAATATTCAATATAATTAAATATTTTACTTTACTAAATATTTCGTTAAAATTGTTTTGATTCATTCAATTAATTCATTTAAATTGTTTTTTTTTTTTAAATAAATCTATTTGTTCTCCATTCATATTTATGTTTAATAATTTGTGTCGGAAACTTAGTCACTTTCATCTTATTTACTGCACAATAAGTGCCACCCTAATGTTATTTGGTTATTACTATTTTTGTTATGTGCTTCAAATTCTCCCAACAGGGAATCACAAGTAATTTTTTAATTCGCCCAACAGAGAGAATAATAAGCAGAATCTGAATTCGCCTAACACAGAGAATAACAAGCAGTGTATTGTTGTTGTGAATTGGTTCAGCCATAGAGCGATCAAACAGCAATGCACATATGTACAACGTACATACATACATTTGAGTGCGTATTATTTTCTATGCTTGTTTTCTCTGCCTCTGCTTGTTATTCTGCTGCTGGCTATTGCAAAAAAAAAAAATATGTAATTAGATTGTCCCGCTAGCCCTTTTGGTTTGTAACACACAAAATTCAAGAAATAAATTATTACTGGTGACATTGAAAACGAATGTTCTTTTCATGTTTGTGACGGGAATAAGGGCGAATTTTTAAAGTAAAAAGTGGTTAACATAACTGCAACAAAATAATCAACGCATATCGCCAGTTTGTGGAGAAGTTTATTTGAATTAAAGTGATCTGCCTTACACATTGGGTAAGAAGAACAAAAGGTGGCTCTATTGGAAACAAGTGTTGCTGTGTGAAACAATTAATTATACAGAAATTGGAGCAAGGTTTATGGAAGAAGAAGCGTCAGCTGGATATTTTGATGTTAGCTGGATACAATCTTGTTTGTGAGACACATTTGAGGAATAATACGTGGCAGTATTTCTACGAGAGTTGTCCCAGGGACATTCTACACGTTTTACCCAAAAAGTAAGTAGAATTTACATTTGCGATTCACATACTCAAGTCGGACCCTTGAGTTAGGAGATAGACCAATTACATATAGGATTTTCTCCGGGGTTGTCAAAATAGGCAATCTTCAAACAGGCCAAAAAATTAGAAGTGAAAATCTGGAACTATTGACTCACTACCTCCTATGTCTCTATATACTCACTACTTCCAATGTCTCTACTGAGTCACTACATCCAATGTCTATACTGACTTACTATCTCCAATGTCAACACATGGTCCCTCAGCAACTACTGGCATACTAGTTCCAATGTCACTACTGACTTTCGAATGACACGTTCATACAAAATGTCTATAGGAAATTCCATGAGTTGTGTATAGTTTGTCAGTAGTAAGTCAGTATAGATTCACTATTGACATTTCCTACAGGGTAGTTGTAAACACTCAACGCACAGTGCGAAATATGAGCACTTTAGCGGAACTTTACTAATAACTTTTAAAGGAAAAGGTGCAGATTCCTAAAATTTTGCACAAATGTTTATTATATTAGTGGACAGTGTGGGGCTCAAATTCGGCCACATAGACCCGCGGTTTCCTGTAGCGCTCATGTGGTGGTGGCTGCCGTTTTAACGTTTTACATTCATTTTTCAATCGATTTTGATGCAAATTGGTATATTGAGTTTTCAGCGGATAGAAAACTTATGTACAAAATATTTTCAATATAGGTTCGCGTTTTGGAATAGCCCCCACATGCCGGGTTCCCTCATATTGGGTATTTTAAAGGTTAAAAACAAAAATTGCAACCAATTTTGATGCAAATGTAAATTTTAAGATGTTAGCGAATAAAAAACCTCCTCACACAAAAGCTGTCAACATAGGTCCACTTCTGGGTGAAGCCCCACAACCCTACACATCTATTAAGGAGTAAAATGTCAATATTTTTTGTTTTCATTTGTATCTATAATGTTTATTGGTCCATTCAGCAGGTCTGTACCATTAATTTTGTTAATAATGCCTTTCAGATCAATTTCAGGTCTGCACTGCATTACAATTTTTAACGTATTTTGGTATTTCCACCGCAGCATCTAAAATGTTGCACTATATGTAAATCACCAACATTTAGAGGTCAAAACTATGAAAAATTGCGAGAGGTTTCTTAATTTTACAGAATTTATCATTGTTAGAATTAGTGAGTTCATTTCTTCAAAACACAGTCAACAATGGCGGTCATTGTCGCGTTTACCTTCCACTTTTGGAAAATGCAACTGAATGAAATTCCCGAAGTCTTTTTAGAAAAACTTGAATATCTCCAAAGACCGCGCGATACCGCAGCAGTTTTATAGCTTTGCGAACAGAGGAGAATCCAATCTTTCAGATTATATATATCTTAACACGTGAATGTACGTAACTCACTTTTGAAATGTCCACGGAAAATAAAAAATTATAATTTTGAAAACTTCAAAAATCACTTCTTTCCGACTACAATTGCGCGAAAACAATAAGGGTTTTTTGCATTTTTTAAATTGTAAAATATCATAATTGTTTTGTAAAACATTAAGAAAAATAAATCATGGCATACTGACTTACCATTTGTCCGCGCCACTCCATGTATTTAATGAATCAAAAATACATTTCTTACAAAAAAAAAAAAAATATTAAACAAAAGTGCAACTTTAAGTGCATTTTTAAGTCGTTTCGTGGAATAAATCGACAAACTGAGTATGGACCACTTGCAGTGGAGTACTTAGCTAACGAATTCAATAAAAGTTTAATTAATTTCATGTACTTTGAATATCCCTTAAAGTTCCACTAAACTTCCCAAATTTCGCACTGTGCAACGGTCTGTTTGTATGTGCGTACATGTGTGTATTTGGCAATTGGTTGGCAGTTCGCCTGAACATTGTAAAAGCTCCTAGATCAAGGAGACTAGAACAGTCTATGTAAAGTTTACATTGTAAACACGCGAACGGAAAAGCTGGGAGTTTAGTTTTGAATTGAACGCGATCTTAAGCCGAAAGAGTAAAGAAGTAAAGTGAAAACCAATTAAAGTAAAGTTTTGTGTGAATAACTGAAGTCAAGTCAATAACGCATTGTAGAATCGTAATCTAACAAGAAACCCTGTTTTATTTGGTACAAATTGTATTGGGGAATAAAACAACGTCAACACGGGATTAAGTTCAAACCCTAATTCCGTAACAATATGTTTACTATCGAATCCCATATAGCAATTAACAATCGGTGACCACAAAATATTGTTGGTTTCGGCCAGGAAAATTGATTCCTGAACCACGAGCTGTATCTTGATTTCAACAGACACACAGACGGACGGGCAGGCGAAAATCGTTATTTCTATTTAGAATTTTGTGCTGATCAACAAAGTCTCCGATGAACATTTCGATGTGTTATAAACGGAATGGCAAATAAAATTATAACCTTCATATTATGGTAGAGGGTATAATAATCAAACTAGAAAATAAGCAATTTCAAGCATTGAACTTCCAAAAAAAAATATACAAAACCTGAATTAAGTATATAATATGCAAATGCTTTTAATTTCTTCCACACTTTCGCGATTTTTTGTTATTATTTTGGCACATTGTATATAAAACCATATCGCTAATTTCATTAAAGAAGTCTTATGTCAGAAAATGCGTCATTTTAAAATTTATAAATGCAAAGGAATTTGTAGAATACACAGAATAAAATATTTCAAGAATTTTAAAATATTTTCATTCGTGATGTAGTTTTTTCGTACTGTACAGGTACCTCACATAAGATACATGTGCAGTTTCCTATTTCCTTCCGAAAGCCACTATTTTTTGAAACATATGTAAGATTTTCATGAGATGCAAAATCACTTTCATATTTTTCTCTATATTCCACTATTTGCTCTCATATTTCCTCTCTTGTTTGGTAAATGCTCTCAACTTTGTTCTCGTTTACTTTTGTCTCGTCCCCAGCAAAAAAGTCCTCCAAAAATCATGGGTTTTGTAAAGGATTTTTGGCAGCCGTAACTACTCGCAAACCACCTTTCTTCCCCATTATTTTTACAAGGGCATGTCGCACTCAGTTTGTAGTTATTTTATGGCCACTAGAATAACTAGTTATTCTGTGGCCACTAGAAGTTGAAAAGTAAGTTGAAAAAAATTCTATTTTTAGAACAGTTGATGTAGAGATTTTATTTTTTTAATTTCATCACACTTCTTACTTTTATTTTATTTTGCTCGCTGTGCGATTTGAACACACGAACCCTCTGATTTCTAGCCAAAGACACTACATAGTGTAAGTGCACCTAATGTCGGCATGTACCAGTAGTCGGCACCTTTTGAATTTGAACTCAAATAACTAAAAATTAAGAAAACAAAATAGGAAAATTATCTTAAAAATCCTTCAACAATATTGTCAGCTAACTTTATATAAAATTTCATTGAGCTAGGACCAATTACTATATCGAAATTTAAGTTTTTGTCAGTGAGTGTTTTTCACCACAACCGAAAATGCATGTTTCTTAAGAAAAAAATTGTGGAGATGTTAACCTTATAAGCTCTGTAATTATTTTAAAATGAAGAAATTTTCCATAACATTTTTGTTATATAGGTAGAGAACAGTTAAAAGAACACTTCAGAAAAAGAAATTTTAAAAAATATTTATAATTGTGCAATTTTTGCTGATGCCGACTTTAGGGACAAAAAAATATAAAATTTGCCTGAAGTCGGCATGGAGTTATAAACATTGATTTTTATCAATTACTTTTAGCTAAAAATTATAAAAAATACTAAAGAAATACTTTAAAGGCTAATTAATAAAAAAATAGTTTCAATTTGAAAGGAACTTTAGCGATTTTAAGCAATATTAGCCATGATTTGAAGTACGTACGTTGTGGGGTGCCGACAACTGGGTAATAGATGCCGACTACTGGTACGAACTAATTTATTTAAACAATATGTTTAAATTCCCTTATTTTTTGAAGTAAAATCAATAGAAATGTATACAAATAAACTAGAAATGTATAAATAACTAATGCTTAAGCTATAGTTCTTTCAAATGTTTAAGAAAAAATGTAAAGTATGCATTTTTTCTTTATTTAAATATAACATGCCGACTACTGGATCATATCATGCCGACTATTGGGGAATGGTGCCGACTACTGGTGAAAAAGCAGTATTTCACTAAAATTGTATATTTTTCATGTTGAACAGAAATAATCAAAAAAATTGTTTATATAATCTAAAACTACACAAAATAACGAATCATAACAACTTAAATTTAATATGATTGGATATTTAGACTCGGAATGACATACGGCTGAAGATACGAGAATCCTTAAAGTGCCGACTACTGGTGCACTTACCCTACTATGCCACGCACACGAACATTAAGGGTTGCTTAACACGCTCGCGGACGTAAATGCTATAACATTCCGATGCAAAATGACGTGAATGCTATAGCATTCACATTGTCAGCCAATTTTTGTTCATTTACTTGTATACAATCTTAAGTTTTGGTGATTAATATACATAATACGATTTATTTCAACAAGATACATTCTATAATAAATAAAAATAATTTTTGTTGACGATCGTTTGGCTTAAGGTCATTAAAAAGCTGTTGATATTTTTGTTGTTAAATTGTTATTTTATTTTTATCCAATATTTCAATTGTCTTCGACAATCATCTTCAGGGATATGAATTTTTAGAAGAGTATCCGTTCCTTTCTAGTGGTAATGTCAAACTAGAAAGGAACGGATACTCTTCTAAAAATTCATATCCCTGAAGATGATTGTCGAGGACAATTGAAATATTGGATAAAAAAAAAATAATAATTTAACAACAAAAATATCAACAGCTTTTTAATGACCTTAAGCCAAACGATCGTCAACAAAAATTAGAACTCAACAGGTCAACAATAACAAACAACAAAATAAAAATAATAATAATAATCAATTATTAATAAATAACAAGTAAAAAAGTATCAGTCGGCTTTGCCGACAGAGATATACCCTCAGCCTGTGAATATTGAAACAAGTTTTTTCCCAAAAAACGTATGTATTTAGGTAGTTTTACAAATTTTGGGCGTCTGAACCGACAAAAATGTTGATTAGGATTAAATATCAAAAGTTTTGCGGAGGAGATACTTAAAGGAATGGATTGACCATTAAGGAAGTGTGTCTCCAGCCACTATATATGGTGTCATAGGGGGTTTTTACACCCTTGTCCCTGAAAATAAAACTTTTCCCATCGTTATTGAGGCAGCGAATGCAAAGTGCTTCAACAAAAATCAAAGTGATTCGATAGCAGGTCTTAAAGTGAACTTTTCCGACATTTTGTGTGGGAGGTACCGGATGAGTGGACAAATATAGTCCATATTTTAACCTGATCTATATCTGGTAGATATCCTAATATAATGTGCGAAGTATGGACCAGTTCGGCCACTCCCTTCAAGAGTTACCGTACGAACAATTTTTCCTAACATTTTTGAAGTTTTGTGGAGGAGGTACTTGAAGTAGTGACCGATATAGCCCATTTTCAAATTTAAACTATGTTTTGGTAAAATTTTACGAAGGCCAAAGTTTGGACCGAATTGACATATCAGTTCGAGAATTATCTTGAGCTCCAACCACTACACAAGGTGTCATAGGGGCTTTTTGCAACTTTCCGGCCATTTTCTCAGGTAGTATGGACTTGCCCCTGATTAAACTTGTACCGTCATATGGGGGGAAGTGAATACAAGTTTGGACAAAATATTACAAAAGCCACATTTTGGACCGAATCGGTTGATCCATTTGAGAGTTATCGTGCGCACCAGCCAGAAAGACAGACAGACGGACATTGCTAAATCAACTCAAATTTGTCTGAAACACATTTCGTCCAAACATACTTGGGGTCTAAAAACATTATTTCAATGAGGCACATTTTGCCCTATGAAAGTGTATAGGGTATATAGCCTAAAGGCTGAGGGTATAAAAAATGACAAATTTCAGCCATTTCGGGTTCGTATTGGGGCCAAAGCCTTTAGGCGTGGACCTCTACCAACAAATTTCAGGTGAAACGATTTTTTACATTCTCAACGAAGACGAATTACCAAATTTCAACCGTTTTGGTGGGATAATGAAGCTTCTAAATACCGAATATCGGGAGGTACCGTTCTGTGGGGGCTATATGAAGGCGTGAACCTATACCAACAAATTTCAGGTGGAAAGTTCTATACACCCAACGATAACTAAATAACAAATTTCAACCAGTTTGGTGGGATAATGAAGCTAAAACCTTCAAAATACCGAATATCGGGAAGTAGCGTTCTATGGGGGCTATATGAATGCGTGGACTTATACCAACAAATTGCAGGTGGAAAGTTTTATACACCCAACGATAAATAGGATAATGAAGCTAAAACCTTAAAAATATCGAAAATCGGGAGGTACCGTTGTATGGGGTGTATATCAAAACGTGGACCGATATATCCCATTTTCAATACCAACCATCGTGCAAGTAATAAAGGCTTCTGTACCAAATATTTACTCTCTATCTATAAAATTGCGAGCTGTATCTTGATTTCAACAGACAGACGGACATGGTTAAATCGACATAGAATTTTATGCTGATCAGTAATATATATATTTATAGGGTCTCCGACGAATATTTCGATGTGTTACAAACGGAATGACAAATTTAATTATACCCTCCATATGGTGGATCGTATAAAAACAACATATGGGTAGGTTGCCAAACACAAGACAAACATGTTTATCAACAGTTACATATCGAGTAGCAAACATACCAAAGAAATAAAAACGGAAAAGATACATAACAGAAACATCAAGAAACTCCACAACAAATGTTTTTTCACCACTATCGTAGAAACTATCGTCATTCATTGCCGATATTCGAAATCGAAGGTTTTCCTGCCACAAACTGAGCGACGAATGAATCGTTTTCAATTCAATCTCGCGTGTCATTCTTGAACAAAATATCCGCAAAATTATCAAAAATCATTTGAAAACCATATCGTTTTCGATAGCAGTGGTATGGTGGGTATGGTCATAGTGCAAACCTCTTAATATAAGTTCATTGAATTTAGCAGTTATTCCAGTAAATTTACTATTAATTGATGTTTTTTTTTTTAATTAGCCCACTCTTTATACATAGGAATGTCAATTATTCAAATATTGAATTGATGCAATGCCGTTTGTTAAAGTTTGGGATTTATTTCAAATGTCTTTAGTTGTTTGCTTAAAGCAATGCTAATCGCTTAAATTGATTTATTTTTCTTCTTTTTTAATTTTGTACAGTTTTTAACCTTGACAAAATTGTGTTGATTAAATATTTTAATACATAAATATACATACATACAGTGAGCCAACTAGGTGTTTGCATATATGAAGGCGTAAAATACCGAAAATCGGGAGGTACAGTTCTATGAGGGCAATATGAAAGTTTTGCACCCCCAACGAAGACTAAATACCAAATTTCAGCCATTTCGGCGAAATATTGCGGCCACAACCTTCAAAATACCAAAAATCGGGAGGTACCGTTCTATGGGGCGTGGGTCCATACCGACGAAATTCTGGGGAATTTACCAATTTTACCAATGAAGACTAAGTATCAAATTTCGGTGTGATAATGAAGCTAAAACCTTCAAAAGACCGAAAAACGGGTGGTACTGTTCTCTGTCTGCTATACCAAAACGTGGACGGATATAGCCCATTTGCAATACCATCCTATGGGCATCATAATCTTCTATACCAAATTACAAAACTCTATCATAAAAATTGTGGGCTGTATCTTGGACAGACGGACATGGTTATATCGACTTAGAATTTTTTCCTGACCAAAAATATATATTTATGAATATTTCGATGTGTTACATACGGAAATCATGAGGTACAGTTATATGGGATCTATACCAAAACATTAACCTATTTTAAAAATTTTAATGGCGAAAAATTTGAACCACTGTGAAGCTAAAATGCTTAAAATCCTCGAAATGCCAAGAACCGGAAGGTATCGTTAAATGGGGTCTGTATTAAAACATGATTTTGACAACTTTTATTACAGGGAACCTTAAATGTTAAATTTGGCGAGGTTCAGTCAAAAAATGTATCTAAACCCCTCGAAATACCGGACATCGGGACGTGCCGTTATATGGGGTATTTACCAAACCATAGACCTATATTGATAATATCTTGTAGAGAAGTTTCGTGACAATTGGGAGTCTCAAATGTCAAATTACATGTTGTTCAATCAATAAATGTAGCTAAAATTTTGCAAAATCCGAAAATCGGGAGGCACTATTATATGGAGGCTATAGTTAAACATTGAACAATTTTAAAAATGTTTACTGGCGAGTTTTGTGACCACGGTGAAATTCAAATGTCAAATTGCAGCTTCCTCAAATATGGGGGCTAAACCCAAAAATTATGAACCTATGTAGAAAATGTTTGATGGAGAAGTTTTGCGACCATTGGGAGTCTCAAATTTAAAATTGCATGTGGTTCGGTCAATAAATGTAGCTAAAATCCTGAATATACCGA
This sequence comes from Musca autumnalis, assembly GCF_047663935.1. NCBI lineage: Eukaryota > Metazoa > Arthropoda > Insecta > Diptera > Muscidae > Musca > Musca autumnalis. Next base: position 207,237,211 of record NW_027411866.1, on the reverse strand, counting down.
AAATCGGGAGGTACATATGAAGGCCATACAAAAACATAGATATATTTTAACAATTTTTTAGTGACGACGCTTTGTGGCCAATTTTCAAATTACCGCTTATTCGGTTAACAACTTTAGCCAAAATCTTCATGGACTTATGTTGATAATTTTTGGTGGAGAAGTTTCACAACTTAAATGATAAATTTTTAATTAATTTGTCATTGGAATCGAGCTTAATGATCAATGATGCAAGTGAATAAGGAAAGCCTACGAATCGAACCCACACAACCACCACTATGTGACATGCATGTTTCGCGTTTGGCAGAGGCTCTTCAGACATATCGGCTGTGGAGTGGCTTTCCTATCATCAAATGCATTTTTTTGTTCTTTCAACAACAATGGGTATTTGCCCATTTAGTTGTGCTTTCATGACAAACGCTTAGCGCTGCCTTTGAAAGGAATGAGTGTGGCTCTGAACGCTAACACGCCGTGAAAACACCTTTTTTCTTGTGTTTTTCAAGGACGTGGGTGCAAACCTCAGTCTGGCTCAGGTTAAATTTGGGGTAGTTTAGTCAACAAAAAAGTATCTATACCCCTTAAAATACCAAAAATCGGAGGTACTCTTTTATGGGGCTATACCAAATCATAAACCTATATTAACAATTTTTGGTGGAGAGGAGTTGGGACTACAAATTACAGCTGCTAGTTCGGTTTAAAACTGTAGCTGTAATCCTCCAAATAACGAAAAAACAGGAGATAGCGTGATATGGGAGCCATGCCACACGTGGCCGATATATCCCATCTTCTAACATGACCTGGCTATGGAAAAAAGATACCCAAGTGCAAAAATATAGCGATGTACCTCCCGATTTTCGTTATTTTGGGGATTTTAGTTAAATTCGTTGCCCGAACTACCTGTAATTTCACGTTTGCGGTTCCCAGTGGTCACAAAATATCTCCACTAAAACCGTCAACATAGGTCCATGTTTTGGTATAGCCCACCATATAACGATATCTCCCGATTTTTGGTATTGTTTTGTATTTGCGACTATCGATATCTTCGCTGTTTGACCACCTACGACAACCTACTTTACTCGTTAGGAAGGCTATATTTTCTACTTCCATTGTCAGATTTTGCTTTTGGTAAATCTCTGTAGAAACTGAGATATTCGCTGTGGAAAAAACATTGACGTTTTCACCAAATAAGTTGTTTGCCCATTCCGACTCCTAAATATTATCCGACCATCACCAAAATCAATAGGCTTCTTCCCCCCGGGACATCATAAACATCCAATATTGTGTTACGATCCAATCAAAATTTCGACCTGTAGCGTGATTACAAGGTTTAGATGGACAGACGGGCGGAGGGACGGACACACATAGCCAGATCGACTCAGTTACTCAGCTGGGTCTACGACCATTATATCGATATTACAAACTTTTTGGCCATAACCAACATATAATACCCTCCCCACTTAGCACAGTGGATCCAACCATTGGCCAAAAATAAAAAAATGCATGACAAAATTTTGGTACAACATCTGGCAACTCTGACAGCTATGATATGGACCTTTTTAAAAATATATTAATTTTTGTTTCATTCGAACGCGATCTTCTTAAGAAAAGCTTCAAAAGTCGGAACATTTGACTTATATTTTTTGTTGTGAGTACAACCTATATTTCAAGTGCAAGTAAATATATTCAAAATATCGCGAAACTAATACGTATACCAAAATATTATACATAGTGGATTTTGAAGGAGGAGGTAATAGCTTTATTTTCATTAAAAAATAGTTTTTTAGCGTGTTGTGGAATTCTGGTTAGCTGCATATTTTCTTAGTGTATTTTGTAATGCCAATTCGATCATATACATACATTTGACTTAAGGTTTTAGTCATGGTGCCCACCAGTGCCCACCTCGGTAATAATTTTCCAAAGTAGGTAATGGGTTTAGGATTATTCAGTATTAAAATCGGCTGCCATCTAGTGCCAGACAATAAACGGTGGACCGCTGACTAAAGCTGCCCTAGAATAGGGTTTCTATGGATATATTAGCGTATAACTCTGTTATCTGACCACGTACATTAACATAATTGGTATCAGTGGCAAGATGATGAAGTCTTCTTGCAAATTTGTCCTACGTTGGCGGTACGTGCCTTCCAGGAAGGACGCTATAAGATCTTTATTAAAAAATTTACCAATTTTCAGACAAAAATGTTAATTTATTTTAATCCGCTAATTTGGTCGGATTTTATGTTGTTTGGAAGATTGTTTTGTTTCCCCAAGCCTATTTTTGCATCATAAGATAATCGGGACCTTTGTTCATGCCATTTTGTATTAACAGCATAAAACAATTCTTACCGTATACCCACTCCAGAGGGGAAAGGGGGAGAATGTTACGCTCGTGGTTTCTTAAAACACTCTTCGCAGAAGCACATAGCTGTAACCGGCGCATAGGCTTGATTTTTACACTCTAAATATTTTTGGCCACTTTCTCCATACAAGTGGATCCACTGTGCATAGTGGTGATTATGTTATTTGAATTTGAAAATACTTCTATCCGTCCAAACGTTACAGAATTTGAAAAAAAAACGACATTGAACTACTGTGAGGCTTATGAACCACGAGTTGTACCAGCCGACCGATATATCGATATAGTCATGTCAAAAATATGATTAAAGAATTCCCCGCTAGAAAGGCATATGAATACGAACCATTTGAGTGTGTTCGCCCCAATGGATGGCCAAAACTACGAAGGAATCAAAAATAACAAGTAAAAAAGCGTTAAGTTCGGCCGGGCCGAACTTTTCATACCCTCCACAATAAAATATTCTGAACTAAAATGGAATAATTAGTTTTCATTCCTGTCCCCAACTTTGAGTGGGTACGTTAAAATGTCAGATAATGTACATAAAATGCTTCATTCGGGAGGCCCGTTTTTATGGAGCCTATATCTAACTATGTATGTTCACAATTTTTGGTGGCCTAATTGGGAGGTACCGTTATATAGGGGTTATAATAAAACATGGACCTATGTTGACAGCTTTTGATGGAAGCCTTTAATGTCAAATAACTCCTAATTCGGTTAAAAATTGTAGCTAGACTCCTCAAAATACCGAAAGTCGGTACGTAACGTGGGAACTTCAAATGTCATTAACAGCTAGTTCGGAGGTATGTGGGCTATACGAAAATATGAACTTAAATGAACAATTTTTGTTTTCTTTTAAATTTCAAATTACAGAAAGTTCGTCCAAAAAATAAAGCTAAGGTACGGAAAATCGGTAGGTTCGTTTTGGGGCTATACCAAAACATGGGCCTACGTTCGGTTAAACATTTTAAGTAAAATCCTCAAAGTACCGAAAATCGGGAAGTATCGTTATATTGGGGCTATGTTGAAAATTGTAGATGCAGATGCATGGTGACCACTAAAACCTTCAAATGTCAAATTACAGTTAGTTCGGTTAAAAATTTTAGCTAAAATTGCCAAATTACTGACCAAATTGGGAGGTACCGTTATATGGGAGCTATATCCGAACATGGACCTATGTTGACAATTTTTGATGGAGAGGTGTTGTGACCACTAAGAACTTCAAATGTCAAATTACTGCTAGTTAGGTTTAATATTGTAGCTAAAATCATCAAATTACTGAAAAACGGAGGTACTTTTATATGGGGGCTTTATCAATACATCGACCTTTCTTGACAATTTTTAGTGGAGAGGTGTGGTGACCACTAAGAATTTCAAATGTCAAATGTTCAAATTACAGATACATAATTTGGTTAAAACTTGTAGATAAAATTCTCAAAATACCGAAAATCGGGAGGTACCGTTATATGGGGCTATACCAAAACATGGCCCTATGTTCATAATTTTTTCGAATATAAGTCATTTGGTCACTATGAACCCTAAATATCAAATTATAGCTAATTCGGTCTAGAAATGTGACATAAAACGTCAAAATACCTGAAATCGGGCGGTAACGTTATATGGGGGCTATTCCAAAACATCGACCTATGCCCACTAGTTATATAAGTTTATTGGCATTTAAGAACCCTAAATGTCAAATTATAGCCTAATCGGTCTGAAAATGTAGCTAAAAACGTCAAAATACCGTAAATCGGGGGGCACCGTTATATGGGAGCTATACCAAAACGTGGACCGATATAGCCCATCATCGAACTTGACCTGCCTGCAAACAAAAGACGCATTTTCCCGAAATTTCAGACAATTTTGGTGGAGAGGTGTGGTGACCACTAACAACTTCAAATGTTCAAATTACAGATACATAATTCGGTTAAAACTTGTAGGTAAAAATCTCAAAATACCGAAAATCGGGAGGTACCGTTATTTGGAGCTATACCAAAACATGGACCTATGTTCATAATTTTTTCGAATATAAGTTTTTTGGTCACTAAGAACCCTAAATATCAAATTATAACTAATTCGGTCTAGAAATGTGATTTAAATCGTCAAAATACGGTAAATCGGGGGGCACCGTTATATGGGCGCTATACCAAAACGTGGACCTATGTCCACTAGTTTTGTTATATAAGTTCATTGACACTTAAGAACCCCAAATGTCAAATTATAGATAAATCGATATGAAAATGTAGCTAAAAACGTCAAAATATCGTAAATCGGGGGGTACCGTTATATGGGGGCTACACCAAAACGTGGACCTATGTCCACAAGTTTTGTTATATAAGCTTATTGACACTTAAGAACCCTAAATGTCAAATTATAGCTACATCATTCTGAAAATGTAGCTTAAAACGTCAAAATACCGTAAATCGGGGGTACCGTTATATGGGGGCTATACCAAAACGTGGACCTATGTCCACAACATTTGATATATAAGTTTAGTGACGCCTAAGAGCAATAAATGCCAAATTATAGCTAAATCGGTCTGAAAATGTAGCTAAAAACGTCAAAATACCGTAAATCGGGGGTACCGTTATATGGGGGCTATACCAAAACGTGGACCTATGTCCACAAGTTTTGTTATATAAGTTTAGTGACGCTTAAAAACCCTAAATGTCGAATTATAGCTAAATCGTTCTGAAAATTTAGCTAAAAACGTCAAAATATCGTAAATCAGGGGGTACCGTTATATGGGGGCTATACCAAAACGTGGACCTATGTCCACAACTTTTGAGATATAAATTTAGTGACGCCTAAGAGCCCTAAATGCAAATTATAGCTAAATCGGTCTGAAAATGTAGCTAAAAACGTCAAAATACGGTAAATCGGGGGTACCGTTATATAGGGACTATACCAAAACGTGGACCTATGTCCACAACTTTTGTGATATACGTTTATTGACACTTAAAAACCCTAAATGTCACATTATAGATAAATCGGTCTGAAAATGTAGCTAAAAACGTCAAAATACCGTAAATCGGGGGGTGCCGTTATATGGGGGCTATACCAAAACGTGGACCTATGTCCGCAACTTTTGATATATAAGTTTAGTGACGCCTAAGACCTCTAACTGCCAAATTATAGCTAAATCGGTCTGAAAATTTAGCTAAAAACGTCAAAATACCGTAAATCGGGGGTACCGTTATATGGGGGCTATACCAAAACGTGGACCGATATAGCCCATCATCGAACTTGACCTGCCTGCAAACAAAAGACGCATTTTCCCAAAATTTCAGCGTTCTATCTCAATTTTTGTGGATGCTAGAGTGATTACCACAGACGGACGGACGGACGGACATGCACAGATCGACTCAGAATTTTACCCTGATCAAGAATATATATACTTTATAGGATCGCAAATGAGTATTTCAATGCGTTACAAACGGAAGAACAAACTTAATATACCCTCCATACTATGGTGGAGGGTATAAAAAAGCCGTGCGTTTGGAAATCTATTCATTGTTCGGCTAATGGAACAAAATGTTTTCATAAGCACGCTGCACTTGAAGCAACTTTAACTGGAAGGTGCGTACACCTGGGAAGTTTTTGCGGATTTTGAAACAACAATGTTCATAGATGAGAAAAATCAAAAAAAGAAAAATTGCCGGAGCGCTATTTAAATAAATCGTGATTCAAGTCGGTATTTTTAATGGTTTTTTTAGGTTTTCGCGATTTTGCTTGAAAACTGCAAGCCATATCGAAATAGAACAAAAAAAAAAAAAAACGTTGTAGCTATGAAAATTCTCTACAAAATTGGCCTTAATGGTATTTTCGTAGGTTTTAACGTTTTTGAGATATAGAATTTCAAATTGGGTCAATGTACTGACCAATGAACGGAAACAAGCAAAACGATTCCCGTACCAATCACACAAAGCCATAAACTTTTCAGTTTCTCTGAATCGTTTCATTCTCACAACCAAAACAAAAACACAAACTTTTCAGTGTAAAATGATGGAAACCGTACGATTGCGGAAATGTAACTTCGGTTATGCTTTGCCGAGTTGTTTCATTCACCACCGAAACAAGAAGTATTTTTGGGAAACGTTTGCGGTGCGTATTGTCAATGACACACTCAGACACACACACACATGTGATTGCTTAACAACCCTATAAGAGAGCATCAGCATACCACAGTAATTTTATCAACCACCAATCAGCATACCACAGTGAATTTTATCAACCACCAAACGTTTTTGATTTATTCACATGTGTTTCGTACTATTCCGTTTTCTATCTGCTCTTGTGGAGTTGAGTACTTTTCGTTTTTCGTTTTGTTCGTACTCACGAATGTAAACAAAACAAAACTAAACAGCGAGCTCGGCCAACGAGGGTTATGTTTCGTTTTGTATTGTTCCTATGGAAAATACGAAACGAAACGATTGGAAATGTTATTTAAAGTATTTTTACGTACTCTGGTACTGACTGTATCTTCACAGTGTCATGACTGCAATTTCCCAAATTAAACTTATATATCTCAAAAACGGTACAACCTAGGGAAAATATGCCAAAGCCAATCTTGTAGAGAATTTTCACAGCTAGAAATTTTGTTAAGTTCCATTTGTATAGGACTTGCTGTTTCCAAGCAAAATCAAACCCAAAACAACCCCTAAAAATGTCATATTGAATCGCTATTTATTTAAAAAGCGCTCCGGCGATTTTTTGTTTGTTTGTTGAGTTTCCTCATCTATGAACATTGTAGTTTCAGAATCCGCAAAAACTTCCCAGGTGTAAGCACCTTCCGTTTAAAGTTGCTTCAATAGCACCGTGTAATAGCAAAAGCCTTCTACATATGTACATAAATAAGAAGTGTCTTCAACAGCCAGAGATTCAAGAAAAATCTCAACACGTAGTATTTACATATTATATTGTGCAAATAAACACTGTATATTAAATCATTTTCATTTTACGCATTTGAAAACATTTAGCCGCCCACCTGTATGTTAATTAAGATTTGATTCAATTGCATTATTATGTATCTTAGAATAAATAACAGCATGAATAGCATTAGATAGAGACGCATGCTATATAAAATCGCATTGCAAACTTTATCTTCAAGCTAAATAAATTCTAGTCACTGTTGCTATTAATTTACCAGACGTTCTAAGTGTTAAGTGCTCTAATCGGTGAAGAGGAAAAAAAAACTAAAAATGCTCCTGCTAAAGCTGTTATATCAAGGAATTGTGCATGGTGTTAAAACTTTAAGAATAGGCAAGTGATGTGTGCGTTAGATATAGATGTGTTTCATTCGAATTCTTGGAGAAAATTGCTATGGCTATCAGTTATGAACCACTAAAATAAGGAAACCAAAAAATTATGTAAAAAAAATATTTCTGATATTATTTCTCCAATTTGTGTAGATTTTGGAATAGTTTTTAATGTTGCCAAGTTTTCACATTTCAAGGAAACTTGACAACTTTTAATGAAGAACAGACATTTAATATACGTTGCCTTTCCTTTTCTTCCAGATGAACGCATAACAACACATCCTGTATTAGGCAGTCCATGGCTAATGTTTGCCTCAATACTCTTCTATTTATTTTTAATATTGGTAGTGGGAAAAAATTTCATGGAAAACAGAAAACCTTTTAAAGTTGAGAAGTTTATGCAATTGTACAACATTGTACAAATCTCTTTAAACGCTTTTATATTTTATGAAATTGTCCGCTACACCATTATGCGATCGGATTATAGTTTAAAGTGTGAACCATACAATCCACACGATAGAAGACCAGCAACAATGAGGCTAGTTCGACCAGGAGTATTGTATTATGTATCAAAATATTTGGATTTCTTTGATACGGTAAATATAAAATGGAATGAATTTGATATGCAGACATAGCTAATTGTAACTAATTATATTCATAACGTTACTCTTGCAGGTATTTTTCGTTTTGCGTAAGAAACATAATCAAATGACTTTCTTACATCTATATCATCACTCGTGCATGATTTTTGGCACTTATATGTATTTGTCGCAAATGTTTGGTAAGTATTTGTTGAAATAGAATGTTTAAATAAGAAGAATGGTAAAGAAAGCCAAATTCAAAGCAGAAATTATTATACAACTTTTAAGCTGGGTACACATTGTCAGTTTTGAATGTCGATATTTCGCAATTATCGATAACTGTCAAACCGTCCAGCAACCACAAAATATTTTGCGATTGCATGATGAATGACAAAAATGAACGGCCACACTAGCAAGCAACAACAAAGCTGTCATTCAAAACTGACAATGTGTACCCAGCTTTAATATCCTCCACCATATATCACATATTATTTAATTTTCTTTTCTGTCCACAATTTTTAATTGAAATATTTTGGGTATTAAAAACTTCTTCAATCGGGCGCCACCTTTATATTAGAGCTATATCAAAGTGTGGACCTATGTTGACAATTGTTGATGGAAACATTTTGTGACCACTGGGAATCTCAAATTTCAAATTACATATAGTTCGGCCAAACTCCAGACAGTTGGTTATATTTGGAGGAAAAGTTTCGTGACCACTTTGAACTTCGAAAACATGGATCTATGTTGACAATTATTCGTCGATACGTTTTGTGACCACTGAGAACCTCAAATGGAAATAACAGCTAGTTCGGTTAAAAATGTTTGCTAAAACTCACCAAAAACAACGAATATCGGGAGGTACCGTTTAGAGGTGGGCGCGTGTCGTGTCGTGAGTAGTGCGTGTTCGTGCTTTCTAAAAATACGCCGTGTTTGTGCGTGTCGTGCCGGAATGCATTTTTGGCCGTGCGTTATCGTGTGTTTTTGTTCGACACGGTTTTGCACGACACGACTAAACACGATCTGCACTATGTGACACGATCGTGCTAAATTTTTGGTCTCCCTTTAGAAGTCGTGCATCGAAACACGAACATCGAACAAGAATATAAAACCGACCAAAATATTCCTCAAATTATTTGCTTCGTTTTTTTAGTCTGGTACATAGACTAATGAAGACATAGACGCCGGAATGCTCTCACCGAGTATGTTCGAATTGAGTGTGGTAACTAAGAAACTCAATATAAAATGCCAAAAAATACAACTTAACAAATATTTTGTTCTGACGAAAGTCTACATAGGGTTAGTTTTTGATGGGAACTATATCCTCAGACAAAAATATCCAAGATAATATTGTCATTTTCCCCAAAAATCGTCTTCGACCTTTTTTGAGCTTTTGGGTTTGAGTGACTTGACCGCGGAAAAATTGAGTAATCCGTCGTCTGTATATTCATTAGCCTATGCTTTGGTCTAAAAAACTTTTGAAAGTCTGCTCAATTGGTACCATTGACTCTCAATTCATGAAAGATTTGGAAGCTAAAACTAAACAATCATTGCTTAAACGCTTTATACCAATAATGACACATCTTATAGGGACGTTTTTATTTCCGCCGTTTAAGAAGATGATTTTTTATTAGCTAATGTAAAAACAATATTTCTTGATATACAAAGCGAGAACATATGATGAGCAGGAAATTACAATGCCACATTTACACGAATTATCAGAGTTTTTGGATCAAAATGGCAAAAATGCAAAAAATGAAAAAGTCTCCAATTGATACAGAAATTGATACATATTTTCGAGTGCCGTATGTAGTCAGACTAATGTTTTAAACTTTTGGAAACAGTGTAATCTAAAATATTTAAAACAGATAGCCAGGAAATTTTTGGCTATACTCGTTAGCTCAGGAACCAGCGAGAGATTTTTTCCCACATCTGGAAATATTCTCAACGAAAGGCGTACTAGACTTTTGAGTTCTTTTTCTTCTTTATTTGCTAATTCGATTTTCGAATGTAAGCGACCATACAATTATATCGAGGTACATTTCATTTACTTATTTATATACATATTAAATTTGATATTATTTAGTACTATATATTTATAAATTATTAACAATTATCTCAAAAGTGTTTTTATTTCTTGCCGCATTTAGAAGGTTTGCCGAATTATTATATTTTGTCCATTCTTCTATGTTCTTTAGCCAGGTCATCTCTTTTCTGAGTTCTAACTTGGACAAAATAATGTTTTTAAATAAGAATAGAAAAATTAGATGTACATATGAATATTTTTTAAAAACACCTGTATCGATTTCTCCTTTTTTGTAATTTCGTGCGTGAGTGTGCGTGTTCGTGCCTTCTCGAAAAACGCCGTGTTTGTGCGTGATTGTGCATAAAAATTTTGGTCCGTGTTCGTGCATGTTAGTGCCTAAATTTTTAGGCGCGCGCCCATCTCTAGTACCGTTATATGGGGCTATACAAAAACATTGACTGTGTTAATTTTTTGGTGGGGATTTTTTATGGGAACCTGAACTAATAAACTACAGGTAGTTCTAAAATCCTGAAAGTACCGAAAATCCGGAGGTACCGTTATATGCGGACTATGGAACAAGTAAAATAGTATCAGACGGCTTTGCCGATGGAGATATACCCTCAGCCTATATGAATCGAAACTTTTATCGACGTACAGAATTTTGTGGCTCTTTTTGGACATTTGAACTTGCCGACAAAAATGTGGATTAGGATTAATGTTCAAAATGTTGCGGAGGAGGTACTTGAAGGAATGGACCGAAATAGTCCATTATGGAAGTTGATCTTATTTTGGGGGTCATATCTTTTCGAGTGATATAGGGCCCACTAGTCACTTTTGTGGGTCATAGTGTAACTTTTTAATCAGTAGGACTTGTTCATGGAAAACATAATCTCGCTGTGAACGGGACCATACGAATAGCAACAGTGTTCATTTCCCAAGGATCTTCGAACAGACCCTAAACTGCACTTAGGCATACATGTTGAACTTCTGTGTGGGAGGTACCCTAAGGAGAAGACCGATATGGACCATTTTAGAAGTTAAACTAAATTTGGACAAAATATTAGGAGATCAAAAGTTTAGACCAAATAGGTTGCCCCGTTCAAGATATATCGTTCATACCATTTTAGTGACATTTTTAAATATCGGGGGAAATACCGATATTGCCCATCTTCGAACTGACGACGTAAAGCAGGCCGCGTATGCAAGTTGCTTCAACAGAAATCAAAGTGATTCGAGAGCGGGCATTATAGTGAATTTATCCGAAATTTTGTATGGGAGGTACCTGAAGGAGTAGACAAATATAGTTCATATTCAAACCTGATCTATATGTGGTAGACATATTAGGATGCGTAAAGTATGGACCAAATCGGTCACTCCATTCAAGAGTTATCATGCGCACAATTTTTCCGAACATTTTTGAACTTTTGTGGGGGAGGTATCTGAAGGAGTGGACCGATATAGGTTATCATCAAACTTATATTAAGTTTGGACAAAATATTACGAAGGCCAAATTTTGGACTGAATAGCCAGATCCGTTCGAGAGTTATCTTGTGCTCCAACCACTACACGCGGTGTCATGGTTTTTTTGCAACTTTCAGGCTATGTTCTCAGGACGTATGGACTTGCCCCCGATGAAGCTTGTACCGTCGTATGGGGGACAGTGAATACAAGTTGCTACAGCAAAAATCAAAGCGATTCAAGAGCAGGTCCTAAACGATTATCCATGATGGTCGGGACCGGAAGTATTACGGATAACCGATTTTCCCGGATAATGGAGGCAATGCTTTTACGCAGTTTTTGAATATAGTAGTTTATATGTTCGCAAATGACTATTTCAATCCGTTACAAACGGAAAAACAAACTTACTATGCCCTCTATACTATGGAGGAGGGTATAAAAAAATATTATCAATGGCAAAGAAATTATATACTACAACTAAAAAAGTATCAGTCAGCTTTGCCTACAGATTTATAACCTCAGCCTGTAACAGAGCAATGAAACAATTGTAGGAGCGGTAAATATGTATGTGTTAAAAACACATTGCCTTTTTTTAGAGAAATAAATAGTATTTTTGTTGATGACAAAATAAATTTTGTAAGTTGGCGGCGCACATTGATTCAGAATAGCTTTTTTCTGGTCAAACCTCTGTAACTTTTGAACGGATTGAGATAATTTCATATTTTATTGGAAAAATTAAAAAATTATCTAATTAATTCCCTTTCGAGTTGGGCTTATTAGACCTGTTTATACATTGAAAAATTAGGAGTCTACCGAAGTCCCTCACACTCAACCATTACGCTACGTTTCACTGGTGGTTAAGCCGATCTTCAGGCGTATTGAATGTTGTTTTTGTGGCAGACGAAGGCAAAGCTTGGAAACTACTATATATATCGCACTTCATTAGATAAATGCATATGCGAAATTATGTCAGTTAATTGAAACTCCAAACTTTTCCTATAGTCCTGCTTGGTAATCCCATTTTTCAATGTTCACAAATACTATGGTAACTTTTATTCCTAACCTATAATAGGTCTAATAAGCTCAACACAAAAGAGAATTAATTAAATATAACTATAAATGACCTTCGCCTTAATAAGGCAAAAATAAAAAAATTATTTCAGCATGAGCCAGGCTGGGATTCGAACCTGGGTCTCCGACAACTGAGTGTCAAGGTTGCCGGCGTCTTAGCGTTCTGAGCCATCATCAACTTGTAAAAACTTTGGTAGACAACAATTGATGATCAAAATCTTCTGATATAGGAAAACAATTGCTAATGACGTAGGAATAAAACTTACCATAGTATTTGTGAACATTGAAAAATAGGATTACCAAGCAGGACTATAGGAAAAGTTTGGAGTTTCAATTAACTGACAAAATTTCGCATATGCATTTATCTAATGACGTGCGATATACAGTATCGGCCAAAACTAAAGCACCCCCTCAGTACATATTTTTAAAATGAAATTTTTTTTAAGAAAACAAAGTTGTAATTTGTATTTGTATTTTTCGTTTTCTTTATTTATATCCATATTAATAGAAAACACAATCAGAATGTATTCAGAATGTAATAAACAAAAGTTAAAATTCAAAAATCATTTTAGGTCGAAAATGTAATCGGACAAAACTAAAGCACCCCCCTATTTGAAGTATAACAAAAACCATTGAAATCATATTTCGTTGGGCCTCCTCTATTCTGGATGACACAATCACATCTTTTAGACATAAAGGATTCTAAATAATTAATTATTGCAGGCGAAATAATTGATTTTCGGAAAATTTAGCTTAAATCCTCAAAATACTGAAAATCCGAACTTATCGCTATATGGGGGCTATACCCAAACGTGGACCTAGGACAACGATCTTTGGTGGATATGTTTTGTGACCACTAGGAACCCTAAGTACCAAATTACAGCTAATTTAGTGGGGAAATATGGCTTAAAAATTCAAAATTCCGAAGATCGGAAGGTTCCGCTATAACGATGCTATACCAAAACATTACCCGATATTGTTCATATCCATCCGAAAATGATACTACAGCCTCCTCTGGTGAAATACAAAATCGTTAAGTTTAAAAATTAGAAAAAGAACGATTCACAAAAGAACGGTAGACGTCGACTTATTCAGTCGACGACCAGCAAGAAACCTTTAATATCGACTAAAAGTGAATTGGATTAGAAAATGGAGGATACTGCTATTTTCCGATGAAGCTATATTTAATTTAATGTATTCAGATGGTAAAAGACGTGTACCAAGTGGGCAACTGTTAAATCCTAAATATTGCTTGTTGGTCGTCGTCGACTGAATAAGCCGACGTCTACCGTTCTTTTGTGAATCGTTCTTTTGCTAATTTTTAAACTTAAGCGATTTTGTATTTGAACAGAAGAGGCTGTAGTATCTTTTTTAAATGGATATAAACAATATCGGGTAATGTTTTGGTATAGCATCCTTATAGCGGTACCTTCCGATCTTCGGTATTTTGAATTTTTAAGCCATATTTCCCCACTAAATTAGCTGTAATTTGGTACTTAGGGTTCCTAGTGGTCACAAAACATATCCACCAAAGATCGTTGTCCTAGGTCCACGTTTGGGTATAGCCCCCATATAGCGATAAGTTCGGATTTTCAGTATTTTGAGGATTTAAGCTAAATTTTCCGAAAATCAATTATTTCGCCTGCAATAATTAATTATTTAGAATCCTTTATGTCTAAAAGATGTGATTGTGTCATCCAGAATAGAGGAGGCCCAACGAAATATTGATTTCAATGGTTTTTGTTATACTTCAAATAGGGGGGTGCTTTAGTTTTGTCCGGTTACATTTACGACCTAAAATGATTTTTGAATTTTAACTTTTGTTTATTACATTCTGAATACATTCTGATTGTGTTTTCTATTAATATGGATATAAATAAAGAAAACGAAAAATACAAATACAAATTACAACTTTGTTTTCTAAAAAAAAATTTCATTTTAAAAATATGTACTGAGGGGGTGCTTTAGTTTTGGCCGATACTGTATATACTAGTTTCCAAGCTTTGCCTTCGTCTGCCACAAAACCAACATTCAATACGCCTGAAGATCGGCTTAACCACCCGTGAAACGTAGCGTAATGGTTGAATGTGTGGGACTTCGGTAGACTCTTAATTTTTCAATGTATAATAAGCTCAAATCGAAAGAGAATTAATTAAATATCACTATAAATGACCGTCGCCTTAATAAGGCAAAAATTAAAAAATTATCACTTTTTCAAATCAAAACTCCGTAGATCAAGATAAGCTCAATTAATTCAATTAAATAAAACTCTCACAAATAAATTACCTTCGTCCTAATAAGACAACAATTAAATAAAAATGCCAATCTATCAAACTTTTGAACTGGAAGGCATTACAATTCATGAAGAAAAAAGTCTTGGATTGTATATGTGTGTATTGACGAAGGATACTAGGAAGCGCAGAGACACTAGGCTGACTTGGTAGTACAAAGGCTTCAAAAATACTTCACATCTGCAAATACAAGTTTTCAAACTCAGCCTTTGTTTAGCACCACATCTAAATATGCCTGATGAGCTGGCTTAAACCACCAGCGAAACGATCGTAGCATATTGGTTGGATGCGTGTGGACTTCGCTAGATATCACTTTTTCAATACAAAAATCCTTAGGTCATGATAAGTTCAATTAAGTCAATTATATAAAACTCCCACAAGTAAATGACGTTCATTCTAATAAGACAACAATTAAAAAAAAAAAACACTTTAAACAAGTAAAAAAGTATCCGTCGGCTTTGCCGACAGAGATATACGCTCAGCATATCTGAATTTAAACTATCATCTACGGACAGATCGAATGTATTTAGGGTTTTTTCAATATTTTGTGGCCCTTTTGGACATTTGAACTTGCCGACAAAAATGTGGATTAGGATAAAAATTCAAAAGTGTTGCGGAGGAGGAACTTAAAGGAAAGGACCGACATAGTCCATTACGAAAGTTGATCTAATTTTTGATAGATATCGCGCCCACTACTCATTCCAGTGGGTCATCGCATAAATTTTGGACCAGAAAATCGATATCGGTTATTTTGGAAGTTAAACTGAATTTGGACAACATATAGGAGATCCAAAGCTTTGGACAAATTGGTTGCCCCGTTCAAGAGACATCGTGCACTCCATTTTGCATTTTTATCGAAATTTTTTATTGAGGTTGAAGTACCCGAAGTTGTTGCCTATCTTCGAAATGAGACTAAGTTTGGACAAAATATGACGAAAGCCAAATTTTGGACAAAATTGGTTGATCAGTTCGAGAGTTATAGTGCTCTCCAGCGAGTACATATGGTGCTATGGGTTTTTTACACCTTTCGGGCAGTTTTATCAAGCAGAATGGACTTGCCCCTGAAAAAACTTTTACCGTCGTAATTGAGGCAACGAATGCATATTGCTTCAACAGAAATAAAAGTGATTCGAGAGCAGGTCTTATAGTGAAATTTTCCTAAATTTTGTGCGGGGTACGCAAAGGAGTGGACAAATATAATCAATATACAAAGCTGATATACATCTGGTAGATACATTAAGGTGTGTAATGTATGGACCACATCGGTCACTCCCTTCAAAACTTATCGTGCGCATAATTGAACTCCCAAAATTTTTGAACTTTTGTGGGGAGTTACCTGAAGGAATGTACCGATATGGCTTATCTTCGAACTTAGGTTAAGTTTGGACAAAATATGACGAAGGTCAAATTTTGGACTAAATCGGCATGTCCGTTCGAGAGTTACCTTGCGCTCTAACCACTACACACGGTGTTATAGGGGTTTTTGTACTTTTCGGGCTATTTTCTCAGGAAGTATGGACTTGCCCCAGATAAAACTTGTACCGTCGTATGGGGGGCGGTGAAATGCAACATGCTACAACAAAAACCGAAGCGGTTCTAGAGCTGGTCCTAAACTGAACTTTTTCGAAATTCTGTGTGGGAGGTACCCGAAGGAGTGGACCGATTGAGTCCTTATTGTAACCTCATCTAAGTCTGGTAAAAATTTCGCGATGTGCGAAGTATGGACCACATCGGTTACTCCCTTCAAGAGTTATCGTGCGCACAAATTTTCCGAACATTTTCGAACTTTTGTGGGGAAGGTACCGGGAGGAGTGGTCCGATATAACCCATCTTCGAACTTCAACTAAGTTTGGACCAAATATTACCAGTACCTCGATTTCTAAACCAGTATGCGACAACGGTATTCAGAGTCAACGCATATTGGTTCACAAATAATTTTTTCTCTCAAAAGAATTCAAAAAAAGAAGAATACCTCTCTTTGAAAATTGTCTAATTCATATGTATGTTGTTTTTATTGCTCTGCTTCGAATAATTGGTTTTAATTGTGTTTTGTTTTTTTTTTTTCAGCCTCACATGCAACATTAGCGGGTATATTGAATTCGTTTGTTCACGTTGTTATGTACACATATTATCTGATTGCTGCCACCAAGCCGAAGATTGATTTAACCCCATTGAAAAAAATATTGACCAGTATGCAGTTAATACAATTTGTCATAGTGGCAATACATTTTTCAATTCCATTACTTGTCCATAATTGCGGTGTTAATTCGTTCTGGATGTGGATAGCCTATATACAGAATTTTTTTATGATTGCAATGTTTGGACATTTTTATTATAATGCTTATATTAAAAAAAGTCGGAAAGTAAAAACATAAATTTTAAGACTTTTTGTAATTGGCTTCAAGGCTCCATTGTTATCAATAAAAAATAAACATTTTTACACATTTTATTATTTCATTTTGTTTCGATGGATTTCACTATGGGACAAGAAAATTATTAGCCATTTTTTTTTGACACCGCAGCGTGATAGAAGACCAAAAATAAGAAGTCACGTGTCCAGGCGTTTTCCCCTATCACATAATCTTTCGCAGTTATGGGCCCCCAAAAGCCTGAAGCTTTGATGTTAATAAAGATCATTGTGTCAGGCACATATCTTCTTAACGGCTAAGAATTTGGGTTTACTCGCGGAAGCAAAGCTGTAGCTCTTAAGAATAATAATTGTAAACACATAAAATCCAGTCAACCTCATCTTCAAGGTCAAAATCGTCAATGTCAAATTTCCATTATAATTTTATTCTCGGATATTAGTCTGCAGATATCTAACCGATTAAAATTTAAGCAAACACCAACTAGAAAAAAGTTCCTTAGATCTCAATAAGGGGATGAAAGATACCAAGGAACGGTCCTGACCGGCTTTAACACGGCAAAATCTATGATTTAT
The DNA here is from genome assembly GCF_047663935.1 of Musca autumnalis. Classification (NCBI taxonomy): domain Eukaryota; kingdom Metazoa; phylum Arthropoda; class Insecta; order Diptera; family Muscidae; genus Musca; species Musca autumnalis. The sequence continues at coordinate 207,219,238 of NW_027411866.1, read as the reverse complement.
CTTGTTCCCTCTTTCATCTGAAGTGGACACTGACCTCCCGGTGGTGTCACCTGGGGAGCTGCCTTTAACACCCATTAAAGGTAGCGATCTAACATATGCCGCGCGTTCACCCATAAGAACGCTAAAAACTTGGAGTTGGGCGTCGGGTTAGCAACACTCCCTAGAAAAAGCAGCCAACTATGAACAAGTGAGAAAAGGTTATAGTCGGTACGGGGCAGACTATGTGATACCCTACACCACTAACTCTGTGCATAATCTTTTCACTCGAAAACATTTATTTTAGTGAGATACGAATGTTTTCACCTATATGGCTTTTATACCAAATGACTTAAGGCGAATTGAACCAAAATAATTAATATTTAATTTTATATTTGACTACTATCGACATCACCAAAATCAATAGGCTTCCATTTCCGTGAGAAAATTTCGTGATGATCCGATCAAAATTCCGACATGTAGTGTGATTGCAGAAAAAGTTGAAATAAGGGATGCATTACCGACTATTCCGATATCTCTATTATTTGACTGCCTACGCCAACTTTGCCTATTTTGCATCATTGTAAAGATGGGATCTTCTTCTTTCATAGTCAGGCTTTGCATTTGGAAAGTCCCCGGCCAAAGATGTGATATTCGTCATTATAATTAAAATCGCAAAAATGAACATTTGGGTTTTATTTGCGACTATTGTGATATTTTCGTTGTTTGATCACCTACGAGAACCTACTTTACGTCATTTGAAAGGTGATATCTTCTACTTTCATCGATCAAAATTGCGACCTGTAGCGTGATTACAAGGTTTAGATGGACAGACGGACGGACACACATAGCCAGATCGACTCAGCTCGTCGAGACATTCATTTTGGTATATATAAGTATGGGTCTACGACCATTATTTCGATGCGTTACAAACTTTTTGGCCAAAACCAACTTATAATACCCTCCCCACATAGTGGTGTAGGGAATAAAAACGAAAGAAAAGAAAAACAAACCCCTCTAAAGTTGACAAACCCCGCAAACGTTTAAAGGGTCATAGTCTGAGAATCTGCACCTGGAATGTTCGCACTCTTTATAGAGAAGGTGCAATATAGGCATTGACAGATGTACTTGACATTACTGTCATACCAGAAATACGATAGATTGGGAAAGGCGTCACAACAACACCTAGCGCAAATTCGGATCCGTTAGTCATTACGCAACCCATTACAAAATAATTTAAACAAGATTCTTTTCGCATTACAAGTAGTCTGAAAAGTAATGGGTTACTTCTTAAAAATTTGCAAGGCAAACCTACTCAATTTACTCCTCACTAAGTAATGAGGACGGTGGTACAGTGTGTGTGTCCGACTATAAATCCTAGGGTTGTGTGTTCAACGCTCACCGTCGGCACGCGAGTTTTTGTTAATTAAAAAATAACAGTTCGTGGTGCACATGTGCACTGCACATTTAAGTTCTTAAGCAGCCCTTTTTATTCGTGTGCGTGGCACAGTGTGTAGTGTCTTTGGCTAGAAATCAGAGGGTTCGTGGGTTCAATTCGGGCAGACAGCGAAATAAAATAAAGTAAAATAAAAGTAAGAAGTTTGATGAATTAAAAACAATTTCTCTACATCAACTGTTCTGTAAATATAATTTTTTCACCTTACTTTTCAACTTCTATTGGCCACAGAATAACTAGTTATTCTAGTGGTCATAAAATAACTACAAACGGAGTGCGACATGCCCTTGTAAAAATAATGGGGAAGAAAGGGGGTTTGTGAGTAGTTACGGCTGCCAAAAATCCCTTACAAAACTCATGATTTTGGGAGGAATTTTTTTGCTGGGCACCTAAAGGTGACGCACTGTATTATAGCTGCCATGACACAAAGCATGAGTTTGGTTGCAGATTTGTAGTTAGTCGAAGGTTAAAACATCTGGTCTCCAGCTTCACCCGAGTGAATGAAAGACTCGCTACAATTCGATTAAAAGCAAAATTCTTCAACATCAGATTTAGACAGAGAAGGACGAACAGACCAAAGATATATTTTACGAGCGCTTTGGCGATTTTAATGCCAAAATAGGAAAGGTGAATATCTTTGGCCCAACAGCCGGGAAATTCAGTCCCCACAGTGTAGCATCTGACAATGGTTTAAGGCTGATAGACTTTGCAGCTGCAAAAACATGGTAGTTAGTAGTACCAAATTTAAGCATCTCGATATTCATAAGGGCACCTGGCTGTCTCCATATCAAAGAAAAAGTAATCAAATTGATCATGTTGATCATAGATGGAAGACATTCATCGAGCGTGTTGGATGTATGATCATTTCGAGGAGCAAACATACGGGTATGTTCTGAGACACACTTCACCTCTTACTTCACACCTCAAGCATTTGGTTCACCCCATTTCGCTTATTTTTCGAGTATTTTATGGACAGACTAGGGTGTACTTAGCACAATTAAATTCACAAGAAATTGGAGTAAATTGGTTGAGCAAAATGCTTGAGGCGTGAAGTGTGTCTCAGAACATTCCCGATAGATTCGGACCACTACCTTGTCGGAGCAAAGGTACTTACCCGTCTAAACGTTGGAAATAAAGCACGAACAGATACAACACGGAAGTTGGACATCGGTAAGCTGCAATCACAAAAGATAGCCACAACATATTCCACTCAACTGGCCCAACTGCTTAATCAAAGCACTCCTCGTCCCGATAACATATCATCATAATATTACGCACTCCATGCAAAACAGCCGCAAAATCCATACTTTGATACAGGGACCTCCACCAAGGTATACATGGTATGACCAGGAGTGTCGTGCGAAGAAAAAAATGGGGCATATAGCTACTCTACAATAAGTAGTAAATCGTAGCGCCCGAGAGAGGTATCGGGAGAAAAGGAGAGAAGAGAAAGGTCTTTTCCGCAGGAATAAGAGAGAAATGGAAAGTCGGGATGTACAGGAGCCAGAATAAAGTCCGCAAGTTCTACCAAAGAGTGAAACTTCAAACTGATGGCTTTGGTACACGCACATCCTCCTGTAAGGACCAGCAAGGTTATTTGGTAACTGATTCAGGCAGTGTGCTCAAGATATGGAAATAAAATTTTTCCAAACTGTTGGTATCCGATAGTAGCGAAGACGGCAAAGATACCACAGATCCAATCCCAGAAGATGGTATTAAATGTATTTCGCTCAGCCAAGATGACATAAAGACAACCATAAACCGGCTGAAGAATAATAAGGCAGCAGGAGCCGATGGCTTACCAGTCGAGCTGTTCAAAACAGCAGGCGACACGCTAATAAGGTGTATTCATCAGGTGAGCAATCCTGTGCCCTGTCCACAAGAAAGTAGATAAGACTGTGTGCTATAAATATAGGGACATAAGTCTTCTCCCTATTGCTTACAAGATAGTGTCAGGGATAATGTGCGAACGACTAAAGCCTATGGTCAATGAAATGCGGCTTTAGACCTGTCAGATCCACCATTGACTAGATATTTACCCTGCGGCAAATCCTGGAGAAGACCACAGAGATGCAGATTGACACTTACCACCTTTTTGTTGATTACAAAGCAGCCTTCGACAGCCCCCTACGTTCATAGCTATTCCAAGCCATGTCTGAATTTGGAATCCCTCCAAAGCTCATCCGGCTTTGTAGAATGACATTAACTGATACTCTATAGTCAGTTAAAATAGGAAAGAACCTCTCCGAAGAGTTTGGTACCAAAAGAAGTTTCAGACAAGGTGATGGTCACTCGTGTGATCTTTTCCACATTCTGCTGGAAAAGTTTATACGAGATGCGAATAACAAACAATTGTTCTATAATGGGCAAGCTAAGTAAATAAGTAAGTAAGACCCTATAAAGTATATATATTCCTGATCAGGGTAAAATTCTAAGTCGATATAACCATGTCCGTCCGTCTGTTGAAATCAATATACAGCTCGCAATTTTTAAGATAGAGCTTTTTAATTTGGTATAGAGTTTTATATTACTCCACAACAACCCACCGAAGTGGCGAAGATTTGGTATTAGCTTTGTTCAAAAAAACAAACTTGGCTGCTTAAAAACAAGTAAAAAAGGATCAGTCGGCTTTGCCGGCAGCCTGTGTGAATTGAAACTTGCATCAATGGACAGATCGAATACTAGCTAAATATGGATTTGGATTGAAATACACATTTCTTGTGGAGGAGGTACTAGGAGGAATGGACTCACATTGTCCATTTTGAGATAGGATCTTATATTGGGAGACATTCCTTTCGTGCCAGTGTGTCACCGTAGAATTTAGAGCTTTTGCACCATTAAACATTGAAACACTTTTTTTCCAAAAACGTTTATATTTTGGGAGTCTTAAATTTTGGGCGTATGAACCGGCAAAAATATTGATTTCGATAGAAACTCAAAAAGTTTTGCGGGGAAGATATCTAAAGGAATGGACCGAAAAAGTCAATTTTTGAAGTGGGTCTTATTTTGGGTGTCATTCGATAGACATCGCGACCACCTGTCGTTTTAGTTGGTCACCATATAATTCAGAGGTTTTGGACCATTATATCAGGAAGCATGTACTTGCCTACGAAAAACATGATATCGCTGTAAAAAAGACCACTAGGTAAAAATTTTCAAATGATCCTCGAACAGACCCTTAACCGGTTTGACCTGTTTATGAGATATCGCGCGTACCATTTTAGCGAATACTTTCAAATTTTTTGGGGAGGAACCGAAAGGAGTGGATCTCAATGGTGCCATAGAGGGTTTTACACTCTTCGGGCTGTTTCCTCAAGAAGTATGGACTTGCCCCTGAAAAAACTTTTACTGTCCTAATTGAGACAGCAAATGCAAGTTGATTCAACAAAAATCAAAGTGATTCGATAGCTGATTCCGATTTAGCTCGATTCATATTTAGCTCAATGATATGGGACCTACTGTTTATCGCCGAGTCCGAACGGCGTGTCTTAAGGCACCACTTGTGGAGAAGTTTTTCAAGGCTGAAATACTCAGGAAATGTCGCCAACATTACTGAGGGGTATTATGCCACCGTTGAAAAATGTTTGATGTTGACTGGCCGGGGAATCGAACCACCGACCTTCTGCGTGCAAGGCGGACGTGCATACCATTGCACCACGGTGGCACCCGTCTTAAAGTGAACTTATCCGAAATTTTGTGTGGGATGTACCGGATGGAATACCGGATGGAAATATAGTCCATATTTAAACCTGTCCTATATCTGGTAGATATATTAGGATGTGTAAAGTATGGACCTATTCGGCCTTTCCCTTTAAGAGTTTTCGTACGAAGAATTTTTCCGAACATTTTTGAACATTTGTGGGGGAGTTACCTGAAGGAGTGGCCCGATATGGCTTATCTTCGAACTTAAACTATGTTTGGACAAAATATTACTAAGGCCAAATTTTGGACCGAATCGGCAGATCCGTTCAAGAATTATATTTCGGTGTCATAGGATTTTTTTGCAACTTTTAGGATATTTTCTCAGGAAGTATGGACTTGCCCCTAATGAAACTTGTACCGTCGTATGGGGGGCATTGAATACAAATTGCTAAAACAAAAATTAAAGCAATTCGACAGATGGCCCTAAACTTAACTTTTTTCGAAATTTTGTGTGGGAGGTACCCGAAGGAGTGGACCGATTAAGTCCATATTGAACCCTTATTTAAGTCTGGTACACATTTCACGATGGGCAAAGTATGTACCAAATCGGTTACCCCCTTCAAGAGTTATCGTGCGCACAAATTTTCCGAACATTTTCGAAATTTAATGGGGGAGGTAACGGAAAGAGTGGAACGATATAGCCCATCTTCGAACTTAAACTAAGTTTAGGAAAAATATTACGAAAGCCAAAATTTGAACCGAATCGGTTCACCCGTTCGAGAGTTATCGTGCGCTCCAGCCAGACAGACGGACGGACATGCCTAAATCAACTCCAAATCGTCTGAAACACATTTCGTCCAAACACACTTGGGGTCTAAAACCATTATTTCGATGAGGCACATTTTGCCCGTATGAAAGTGTATGTATATACCCCCGTTAGCATAAATGCTGAGGGTATAAAAAATAACAAACAAAATAAATTTCACTGTTTTTATACCCTCAGCATTTATGCTAACGAGGGTATATACATACACTTTCATACGGGCAAAATGTGCCTCATCGAAATAATGGTTTTAGACCCCAAGTATGTTTGGACGAAATGGGTTTCACACAATTTGGAGTCGATTGAGCAATGTCCGTCCGTCTGTTTGTCTGGCTGGCTGGAGCGCACGATAACTCTCGAACGGATGAACCGATTCGGTTTAAATTTTGGCTTTCGCAATATTTTGTCCAAACTTAGTTTAGGTTCGAAGATGAGCTATATCGGTCCACTCCTTCCGGTACTTCCCCCACAAAAGTTCGAAAATGTTCGAAAAATTTGTGCGCACGATAACTCTTGAAGGGAGTAACCGATTTTGGTCCATACTTTACACATCGTGATACTTCTACCAAACTTAGATGAGGTTCCAATATAGACTCAATCGGTCCACGCCTTCAGGTACCTCCCACACAAAATTTCGGAATAGTTCAGTTTGAGACCTGCTCTCGAATCGCTTTGATTTTTGTTGCAACACATTGTATTCACTGCCCCTCATACGACGGTACAAACTTCATCAGGGGCAAGTCCATACTTCCTGAAAAAATAGCCAAAAAGTTGCAAAGAGCTCCTAAGACACCGTGTGTATTGATTGGAACGCAAGATACTTCTCGAAGGCATCTGTACATTCGGTCCAAAATTTGGCCTTCGTAATATTTTGTCCAAACATAGTTTAAATTCGAAGTTACCTCCCCCAAAAAAGTTGAAAAATGTTCGGAAAAATTTTACGCACGATAACTTTTGAAGGGATTGACCGATGTGATCCATACTTTGCACATCCTTATACATCTACCAGATATAGATCAGGTTCGAATATGGACTATATTTGTCTCCTCCGTCTGGTACCTCTCACACAAAATTTCGGATAAGTTCACTTTAAGACCTGCTCTCGAATCACTTTGATTTGTGTTGAAGCGATTTGCATTCGCTACCTCAATTAGACGATAAACGTTTTTTCAGGGCGAGTCCATATTTTTTGGGAAAACAGCCCGTAAGGTGTAAGAAAACCCCCTATGTCACCATATGTGGCGGTCAGAGAGAACTGTAACTCTCGAACTGTTCAACCGATTTGGTCCAATATTTGGTCTTCGTCATATTATATCCAAACTTAGTTTCATGGGGCAATACCGGTCCACAACTTCCGGTACTTCTCCCCAATATTTAAAAATGTCACTAAAATGCTAGGACGACATCACTTGAATGGGGCAACCAGACCCGTAGTTCCTTTTGGGGATATACATATAATCACTTTCTGAGTCGATTTATGCATGTCCGTCCGTCTGTCTGTCCGTCTGTCCATGTATTTTTGTTCGCAACGTACAGGTCGCATTTTTTGTCCGATTCAGCTGAAAATTGGGAGCTACAACTTTTTTTAGCCATAGGAAGAACACTATTGCTTTTGGTGAAAATCGGTTCAGATTTGGATATAGCTCCCATATACATTTTCATCCGATTGCACGTATTTGCTGCACCAAACACGCTATATACGTCCAATTTTGATGAAATTTTGAATGTGTGACTGAATTCCGTCTAGAAATAAGTGTGCCAAATTATATAGAAATCGGTTCAGATTTGGATATAGCTCCCATATATATGTTCGCCCGATTTCACGAATTTGCTGCAACAAACACGCTATATACGTCCGATTTCGATGAAATTTGGAATGTGTGACTGAATTCAGTCTAGAAATAATCGTGCCAAATTATATCGAAATCGGATCAGATTTGGATATGGCTCCCATATATTTTTTTGCCCGATTTCACGTATTTGCTGCACCAAACACGCTATATACGTCCAATTTTGATGAAATTTTGAATGTGTGACTAAATTCCGTCTAGAAATAAGTGTGCCAAATTATATAGAAATCGGTTCAGATTTGGATATAGCTCCCATATATATTTTCGGCCGATTTCACGTATTTTCTGTACCAAACACGCTATATATTTCCGATTTCGATGACATTTGGAATGTTTGACTGAATTCGGTCTAGAAATAAGTGTGCCAAATTATTTAGAAATCGGTTCAGATTTGGATATAGCTCCCATATATATTTTCGGCCGATTTCATGTATTTTCTGTACCACACACGTTATATATGTCCGATTTTAATGAAAATTGGAATGTGTGACAGACTTCGGTCTAGAAATAAATGTGCCAAATTATATCGAAATCGGTTCAGATTTGGATATAGCTCCCATATATATGTTCGCCCGATTTCACGAATTTGCTGCAACAAACACGCTATATACGTCCGATTTTGATGAAATTTGGATTGTTTGACTGAATTCGCTCTAGAAATAAGTGTGCCAAATTATATAGAAATCGGTTCAGATTTGGATATTGCTCTCATATATATTTTCGGCCGATTTCACGAATTTTCTGTACCAAACACGCTATATATTTCCGATTTGAAATTTGGAATATGTGACTGAATTCAGTCTAGAAATAAATGTGCCAAATTATATCAAAATCGGTTAAGATCTGGATATAGCACCCATATATATTTACGGCCGATTTCGCGTATTTGCTGCTCCAAACAAGCTATATAAGTCCGATTTCAATGATATTTGGAATGTGTGACTGAATTCGGTCAGGAAATAAATGTGCCAAATTATATCAAAATCGGTTAAGATCTGGATATAGCTCCGATTTATATTTTACATATTCACAGTGGTGTAGGGTATCATATAGTCGGCCCCGCCGACTTTGATCCTTTCCTTACTGGTTTCCTTTTACCTTAATTGTCAAATAAATATCAAATCAGCAGTATGATAGATTTTCCACTTTTTACACAACGAAATATGTCGAGCAGAATGTAGTAAAAGAGAGAGCCATTTTAGCTCTCTCTCCTCTCTCACTCTCTTAAAAATTGATTCCAGCTTTACTACTTTTTTGGGTTAAGGAACGCTTTCCGAGTTAAAAATGGTAAAACTTGGAAAACCCTTTCTGACTGAATTTCGTCGGTTTATGTCCACGTTTCGATATAGCCCCCGATTTTCGTAATTGTGAAAGATGAGACGTCAATATCCCACCGAAATGACTGAAATTTGTTGTTGTTTGTTTAGTCTTTCATGGGGTTATAATTATGTTCCAGAAAAGAATTATCAGTATAGGTCCACGTCTTCCTAATTCCCTCATAGAAGCGTACCTCTTGATTTACGGTATTTTTTAGGTTTCAACCACATTATCTTACTGAAATATCAGAAATTTGGTGTTTAGTCTTCTTTGAGTCTAAAAACTTTACGCCAGAAATCTGTCGGTATAGATCGACGTTTTGATATAGCTCCTCATAGAACGGTACCTCCTGAATTTCGGTATTTTGAAGGTTAGCGACATTATTTTACCGAAATTTCTGAAATTTGGTATTAAGTCTTCTACACAAAACGAAATAAACTAATTGTTCCATTTTACTTAAAAGCCATTCGTGGTGGAGGATATAACAAGTTCGGCCCGGCCGAACTTAAAGTCGTTCTTACTTGTTTTTAATTGTACTTTTTTTGTAATTGAATAATTTTGCTGTTCCACCGTGTAATTAATTTTGGAGAAAGTCTAAGTCAAAGGCTTTACGTAATTGAGTAAAACGACGGCACAAATAGTGAGTATTTATCTTTGCGTAAATGTTTACATTGTGTCAAATTAATGTATTTTAATTTGGTCTATCAACTATCAAAATTAAAAAAACGACAATCTATATACAAAGTAATCTATATACATACAAAGTACACACACAGTCCACGGTAATTAGCATATTTTCTTTCCGTATTAAGTCTATTTGCAACTTTCAGCTGTCGAACTTTACAAAATGAAAACAAAATTCCAAGGCACCATTTCTCCATTCTCCATTACATATTGGTTGTCATTTCGTTCATTGTCATTGAAATGATATGCCTATTTGGAATGAATATTTATTATATTTAATTTGGGTAAAGGTATCTTCTATAGTATGTTTCACTAAAAAAATTACAAAAATTCCAGATATCATTCATTGAAATACTTTCATACGAAGAACAAGTAAAATTGGGTTTCTTTTTTTTGTAATTGCTATAATAAAAATTGTGTTGTAATAATTATTTATATTGAATTAATATTTATTTTTTTTATTTTTGTCTTATGAATTACAGTTGTAACGGAAGTGAATTGTTCTAGTTCTATTCAAGGCATTTACAATGTTTTATGTTGTCAAATATTTATATGGATTATTGGCCCAGCTGTATGCTGATCATGCCGGTATGTGTGATTGTGAAGAAAAAATTGACATTTATGATGGTTTTATAACATTACGTTTTATTACAGATCCACGAGTCAAAGACTGGCCACTGCTATATGAACCATTGCTTCCGTTGACCATTATCAGTTTGTATTTATTGTTTGTCTTAAAATATGGACCAAAGTGGATGGAAAAACGCCATCCCTTTGAACTGAAAAATGTAATGCGTTTGTATAATGCCATACAGGTTATAGTCAATTTCTACATATTTGCATCGGTAAGTATTGAATTAAATGACTGCGTCAGCGTCTATTACAACATTGTAAATTGTTGACAAAATTTATGCACGTTTTTTATTGCGTTGTTGTCCCCTTTTTTGTCCAACCATCTAATTTGTCTAATGGATTTACATTTTTTCTGTTTCTTTTCGTTTTTTGTTTATGTGAAATTTGTTTTCCTATGAATGCACGGTCAATGCACGTGGACAGGCCATTCCAAATTCATATGCCCATAAAAACTTTAGCTTTCGCTGCCAACCACCAACTCCAACCAACACAGAGCCATGGATGATGCGTTGTCTTCAACTAACGTATGGCTATTATTTAACAAAGTATTTGGATCTTTTTGATACGGTATGTGAATATTTTTTTATATGAATTCATTTCAGGATTATACATTAAACTGAAACAGAAAATTAATACATTAAATTGGAGTAGTAAAAAAGCGTAATCTATATATTACGACAGTACTTAGCTTCTACGCCAAGGCCTATTCCTAGGAGGAGTAGAGTACATTAATTGTATGACCTTTGGCCCGTATGACTTTTTGAATGATTTCCATTAGCGGGAATGAATGGACTTTTGCCTAATAATTCCTTAAATAAAGTTTATTCCATTTAAATTATTAATAAGGTTCCGCACAAACCACTTTGAAATTTTATATTTGTGAAAAAATACTGTTAAATGAAAAAAATCCTTTGCCTATTAATAACTAGACAGGTACCCGAAAGAGTGGACCTATTGAGACCATATTGGAACCTTATATTACTCTGGTAGAAAGTTTACGCTATACAAAGTATGGACCAAATCGGTTACTCCCTTCAAGAGTTATCATACGTACAAATTTTCCGAACATTTTCGAACTTTTGTGGTGGAGGTACCGGATGGAGTGGACCGATATAACCCATCTTCGAACTTAAACTAAGTTTGGACAAAATATTACGGAAGCTAAATTTAAACTATGTTTGGACAAAATATTGCGAAAGCCAAATTTTGGATCGAATCTGTTGATCCGTTCGAGAGTTTTCGTGCGCTCCAGCCAGCCAGCCAGACAGACGGACGGACATTGCTCAATCGACTCTAAATTAACTGAAACACATTTCGTCCAAACACACTTGGGGTCTAAAACCATTATTTCGATGAGGCACATTTTGCCCATATGAAAGTGTGTATACCCACGTTAGCATAAATTCTGAGGGTATAAAAACAAGTAAAAAACGTCCACCATGAAATATTCTGAACTAATATGGAATAGATAGTTTTGTTTCCGTTACGAAGGTACCATTGCCCACATTTTTAGGCGAATTTGTTTAACCACTTCGTAAACCAATTACCTACTACCTAACCTTATCTGGTCAGCTAAAATTTTCTACAATACTTGAAATTGGGCGATATTGTTGTTTAGGGGCTATACCAAAACGTGGACCTATGTTCACAACTATTGGCGGAGAAGTATTTTGATCACTATGAACCATTAAAGTGCACCCAATTTATAGAGAAAATGTAAATAAAAATAAAAATTTTGAATAAGAGTTATCCGAAGAACGAGATTGATATGGACTATATCCGACTTGATACATGACTGGATGAAATAATATGATGTGCAAATTTTGGACCAAATCGATTGTTCCCATCGAGTGTTATCGTTCACACCATTTTACAGAATAGTTGGCTTTCTATGTTCAAGGTTGTCAAAAAATTTATCCACCGAAAAGACAATATCCCCCTCAAAATTATTTTAGACCCCAATTGAGGCGCTCAGCACTAAAACGGCCTAACCAACATGCCCAAAAAATCAAACAGACTGTAAAGATTTAACTGAAACCTTTGGAAACAAATTCCAAAAATTATTTTAGAAGATAGTATTACCTAGTGTTAATCAATGCAATATGGAACTGTTTTAATAGTTATTTCAAAAGGTTCTGTTTAGATCTTTATAGTCTGTTTGATTTTTGTGGACATGTGGGTTAGGCCGTTTTGGCGCTGAGCGCCTTAATTATGTTTGGACGAAATCTGTTTCAGACAATTTGGAGTCGTTTTAGCTATCTCCTTCCGTCTGGCTTTCTGGACGCACAAAAACTCTGGAACGGATCAACCGGTAATATTTTATTCAAACTTAATTTAAGTTCGAAGATGAGCCATATCGGTCCACTTCTTCAGGTATAAACATTCGAAACTTTTCGCTAAAATGGTTCGCACGCAACTCTGGTCCATACTTCGCACATCATAATATTTCTACGAGACATTGATCGTCCAAACATACTTTAAATAAAAACCGTTTTCAATGATTAAACAAAAATATTTATTTAACACATTTTGGCATCACAAATAATTATAAGGTGGACCGATATGGCCCTCTTCGAAGTTAAACTAAGTTTGGGCCGATATAATAATTTGGACCGATTTTAATTTCTACAGACTGACTGACATGACTATATCGACTCAGAATTTTATTCTGATCAAAAATATGTATACTATATATGTGGATAAATATGGGCCACATAGACCAGCGGTTTCCTACAGCCCCCACGTATCGGTGGCGACCGGTTTTAGATATTAGGTTCATTTTTCAACCAATTTTGCGACAATTTGGTATATTGGGGTTTCAGTGGATGGAGAACATCTGTAAAAAATATTGCCTATATCTGTTCCCGTTTTGGTATAGTCCCCATTGAGCGGTACCGACCGATATGACATATTTTAAAGATTCTAAGCACATTTACCAACATATTTGTTTGTATTTTGGCATTTTTTGTTGTTCGTAGGTAGAAAAATGATTTGCAAAATATAAGCAACGTAGGTTCTCGTTTTGCTATAGCTCCAATATGAGGGGTCCCCTATTTGAGATATTTTGAATGTGTTAGGTGATTATTGCCAACAGAGTTTAGTTTACTTGAAAATTTGTATTCGTTGAATAGAAAATGTTCTAATAAAACAATTTACGGCATTGATCCTTGCTTTGGCACTAACCGCTCTCCCCCCAAACATCCACAAACATTAACAAATGAAAATGAAAACATATATTTTTAAGATTTTTTTATTTTTAGTATAGTGTAAAATTTTCGCTAAATGGTGCACAATAACTCTCGAAGGGACCCAGCAAAAATTCTCATTACAAACCTCCTTTCCCACCCATTATTTTAACAAGGGCATGTCGCGCGAATATCTGGTTATTTTGTAACCACTGACAAAGATAGATGGTAACCACTGAAATAAGTAGATACTGAGTAGATTCAGACTACTTATTTCAGTGGTTACAAAATAACCAGACATTTCGCGCGACATGTCCTTGTTAAAATAATGGGTGGGAAAGGAGGTTTGTAATGAGGATTTTTGCTGGGGAGTGACCGAACTGGTCATGACTTTGCATATGATTATATTAATTTCAGGCATATATCAAGCTCGCATTTTTTACGAGGGCAAGTCTATACTTCCTAAGGTAATGGTATAAAAGCTCCAACAAACTAAAGTGGTATATCCCCAAGATAACTATCACAGGGAGTTTTGAATTAGTCCAACATTTGGACATGGTATTACTTTATCTTTTCATGTACCAGGTTAGAATATGGACAACATCGGTCAAGTCCTACGGGTACCTCCCACAAAAAATTTGTAAAATGAGCAGCTCAGCAGCTAGTCTCGGATTGATATGATTTTTTTTGCCAAATAGTTATTTTTGCAGGCCCTGTTACGACGGCGAATTTTTTTCGGGAGCAAGTCCATACTTCCTAACTTTATGGCCCACATTCTCCAAAAATCCTGCCGCCGTTAACTAAACTGGGTAGCACATAAGATAACCCTCAAAGCAAGAAACCTATTTGGTTCAAACCTGCTTCTGACAGACTCGTATTATTTCTTCTTCCACTGTCTTGTGTCGTTGAGTTTCAACGATAACAACATAACAAAATGTTGTTGGTAGCTTATACTAGCCATAACCTACCATACACAAACCGTGACAGTGTTTTTCAAATATAATATTCTGCACTAATAAATTAGTTGTTTTAATTATTAAAACAACAACAATGGGATTAAGCCAGACTGTTTTGAAAAATCAAAATTGTAATAGCTATCCCATAAAAAAACGCCACCAATGTTCTATTTGAGAAACACTGGCACGGTTTGTGTATGGTAGGTTATGGCTGGTATAAGCTACCAACAACATTTCGTTATGTTGTCTTCGTTGAAACTCAACGACATTAACTTTCGTCGGATTTCTGTGAGGTTGCCAAAGAAAAACTTCTTATTGAAGTTTTTTCTGGGTTTACCTTTATATTTCGAGCTGACGATTGATGTATAACAAGCCTTTTATTGAAGAAGTTATTGAAAAATGACTTCGGTGGATAATATACACAAACACGAAACAAGGGAACTGATGAGATCCTTTGGCGAGGATGGAAACTAGTCTTCCCTGCCTTACCCCTTAGCGAACAATGCCAAACCTTTCCACTAATAAATAAGTTGTTTTAAATATTAAAACAACAATGGGATTAAGCCATACTATTTTCAAAAATCGAAATAAACAATATTTAATATGGAAATAATGAACATTAAAATTTGTTAGAAAATTAGTTAATATATAATTTCATTTAATTACTGTTCGTAACACATTTGTATAATTTTCCAAAAGATCGGCCGTAAATCACCCCTACAAATCAATAGCGACCAACATTTTTGAGGAATTTCAAAACATTTCTTGTAAAACATTGGCGCAAAGGTCCAAATAGACTTATTAACACATTTAGAATAAAAAACAATTTTTTTGTATTGATGTTTTTGATGGGTTTATTTGGTCAGGTTATTACTATGACAACAAAAACAAGTTTTATTTAATTTTTAGCTCAAGGTTTCGTTGTTTTTTTCCAACTTTTTCAAGAGCGTTTATTAGGAAAGTTTATATATTTTCCATTAATATTTATTGCTTGTAAATATTAAAAAAGTGGGCACCACAACATTAATATTATAAATAATATTAAATAATTAAAAGAAAATAAATAATAACAAGTAAGCAAAAGCTATAGTCGGACAGGGCCGACCATGCCATATCCTACACCACTACCCTGCGAATTAGCTTTCAGCAAATCAAAATTCCTTTTGAACAAATAAAGTTATTGTAAGAATTAACATTGTGGAGTCTACCACCTTATCACATCAAGTTTAACTAACAATATAATAATTGTTCCACAAACATGCCAGAAGGGACAGTGAGTGCACCACAATTCATATTACATCAATGATATGGGGCCTACAGTTTACCGCCGAGTCCGAAAGGCGTGTCTTAAGACACCACCTGTAGACAAGTTTTACATGGCTGAAATACTCAGAAAATGTCGCCCACTTTACTGAGGGGTATTTTGCCATCGTTGGAAATGTGATGTTGGCTGGCCGGGAATCGAACCCCCAATCTTCAGCGTGCAAAGCGGGTGTGCATACAATTGTACCACGGTGGCACCAATAAATACTTTTATCATGGAAATTTGAGGAAGTTGAAATATAGCTCCACTCTATGGCATAATATTAGAAACGAAGATACTTTATGATTTTTTGTTTTTGGTATTGATCATATTAAATGTATGGGACGTCCATTCTTTAAAAATCATAATATGTAAAATTCCCATGTTATGACATTTCTAATAGGGTGCCAGCGTGGTGCAATGGTATCAAATTTTCAACGGTGGCAAAATACCTTTCCTGAGTATCTCAGTCATGAACAACTTCTCTATAAGTGGTGTCTTAGGGCACGCCGTTCGGACTCGGCGATAAACAGTAGGTCTCATATCATTAGACAGCGGAATCCTATGCTATTGCATATATGGCTAGGAATGTTGTAGAGGTAATGTGATTAGAAAAAAACTCGTTTTATAACAAAATAAAATAAAAATAAATTAGTCTGGACCTAATTATACCCAAAGCATTTATGCTAACGAGGGTATATGGCGAAAAACAAAAATTTTTTACAATCGATGAATCCGAGTTTCACCTTTTCAGAATTCGCGAACTGTTAACATATTCTATATAGTATGATATACATTCTTTAAACTGAAGTGTTTTAAGAGGAATCCCATAAGGTCGACCATTAAAATTAATTTACGTGGAAGCTGTGTTGGCATCAATGTAGAAAAATAGGTAAAAATGGGTTGAAGCCAACAAGTTTTTTTATGCTCCCTTCCGATTTTAGGCTTAACCTTACATTTTATAGACATATGCCCAAAGAAAGACTCAAAGAATACTTCATGGGCAATATGATACTAGTGTATCATTTTTCGATATATCCACTGCATCCACCTAAAATTGATGCTGACATTTTGAAGCCTGAATTTCGGGGTTTTTTGAATTGTTTTAATAATTCGGACGCGCAACAAGATAATATTCAAAACTCACATTAGGATTATAAAACTCGTGATTCTACGTCGTTTAATGCATATCTCATGAGTGTGCTCCTCACAGCATCCTAGTAATTGGAGTCTAAAGGCCAATATTTGATGCGTGATTTTTTTTAAAAAACCTATTTTTTGCGTTTAAAATTTACAAGTGCCATTCAATTTCCTTTGTACCCCGCGTGAATTTAGTTTTTTTACGCGACGGATCTAATGAGACCTTCCGCGATCGAATCCATCCACTAAAACCGCGGATATAGATACCCTGAAAATAGGAAAAGCAGCAAAAAATTATTTCGACAAATCCGCGTACTAAACCGCGATTTTCTTAAATTTTTTTTACGTAAATGGAATCCTTTATACGCGATTATAATATTTGCGAAAACGCGTGTCATAAATTACAGAGATTCGCGTGTAATATGGGTTTTTCACCAAAAATAGAATGTGGAGGCACATCCGCGGTTCTTGAAGAATCTAATTAAAATTGGTATATTTGGACGTATTTTTGATAGGCGCTGACGAAACCGGATGCGCATCAAAATCGTATGCACATTGCGCGACTTTTACCAACTTTAAGGTTTTTTGATGTGTATGATGCAATTGGCGGCACACAATGGCCCCTGAGTGAAACATCGAAATATGCATAAATTTTGACAGAGATTGATTCGCTGTATCCAAAAACGGATGCGCATCAACCGACTTTAACTAATTCGCGAATAACAGGCTTTTTAATTATAATATTAATTGAATGATTGTAATTTCAATATTACTCTTAATTTCCTACCCTTATAAGTTATCACAGTAATCAGTTAAACTCTCACGATGGTAAACCATATGTTTTGATGAAGTTTTAACTGTATACATTCATTATTCTATGGGATTTTAGCAAAATAGTTGGAGAACTCCCAAATATTTTTTTCTAATTTTTAGAATCAAACCAAAAAAATATTTGCAACAATATTTTCCAACAATAAGTTTTTCTCTTTTGTTGTTGCTATAATATGCAATTTATGTACCCAATCTCTATATATTTGGTATCATATTTTTCTACGCATTGTCTAGATTCCGCATATATTCTTTAATTTATTTTTTGAGGGTTTGTACGGATTCTGGGACAGGATAATTTGGATTTACTTCAAAATTTTTGTATTATTTGTTGACTTTCCGCGAAAATAATAATAAATTTAATAACTATTTAAACATCTACGAATAGATATGGCCTGCTGTTAACGATTTATGCACACATTTTCTCATAACAACAAAAAATATATTTTTAAATATTTTTTCTTTATATGAGAATAAAAACCGCTATAACTTTTGCGCGCATTGGCCAATTTCGTGAACGCGAGCAGATTTGAACCCGGATTTTTTTCCTTTACCTCTGTACCAAAAATCGTAGATGTGCCCGTAACAAAAATTTTTAATTTTTTTCAAATGGAATTGCAAAGGAATTTTGTTATTCGCCATATACACTTTCATACGGGCAAAATGTGCCTCATCGAAATAAGGGTTTTAGACCCTAAGTACCCAGCAAAATATATTGGAAGCAGTGCAATGTACACTACTTCTATCACGGCATGTTTTGATGCAGTTCAAACGGAGTCATGAAAAAGGCACTCCATTCCTCATATTTTAACCGCTTTTGGATGCAATCCAAAGAATCACATCCATTTGCAGTTAAAATTCAGTGCCAAGGGTCAGTTAAAATGCAGTGGCAAAGGGTTAGTTAAAATGCAGTGCTATGGAGTGCATCTTTCAGTAGTCACGCTCTTGTAAAAATCATGAGTGAAAATGCATAATTGGATGCACTTCCAGATTACTTGTACATATAATTTAACTGCATCTTTGGAGGCAAACATTTTGCTGGGTATGTTTGGACGAAGTGTGTTTCAGACAATTTGGAGTCGATTTAGCAATGTCCGTCCGTCTGCCTGTCTGGCTGGCTGGTGCGCACGATAACTCCCGAACGGATGAGCCGATTGGGTTAAAAATTTGGCTTTCGTAATATTTTGTCCAAACTTAGTTTATATTTATTGCATACGAAAATATGTAAAATAAATAAATTTTGTATATGCAAAAAAATAATATTTGCATATGCATAATTTATACATTTTGCATATATTTGCATATGTGATATATTTCGATTGGAATTTAATCAGAAAACAAAAATTTCCCAAAATTTGACAAAAATAGGGGTTGCATAAAATTCCGTGTCTAGATATCATTGAGCTAATATTTTTAAGAGGGGTTTGTTTTTCATAGTATGTTACTTTTTGGAGTGATAGGATACTATCCCAACCCATGTTTTTAACGACCTTAGGGGAACAAATTTTTGGTTCTGCTTCTGCTTTTAAGAAAAAATATTATAAAAACGCTAATTATTTTAATGAGCACAATTGTTACTAAAGAGTTCTCTCGAAGTTACTTCAGCGAGTAGATTGCATAATACATGTAAAATGTTAGTCAGGGTTCGCGCAATGCACATAAAATTGATAAATTATCGAATATAAGTCAACTTTTTTCAAAATAAAGACCCATTTAGCGTTCATAAAATTACATAAACGTTTGTTGTAGATCAAAACTTCACGGCGAATCATACAGATTGGTATTATAGTTTCGATGTTACAGCCAAAATAAGCACACATTTTGGTCAAAAAAATAATTTTTCGTTTGAAAAAAATATTTTTTTGTTGTAGAAAATATTGGACAATTCTATAGGAATACTTTCTTCATTTTGCTTAAATCTCCCAATAAAATACACAGATTTTTATACCCTCAGCCTTTAGGCTAAAGAGGGTATTTACACTTTGATACGACCAAAAATGTGCCTCATCGAAGTAATGGCTTTAGACCCCAAGTATGTTTGTACGATATCCGTTTCAGACAATTGTGAGTAGATCTTGCAATGTCCGTCCGTCTGTCTGTCTGTCTGGCTGGTGCGCACGATAACTCTCGAATAGGGATAGGTAATGGAAAGCAATAATCGATTTTTCGACTTTTCGATTTTGGTCTAAAACTAAAAATGCGATTTTTCGGTCGTGCGATTATTTCAGTTGTCTTAAAACTCTACTGTCGACTTTTTCTTAACCCCAGAAAATCGATTATAATCGACTATTCGTCGATTTTTGAGTCTCCTTTTGAATTTGTAAAACCGCCAAAAGTGTAAAACCCCCAAGTCGGCAATCTATGGGCAAACTCAAAAATCGATCACAAGATAATCGATTATGCGATTTTCGCTACAGACAAAAGTCGACTACGATTTTTATATTTTTTACTGCAAAAAGTCGATTAATCGATTAACCGAAAGTCGACTTACATCTCCCTACTCTCGAACGGATCAATGGATTCGGTTCAAATTTTGGGTATCGAAATATTTTGTCCAGATTCGATTAAAGTTCGAAGATGAGCCATATAGGTCCACTCCTTCAGGTACCTCCCCCCCACAAATGTTCAAAAATTGTCACAAAACTTGTGCGCACGATAACTCTTGTAGGGAATAACCGATTTGGTCCATACTTTGCACATCGTGTAATTTCTAGCAAGCTTAGATGAGGTTCCAATATGGACTCAATCGGCCCACTCCTTCGGGTACCTCCCACACAAAATTTCGGAAAAGTTCGGTTTAGGACCTGGTCTCGAATTTCTTTGATTTTTGTTTACGCAAGTTGTATTCGCTGTCATCTATACGACGCTGTAAGTTGCATTAGGGGCAAGTTCATACTTCCTGAGAAAATAGCCTGAAAGTTACAAAAAACCCTATGACATCGTGTGTAGTGGTTGGAGCGCAAGATAACTCTCGAGCGGATCTGCCGATTCGGTCCAAAATTTGGCTTTCGTAATATTTTGTCCAAACTTAGTTCAAGTTCAAAGATGGATTATATCGGCCCACTCCTTCCGGTACCTCCCCCACAAAAGTTCGAAAATGTTCGGAAAATTTCTGCGAACGATAACTCTTGAAGGAAGTAACCGATTTGGTCCATACTTTGCACATTATGAAATTTCTACCAGACTTAGATGAGGTTTCAATATGGACTCAATCGGTAAACTCCTTCGAGTACCTCCCACACAAATTTTCGGAAAAGTTCAGTTTAGGACCTGCTCTCGAATCGCATTGGTTTTTGTTGTAACATCTTGTATTCACTGTCCCCTATACGAAGGTACAAGTTGCTCAGGGGCAAGTCCATACTTCCTGAAAAAATAGCCTGAAAGTTGAAAAACAAACCCTATGACACCATGTTTATGGGTGCAAACGCAAGATAATTCTCGAACGGAAATTCCGATTCCGGCCAAAATTTGGCCTTCGTAATATTGTTTCCAAACTTAGTTTAAGTTCGTAGATAAGCCATATCGGTCCACTCCTTCAGGTTCCTAACCCACAAAAGTTCAAAAATATTCGGAAAAATTGTGCGCACGATAACTCTTGATGGGAATGACCGATTTGGTCCATACTTTACACATTCTCATAATATCTACTAGATATAGATAAGGTTCGAATATGGACTATATTTGTCCACTCCATCCCGTACCTCCCACACAAAATTTTGGATATGTTCACTGTAAGACCTGCTATTGAATCACTTTGATATTTGTTGAAGCAACTTACATTCGCTGCCTCAATTACGATGGTAAAAGTTGTTTCAGGGGCAAGTCCATACTTCTTGAGAAAACAGCCCGAATGGTGTAAAAACCCGCAATGGCACCCCATGGTCTATGACGGTTTATTCCTTTAAGTACCTTTTCCGCAAAATTTTTGAACTTTAATCCTTATCAACATTTTTGTCGGTTCATACGACCAACATTTTGAAACCCCCTAAATACATAAGTTTTTTTGTGAAAAAAGTGTTTCAATTTGCACAGGCTGAGGGTATATCTCTGTCGGCAAAGCCTACTGATACTTTTTTACTTGTGCTTTATAGACATACATATTAAAGCTTTCCCATTGGGGAAGATAATTGGGTTGATTAGGATATACCTCAAAGCTTCTGAAATGGAAATAGAGGTCAATTAACACATTTTAATTTATATGCATTTTAAAATACGTGTAAATCTCATGATTATCAAAATCATTTTATCTGCATGTGATTTTCGTGTACAGCAAGACCATATCTTTAAAGTTGTATATAATTTTCGAAATATAATTTGCAGGCTAAGATGTAGCATCGGCTGCATCTTAGTGTTCAAAAAGCTATAAAACATCGCTAGTTTGCGCAGGGTGCATACAATTTTTGTCCGCATCCGATTTCAGTGTTCACCATGAAAATCTATATCGATATATATATAGTTCAAGGTCAGCAATCAAGAACCGTGGATGTAGCATCATCGGTATAAAATGAATGTAGCTCCCTTATCAGTGAAGTTTTTAAATCTCTGTTTTCGCAAAAACGAAGATGCTGCAATCGTTTTTTCATTGCATTGGAAACGACCCACAGAAAACGCGATAAAATACGAGATATTTTCAAAAACAATTTTAGGTGATTTTCCTACTTTGGAATTTCTCCTAACCCGCGTTTTAGGAAATGGATTTTTACGGGTAATCATTTATTTGACCCGGAACGTGAAAAACCAAAAATGTGCAATCAAGTACGAGTAAATCGAGTGACAATTTTAAAAATTAGGTTCGCACAAAATTTTCGTATTTGGATATAGATTTCTGTGAAGCTGTGTGGGCTACATTCACGACGCATATATCAAATAACTCAGAATCGCGAGTTCTACAATCCCTTTTTGAAAAACCTGTTTGTGGAACGAAATTAGAAGGAAAAATCAAAAAACGCTTAAAATCTGGCTTCAAAATGTCAGCATCATTTAATGGTAGAAGAAGATCAAATTTTGAAAAGTAATACATTACTTATATAGTTCGCTTCTACTTTTACTTTGACAGGAAACTCGTGAAAAGTAAGGGTTTCTCACAAATCTAGAGAAAACAAAAAAAGACAGGTTGGCTTCAACCCATTTTTCGACAAAAACATAGCCACAGCTTCCACGCAAATTATCTTTTAAGGCCAATATTTTTGGCCACTTCCAAAAACATTTCATTTTATCGAAAAATATTTAATTTGTATAATATATAATCACAATTCGCGTCTTTTAAAAGGGTAAACTTTGGTTTCAGCTACGTTAAATTTTCAAAAATATTGGTGGTATACCAAAATGAATGTCTCGACGAGCTGAGTCGATCTGGCTATGTGTGTCCGTCCGTCTGTTCATTTAAAACTTGTTATCACGCTACAGGTCGCAATTTTAATCTGATCGTCCGTCGTTTTGGGTGTTGATGAAGGTCCCGGAGGGGAAGAAGCCTATTGATTTTGGTGATGGTCGGATAATATTTAGGGCTTGGAATGGGCAATAAAACTTATTTGGAGAAAAAGTCAACGTTTTATTTCAAAGCGAATATCTCCCCTTCTATATGGGGTATATCAAAAGCAAAAGCTGCTAATAAAAGTAGAAAATATTACCTTTGCAGCGACATAACGTAGGTAGTCGTAGGTGGTTATACAACGAAGATATCGCAATAGCCGCTAATAGAACCCAACTTTTCATGTTTGCGATTTTAATAATAATGACAAATCTCGCAGCTTTGGTTGAGGACCTTCCAAAAACAAAGTCTGACTATGAATGTAGAAAATCCCATATTTCCAATGATGCAAGTAGGTTGGCGTTGGTGGCCAAAAAACGGAGATATCGCAATAGTCGTTAATTCATCCCATTTTTCCACTTTTTTTTTTGGAATCACGCTACAGGTCGCAATTTTGATCGGATCGTCACGAAATGTTGGGGGTTAATGGGGGTAAAAAAAGTAAAAAATATCACCTTAGCAACGATGTTACGTTGGCGGTCATAGGCGGTCAAACAACGAAGATATCGCAATAGCCGCTAATAGAACCCAACTTTTTATTTTAATAATGTTGACGAATATCACAGCTTTGGTTCGGGACCTTCCAAAAGCAAAGTCTAACTATGAAAGTAGAAAATCCCGTTTTTACAATGATGATACAATGACGATATGAAGTAGGTTGTCATAGGTGGTCAAACAACAGAGATACCGGTAATGCATCTCTTTTTCCATTTTTTGTGCAATCACACTACAGGTCGGAATTTTGATTGGATCCTCACCAAATTTTGGGGGTTGATGGGGGTCTCACAGAGAAAGAAGCCTATTGATGGTTAGCGTAAATCCCACTTTTCAATTTTTTATTTGAGTTGTACTGACGATGCACTTAAATGCGTTTCAACAAAATTGACCTGTATTAATAAAGACATTCAGAGCAAAGGCGCTAAGCTATCCCTATTTTAATATTTTGAATTTTACCAGTCAAAAGCTTATGCACAGGGGTAGTGGTGTAGGGTATCACATGGTCGTCCCCTACCCGACTATAGCCTTGGCTCACTTGGTTTCAAGGTTGAGATACTGTCTTGGGGCACAGTTTTGTAATTACAAAATTTACCAAGACCTTTACATTCGTACGTCACCCTGCGCCTGTTAAATGTAAAACATTTATAAATCATTATGACAAGTATATTTTAAATGATAATTTACTGTTTGTTTATCTCGTGAAATTTCCAGATATTTATTGTGTTGCGGAAGAAGTCTCAACAAGTAACATTTTTGCATGTCTATCATCATGCCGGTATGGTGTTTGGAGTTTATGTCTATATGACCTTCCTGCCTTGTAAGTTTTCAAACATCCCATTGTCTTTTATTATTACCTTTATTACTTACATATATTAACATTTTTCCTTATGCCCATTTTAGGTAGTCACTCCACAATGTTGGGCATCGTAAATCTCCTGGTGCATACGGTCATGTATGCATATTATTTCATTGCATCGGTGAGGCCAACTACAGCGACAATATGGTGGAAAAAGCATATTACACAAATGCAATTGTTACAATTCGCTTACTTGACATTCCATTTCTTGCAAGTTGTGGTGAATAACACCTGCGGTCATCCTTTCCTAATAGCAATGGTCGGTTTTATTCAAAACATTTTCATGTTTGCTTTATTCTTTGACTTCTACTATAGAACATACATGAAGAAAGATAACAAAGCGAAGAAAGTTGAAGAACGAAGAACAATTACAAAAGATGAGACGAAAATTAAATCTAGTTAATCTATAATCTATTATAAACACTTAATTATTATAATTTTTTTCTAAGAATTTTTGTTTCTTAAGATTTATAAAAAATAAATAAATTATATAATTGATTCATGCAATCGCATTAAGCGTCCCACTCACCATCGAGCATGCTTGGCAATATGTGTGGAAAATACAACAAATGTATTATAATGTTTTTCCAATCCCATGAATGGTTTTATTTTTTATTTATTTAGATATACAATTATTGACAAGCATGCCAATTTTAGAGGAAAAAATCAACACTTGAAATATTGATTGAATGTCAAGCTACTCTTTTATCAATAACATACATATCTACAGAACTGATTCATCGGCTGAGCAAGCATGCTTCGTAGTAAGTGGTGGCTTAAGGATTTATTTAATTTTGGAAAATAAAGGTTAATAAAACGTTGGGGATGAAAGATACCAAGCAGTGGATCTGGCTTAAACATGGCAAAGCCTAGGACTTATCGTTCGCCGCCCTAGCACGTCAACAACCGATAAAAACACTATCAGAGAGGTTGTTGATGAAATTGACATATCGTTCGGCTCATGCCAATCATGAAATGTGCGCCAGCAAAGATTGTTCAAAAATTGCTAAATTGTGAGCAAAAAACAACGTGTCATGAACATCGCTCAGGAGATTGTTGAACATCATTAAGCTCGATCAAGATTTCCTCAAAAAGATCATAACTGGCGACGAATCATGGATGTATGCCCATGACATTGAAACCAAAACCCAATCATCAAAATTAAAACGTCCAGAAGAGCCAAAACAAACAAAAAATCACGTCAAATATGAGTGTTTCTTTTTTGCCATCACAAAACCATTATCATGCTTCAATCATCGTATTCATTGCGCATTTCAGAAGTGTTTCAAGGATTGGAAAAATCTCTGACATAAGTGTATTATATCTGAGGGGATAACTTTGAAGGGGACAAGATAGTTATTGATGAATAAATAAAATCTTTAAAATAACGCTTATTTTTGATCGGGCCTCACATAGACATAAATACTACTGTCAGGCGCCATTTGACTTTTGTGTTGTTGAATGTTTGACAGTTTTTAGCCTATAGGTACTCAGTACGGTTTGACGTACGATTAGGTGTTGGGCTGTTTACAGTGACTTGACAAAAATTTAATTTATTGTGAACAGTTTAGTCCGACCATTTTCCACAATATTCGCGGCAAGAGTGCACCGATGAAATTAAAACTTTATATTGCGATGAAGCACCATCCTGTGAAAAACTGGTTTACTCAATTAACACGTGACCGACGTACGTAGGGTTAAAATCCGTAAAAACGGCGCTTAATTGAAAAGTGAAAACATACTTTCTTAATAATCTGTCTTCACAGGGTTAAAGAGGACAAAATTCTACCTTACTATCCAAAATAGCAATGCCGTATGTTGTTTACTTTTCTTGATGCACTGTGTTAAAATTGAGAAATTTTACAAGTGTTTGCGAACATTTTAAAAAACACAAATTTGGGTAGTTATAAACGGTGATAACGTAGTTTTTAATATATATAAAACTCTCATTTTTAGCATTGATGTATCAAGTAGAGGTATTTCTTAATATTTTGGGAAAAATTTGTTCTTACAAAAGTGTTGTAGAAATATGCATAAAAAATCTTCAAAATATGTCCATATTTTTCACAATTTTGAAATGTATTAGAGTATAAAAAAAGAGTGTCGAGAAGGTCGTGATAAATTTTTTTGTATTTTTTCTTGAGTGTTCTCTTTTAATTTCCACTAAAACCCCATGTCGTTTTTTGCGCATTTTGAGTTATGTCAAAAATGATGAAAATAGTCATGAGTCATATTTTTGAATTTTTGGGTTTTTGTCTTTATTGTCTCTGTGTTGCATTGATGCCTGCGTTCACCCTAAATAAGACTATGTGTGCAGGTTTACCATTACTATATATATATACTAGCAAAATGCCCGCTACTTCGTATGCGGAAAGGATATAAAAAAAAAACAAATAAACAATATATAATATGGAAATGACAAACACTGAAAATTTGGTCGCACTAATACCAATTTTAATCAATATTTATTTTTATCTTAGTACTGTACGTACCCCTTAAGTTCGTTTTTAAAAAAGATCAGCCGTATCTCACCCTTACACATTAACAGCGAGATCAACGTTGCACACCAATACACACCCTAACTCCAAAAAATAAAAATTCCAGCACTGTCCCTACACCCAAAAACAAATTGAGTACCATTAAGTAATTTTCGTATACTTATGGTACGTATTTCGACGACATATCTCAGCCATACACGGACATTAATACAAAATAATTACAGTAAATTCCATAATAATTACAGTAATTCCAAATCTCAAGATTCCAGCTGTATCCGTTCGTCCAATTCCAAATTGTACCAAACTTAGTATCAAGTCGAACTCTTCGTACCCATAAGAAAGATTTTCCAAAACTACCTCAATCCTTCACTTTAGTAGTAATCTTACTTCCAAATTTCAGGATTCAAACTCTATCCGTTAAACCAAATTAAAATTGCACTAAATATAGAACAATTTAGAATTTTCGTACCAATTTTCAAAACTTCCTCAACGCAACAGGGCTACAATAATCATACTTTCAAATTGCAGGATTCCACCGCTATCCGTTCACCTACATACAAATTGTACTAAATTTAGTACCATTTAGTGCTTTTCGTAACCATAAGTTTGCTTTTTCAAAACAACCTGAATCCTACTCTTCGACTGTAATCGTAATTCCAAATTTCAGGATTCCAGCTCTATTAATTCACCCGAATCCAAATTGTATCAAATTTAGTACCATTTCTTTCCCAAACAAAAATTTCAGGATTCCAGCTCTACAGTTCACCCAAATCCACATTGTACCATATTTAGTACCATTTAGTACTTCTCGTACGCACACGTACGACTTTTAAAAATTTCCTCAATACTACACTCCTACAGTAATCTTAATTCCTAATTCCAACACTATCCGTTTACTAAAATTCAAATTGTACCGAATTTAGTGCTTTCTGTACC
Source organism: Musca autumnalis (assembly GCF_047663935.1). NCBI lineage: Eukaryota > Metazoa > Arthropoda > Insecta > Diptera > Muscidae > Musca > Musca autumnalis. The sequence goes on along the minus strand of NW_027411866.1, from coordinate 207,191,127 downwards.
CATAAGTACGAATTTCCAAAACTACCTCAATTCTACTGTCGACAGTAATCTTAGTTCCAAATTTCAGAATTCCAGCTTTATCCGTTCATCCAAATCCAAATTGTACCAAATTTAGTACCATTTAGTACTTTTCGTACCTCAAAGGTACGAATTTCTAAAACTATCTCAATCCTACGCCCCTACAGTAATCTTAATTCAAAACTTTAGGATTCCAGCTCTATCCGTTCACCCAAATCCAAATTTAGTACTGCTCGTAATCATAAATACGAACTTCAAAACCATTTCCTTATTTCAACGCCATTTCCCAACCTTGATACTTAAATTCAGGATTCCAGTTCTATCCGTTCACCCAAATCCAAATTGTAATAAATTTAGTACCATTTAGTACTTTTCGTACACATAAATACGAATTTCCAAAATTTCCCCCAATCCTATGATCCAACAGTAATCTCAATTTCAAATTTCAGGATTCCAGCTCTGTCCGTTCACTCGAATCCCTATTGTACCAAATGTAGTACTTTCGAACACATAAGTACGAATTTCCAAAACCACCCTCATATCTCAGTCCTACACTTCACAGTAATCTTAATTCCAAATTTCAGGTTTCCAGCTACATACATACGTTCACCCAAATCCAAATTGTACTAAATTTAGTACCATTTAGTACTTTTCGTACCCATAAGTACGAATTTTCAAAACTACCTCAATTCTACACCCCACCAGTAATCTCAATTCCAAATTTCGAGATTCCAACTATATCCGTTCACCCAAATCCCCATTGTCCCAAATTTAGTACCATTTAGTACTTTTCATTCACATAAGTAAGAATTTCCAAAACTTCCCCAGTCCTACACTCCAACAGTAATATCAATTCCAAATTTCAGGAATCCAGCTCTATCCGTTCACTCAAATCCAGATTGTACTAAATTTAGTACCAATTATTACTTTTCGTACACTCAAGTTTCCAAAAACCCTTTGGTGCATCTTTCTTACTCTTCATCAGTGATCCTCAGTCCAAATTTGAGGAATCAAGCCCTATCCGTTCACCCAAATCGAAACTGTACCAAATTTAGTGCTATTTAGTATTTTTCGTACCCTATGTACGAATTTCCAAAACTTCCACAATATTAAACTCCACCAGTAATCTCAGTTCCAAATTTAGAGATTCCAGCGCTATCCGTTCACCCAAATCCCCATTATACAAAATTTAGTTCCATTTAGTACTTTCCGTACACATAAGTACTAATTTCCAAAACCACCTTCATATCTCAATCCTACACTTCAACAGTAATATTAATTCCAAATTTCAGGTTTCCAGCTCTATCCGTTCATTCAAATCCAAATTGTACTAAATTTAGCACCATTTAGTACTTTTCGTACCCATAAGTACGAATTTTCAAAACTACCTCAATCCTACACCCCACCAGTAATCTCAATTCCAAATTTCGAAATTCCAGCTATTATCCGTTCACCCAAATCCCCATTGTATCAAATTTAGTACCATTTAGTACTTTTCGTACACATAAGCACGAATTTCCAAAACTACCCTCATATCTCAATCCTACACTACAACAGTAACCTTAATTCCAAATTTCAGGTTTCCAGCTCTTTACGTTCACCCAAATCTAAATTGTACTAAATTTAGTACTTTTCGTACACATGATTGGTAATTTTCCAAACCATTTCCTTTTAGAAGCACCACTTCCCAACCTTGATTTCCATACCAAATTCCTATATTCCTGGGGCCTATTATTGATTTCATTCAAATTACAGATTTTGAAATTGAAAATTGAATAGTTATGACTGTACATCTCCATATACGACAAAATTCTTAATTGCAAATAAATCGTGGTAATATGCACAATTCTATTGCACTTTCATTGATTTGCAAACATTTAGTTATTACCAAAAAGTCAGGTCCATACAGTTTTTAGTAGTTGTTATTTCTGGCCGATTTCTGAATTTATTCCCCTAATGTTGTCTTCAACAGCAACTCATTTGTTCATTTGCGTAATTGATGTTTATACACCATTATCACCAACTGCGACATCTGTTGCAATGGAAGATAACAAATGTCTTGTCTTTCTATTTATTATTTAGTGGTTTACGATAAAATAAGTGCGCCTAGAAGTAAACTACAAAATTTGAAATTATGTGTGATCTCTTACGATATCAAGAAGTTATGGCATTGTTAATTTTACACATGTCTTGCAGAGGGCCAACTAATTGAATAAGTACGTAATAGTAATGAAAAATAAGGATTTTTGTTGTTGTTATTTTTTGTGGTTCCAGGACGAATTTTCTAAAACCCGGCCATATCTCGCACATTTGCATCAACAGTGACCCACTGGTAAAATTTCAAGCTCCTAGCTTTAGCCGTTTTGGCTGGGCGTAGATGATGAGTCAGTCAGTCAGTCAGTCAGTCAATCACTTATCACCAAGCTCATTTATATATATAGATATATATATATCTATATATAGATATATAGATATATAGATATATATATATCTATATATATAAATGAGCTTGGTGATAAGTGATTGACTGACTGACTGACTGACTGACTGACTCATCATCAACGCCCAGCCAAAACGGCTAAAGCTAGGAGCTTGAAATTTTACCAGTGGGTCACTGTTGATGCAAATGTGCGAGATATGGCCGGGTTTTAGAAAATTCGTCCTGGAACCACAAAAATAACAACAACAAAAATCCTTATTTTTCATTACTATTACGTACTTATTCACTTAGTTGGCCCTCTGCAAGACATGTGTAAAATTAACAATGCCATAACTTCTTGATATCGTAAGAGATCACACATAATTTCAAATTTTGTAGTTTACTTCTAGGCGCACTTATTTTATCGTAAACCACTAAATAATAGAAAGACAAGACATTTGTTATCTTCCATTGCAACAGATGTCGCAGTTGGTGATAATGGTGTATAAACATCAATTACGCAAATCAACAAATGAGTTGCTGTTGAAGACAACATTAGGGAATAAATTCAGAAATCGGCCAGAAATAACAACAACTAAAAACTGTATGGACCTGACTTTTTGGTAATAACTAAATGTTTGCAAATCAATGAAAGTGCAATAGAATTGTGCATATTACCACGATTTATTTGCAATTAAGAATTTTATCGTATATGGAGATGTACAGTCATAACTATTCAATTTTCAATTTCAAAAATCTGTAATTTGATGAAATCGCTAAATAATTAATGAAATCAATAATAGGCCCCAGGAATATAGGAATATAGGAATTTGGTATGGAAATCAAGGTTGGGAAGTGGTGCATCTAAAGGAAATGGTTTGGAAAATTACCAATCATGTGTACGAAAAGTACTAAATTTAGTACAATTTAGATTTGGGTGAACGTAAAGAGCTGGAAACCTGAAATTTGGAAATAAGGTTACTGTTGTAGTGTAGGATTGAGATATGAGGGTAGTTTTGGAAATTCGTGCTTATGTGTACGAAAAGTACTAAATAGTACTAAATTTGGTACAATAGGGATTTGGGTGAACGGATAGAGCTGGAATCCTGATATTTGGAATTGAGATTACTGTTGGAGTGTAGGATTGAAGAACTTTTGGAAATTCGTACTTATGTGTATGAAAAGTACTAAATGGTACTAAATTTGATACAATGGGGATTTGGGTGAACGGATAATAGCTGGAATCTCGAAATTTGGAATTGAGATTATTGGTGGGGTGTAGGATTGAGGTAGTTTTGAAAATTCGTACTTATGGGTACGAAAAGTACTAAATGGTGCTAAATTTAGTACAATTTGGATATGAATGAACGGATAGACCTGGAAACCTGAAATTTGGAATTAATATTACTGTTGAAGTGTAGGATTGAGATATGAAGGTGGTTTTGGAAATTAGTACTTATGTGTACGGAAAGTACTAAATGGAACTAAATTTTGTATAAAGGGGATTTGGGTGAACGGATAGCGCTGGAATCTCTAAATTTGGAACTGAGATTACTGGGTGGAGTTTAATATTGTGGAAGTTTTGGAAATTCGTACATAGGGTACGAAAAATACTAAATAGCACTAAATTTGGTACAGTTTCGATTTGGGTGAACGGATAGGGCTTGATTCCTCAAATTTGGACTGAGGATCACTGATGAAGAGTAAGAAAGATGCACCAAAGGGTTTTTGGAAACTTGAGTGTACGAAAAGTAATAATTGGTACTAAATTTAGTACAATTTGGATTTGAGTGAACGGATAGAGCTGGATTCCTGAAATTTGGAATTGATATTACTGTTGGAGTGTAGGACTGGGGAAGTTTTGGAAATTCTTACTTATGTGAATGAAAAGTACTAAATGGTACTAAATTTGGGACAATGGGGATTTGGGTGAACGGATATAGTTGGAATCTCGAAATTTGGAATTGAGATTACTGGTGGGGTGTAGAATTGAGGTAGTTTTGAAAATTCGTACTTATGGGTACGAAAAGTACTAAATGGTACTAAATTTAGTACAATTTGGATTTGGGTGAACATATGTATGTAGCTGGAAACCTGAAATTTGGAATTAAGATTACTGTGAAGTGTAGGACTGAGATATGAGGGTGGTTTTGGAAATTCGTACTTATGTGTTCGAAAAGTACTAAATTTGGTAAAATAGGGATTCGAGTGAACGGACAGAGCTGGAATCCTGAAATTTGAAATTGAGATTACTGTTGGATCATAGGATTGGGGAAATTTTGGAAATCGTATTTATGTGTACGAAAAGTACTAAATGGTACTAAATTTGGGACAATGGGGATTTGGGTGAACGGATATAGTTGGAATCTCGAAATTTGGAATTGAGATTACTGGTGGGGTGTAGAATTGAGGTAGTTTTGAAAATTCGTACTTATGGGTACGAAAAGTACTAAATGGTACTAAATTTATTACAATTTGGATTTGGGTGAACGGATAGAACTGGAATCCTGAATTTTAAGTATCAAGGTTGGGAAATGGCGTTGAAATAAGGAAATGGTTTTGGAAGTTCGTATTTATGATTACGAGCAGTACTAAATTTGGATTTGGGTGAACGGATAGAGCTGGAATCCTAAAGTTTTGAATTAAGATTACTGTAGGGGTGTAGGATTGAGATAGTTTTAGAAATTCGTACCTTTGAGTACGAAAAGTACTAAATGGTACTAAATTTGGTACAATTTGGATTTGGATGAACGGATAAAGCTGGAATTCTGAACGGATAGCGGTGGAATCCTGCAATTTGAAAGTATGATTATTGTAGCCTGTTGCGTTGAGGAAGTTTTGAAAATTGGTACGAAAATTCTAAATTGTTCTAAATTTAGTACAATTTTAATTTGTTTAACGGATAGAGTTTGAATCCTGAAATTTGGAAGTAAGATTACTACTAAAGTGAAGGATTGAGGTAGTTTTGGAAAATCTTTCTTATGGGTACGAAGAGTTCGACTTGATACTAAGTTTGGTACAAATTGGAATTGGACGAACGGATACAGCTGGAATCTTGAGATTTGGAATTACTGTAATTATTTTGGAATTTACTGTAATTATTTTGTATTAATGTCCGTGTATGGCTGAGATATGTCGTCGAAATACGTACCATAAGTATACGAAAATTACTTAATGGTACTCAATTTGTTTTTGGGTGTAGGGACAGTGCTGGAATTTTTATTTTTTGGAGTTAGGGTGTGTATTGGTGTGCAACGTTGATCTCGCTGTTAATGTGTAAGGGTGAGATACGGCTGATCTTTTTTAAAAACGAACTTAAGGGGTACGTACAGTACTAAGATAAAAATAAATATTGATTAAAATTGGTATTAGTGCGACCAAATTTTCAGTGTTTGTCATTTCCATATTATATATTGTTTATTTGTTTTTTTTTTTATATTCTTTCCGCATACGAAGTAGCGGGCATTTGGCTAGTATATATATATATATATATATATATATATAATAATCGGAACTTTATATATAATTTATATGAAATGATGGCGACAATTTGGAGTTCATTTCGTTCTTATGAATGTTTGTTTTAATTTTCATATAAACTTCAACGCAAGGTGCAATTACCAGGTGATACGGTAATCCCAGGTGATGTCTACTTCGCCTACGAGAATATACTGAGGGACGATTTGGCATGAAAAACCAAAAAGTTTAAACGCACAAAATTGCATAACTCCACTATTTTTCAACCGATTTCTTTATTGTTTCCCATTTTGGAAAGCTAACTAATTTTCCTTCTTGCTTAAAGTAAATAATTACTTTATTAATTATCTTATACGCAGACTAGAACACAACCGATTTTTAACAGTTATGGCTTGATTGAAAGACATTGGTCTTCCCTTTTAAAGAAACAAGAAATATAGAATTCGTTGTGAAAAAATAAACAAGTTTTTCAATACATTTACCGTTATATTATCAAAAAAACGAAGCGACCCAAAGACACCAAACGTATTTTCGTCTTCAATAGAATCACACAAAACAGAATTTATGCATCAGAACCCCTGCAAAGTTGTTTTCAACTTTTGTATCACAGTGTTATTGACTACCAAAATAAGTTTCGGCAATTCAAATGAAATCAACACAGAAATCCCAGAAAAGCTTTTAAAACCTCGAAATATCAGTAAATATTACAAAAATTGAATTGAAGCTGAAATAAAAATGCACATAATATTAATTGTTGTGTCTTTTGGATCTGAAAAAATGACAGAGACATGAGCACTGAAACGAAAAATCCATTGTGTTTTCCTCAAAATGGCATTTTGGAAATCGGTGACCACTCTAGCTGGAAAACTAATACCAATATTTTGTGGGCTTATTTAGAACAAAAAAAACTAGTAATTTATCGATGCATTCAAAAAATATTAATTTGCAATTTTATGATCAAAACTTGATAGTTTTAAGGTAAAAATTGATATTTTGATTTGACTGTTCACCATTTTTGTATAAACTAATATTTTGTAAAATCCGCCTGTGAAGGACAATATTTTTATATTCTAAATAAACCCACAAAAACAAAGGAAGATAGGTTAAATCCTTTTCTAGTTAGAATGGTCACCGCAAACCGTTTTAATAACAAGTAAAAAGTCGTTAAGTTCGGCCGGGCCGAACTTTTTATATTCTCCACCATAAAATAGTCTTAATTAAAATGGAATAATTAGGGTCCTTTTACAATTTTAGGTGGAACAATTTTCGACAATGGTTAGACTCCTACTGCCTCCCACTATTGCTTAAATTACACTGTGAACACAAATGTTGGGACAGAGATAATTCCTTTTGGAGATGAAAGCCCTTAGTGTATGTATATTAAAAACCCCGAAGGACAGATGCGCCGTGATTCGAACTTCCGCGTTATGGCGTGATGAAGTTTTTGCAAGAGACCCTGTAAGCCATCATGAATTAGCATTATATCTGTGTTTGTTGTTTTTGTAGAGCACTTAAGCAACAGTGAACAAAGATATAACGCTAATTCCTGATGGCCCACAGGGTCTCTAACAAAAATTTCATCACGCCATAACGCGGAAGTTCGACTCACGGCGCATCTGTCCTTCGGGGTTCATAATATACTCACCAAGGCCTTTCTTTCCCAAGAGGAATTTTCCGTGCCCCAGACTTTCACCTCCATTTTGTTGCACAGTGTTATCTGATCTAATCTAAAAAAATGTGTTCAGCTAGGGGAAAGGTACCACCTACGGGGCTATATCAAAGAGTCAACCTATCTTTAAATTTTTTGGCGGAAAAGTTTTATAGCTGCAGGGAACTTCAAGAGTCAAATTGAGGGTAGTTTCATCAAAACAATGTAGACCCTCACAAATGGACCCATGTTGACGAATTTTAGTGAAGAAATTTCGTGACCACTGAAAATTCCCGAAAATCGGGAGGTACAGTTATATGGGGGGATATACCAAAACATGGACCTATATTGACGATTATTTTTGAATAGACAAAATTGTACCTAAATTTCTCAAAATACCGATCATTACAGCTAGTTCGGTTAAAAATTGCGGTTAAATTCTCAAAATACCGTAAATGGGGAGATACCGTTATATGGGGGCTATACCAAAACATGGACCTATGTAGACGATGTTTCGTTGCAGATGTTTTATGACCACTGAGAACTTCAAATGTCAAATTACAGCTATTTCGGTTAAAAACTGTAGCTAAAATTCTCAAAATACCGAAAATTGGGAGGTACCGTAATATGGGGGCAATACCAAAACATGAACCTATGTTGACGATGTTTGGTGGAGATATTTCATGACCACTGAGAACCTCAAATGTCAAATTGCAGATATTTCGGTTACAAATTGTGGTTAAAATTCTCAAAATACCGAAAATCGGGAGGTAGCATTATATATGGGGGCTATACCAAAACATGGACCTATGTTGACGATGCTTGGTGGAGATGTTTCATGTCCACTGAGAACCTCAAATGTCAAATTGCAGATATTTCGGTTACAAATTGTGGTTAAAATTCTCAAAATACCGAAAATCGGAAGGTACCGTTATATGGGAGCTATACCAAAACATGGACCTATGTTGACGATGTTTCGTGGAGATATTTCATGACCACTGAGAACCTCAAATGTCAAATTGCAGATATTTCGGTTACAAATTGTGGTTAAAATTCTCAAAATACCGAAAATCGGAAGGTACCGTTATATGGGAGCTATACCAAAACATAGACCTATGTTGACGATGCTTGGTGGAGATGTTTCATGACCACTGAGAACCTCAAATGGCAAATTACAGCTAGTTCGGTTAAAAATTGTAGCTAAAATTCTCAAAATACCGAAAATCGGGAGGTACCGTTATATGGGGGCTATACCAAAACATGGACCTATGTTGACGATGTTTCGTGGAGATATTTCATGACCACTGAGAACCTCAAATGTCAAATTGCAGATATTTCGGTTACAAATTGTGGTTAAAATTCTCAAAATACCGAAAATCGGAAGGTACCGTTATATGGGAGCTATACCAAAACATGGACCTATGTTGACGATGCTTAGTGGAGATGTTTCATGACCACTGAGAACCTCAAATGGCAAATTACAGCTAGTTCGGTTAAAAATTGTAGCTAAAATTCTCAAAATACCGAAAATCGGGAGGTACCGTTATATGGGGGCTATACCAAAACATGGACCTACGTTGACGATGTTTCGTGGAGATATTTCATGACCACTGAGAACCTCAAATGTCAAATTGCAAATATTTCGGTTTCAAATTGTGGTTAAAATTCTCAAAATACCGAAAATCGGGAGGTACCGTTATATGGGGGCTATACCAAAACATGGACCTATGTTGACGATGTTTCGTGGAGATATTTCATGACCACTGAGAACCTCAAATGTCAAATTGCAGATATTTCGGTTACAAATTGTGGTTAAAATTCTCAAAATACCGAAAATCGGAAGGTACCGTTATATGGGAGCTATACCAAAACATGGACCTATGTTGACGATGCTTAGTGGAGATGTTTCATGACCACTGAGAACCTCAAATGGCAAATTACAGCTAGTTCGGTTAAAAATTGTGGCTAAAATTCTCAAAATACCGAAAATCGGGAGGTACCGTTATATGGGGGCTATACCAAAACATGGACCTACGTTGACGATGTTTGGTGGAGATATTTCATGACCACTGAGAACCTCAAATGTCAAATTGCAGATATTTCGGTTTCAAATTGTGGTTAAAATTCTCAAAATACCGAAATTCTCAAGGTACCGTTATATGGGGGCTATACCAAAACATGGACCTATGTTGACCATGCTTGGTGGAGATATTTTATGACCACTGAGAACTTCAAATGGCAAATTACAGCTAGTTCGGTTAAAAATTGTGGTTAAAATTCTCAAAATACCGAAAATCGGGAGGTATCGTTATATGGGGGCTATACCAAAACATGGACCTATGTTGACGATGTTTCGTGGAGATATTTCATGACCACTGAGAACCTCAAATGTCAAATTGCAGATAGTTCGGTTAAACATTGTGGCTAAAATTCTCAAAATACCGAAAATCGGGAGGTACCGTTATATGGGGACTATTCCAAAACATAGACCTATGCCCATATCCTTTGGGATATAAGTTTGTTGATCACTAGGAACCCTAAATCCCAAATTATAGCTAATTCGGTCTGCAAATGTGGCGAAGAACGTCAAAATACCTCAAATCCGGAGGTACCGTTATATGGGGGCTATACCAAAAAGTGGACCGATATAGCCCATCTTCGAACTTGACCTGCCTATGGAAAAAAGACTCTCGGGTGCAAAATTTCAGCACTCTATCTCAATTATTGCGGACGCTAGAGTGATTACAACAGACGGACAGACGGACAGACAGACGGACATGGCTAGATCGTCTTAGAATTTTATCCTGATCAAAAATATATATACTTTATAGGGTCGCAAATGATTAGTTCGATGTGTTACAAACAGAATGACAAACTTAATATACCCTCCATACTATGGTGGAGGGTATAAAAAGAGTGTTTCGTACACGGTCATTTGCCACAAAAATGTAGTAATATTTTTTAACAACAAACATTTCGAATGCAGCTTAAAATATGCTCTTTCAGGTGAAACAACAAAAAACTAAACATTTTTGTAGTTTTCTTAAGGTAAGGTCACATTAGGCAAATATTTGCTCTAAATTTGTTTCCTGATATTTGCCCAAACAAATGTGAATTTCATGCAAATTTTTGTTTGTGTTCACATTAGAGGCAAATATTTGGCCTATTTTGTTTGCTCAAACAGTGACAAATATGGCAACGGGCAAACATGTTTGCCATGTGTTCACATTTGAAAAAATATTTTCACCCAAAAACTGTTTGAGCAAACTGTCGACAAACATAAATTTATTTGGACTAGAAAAATTTCAAGAGAGAAATAAAAAATATGGCGTTTCGTTTATTGTTTGTTGTGGAGAATGGGAATAAAATACCATCTGTTTGGCAATGAGTGCCTTTGCGGAATGAGTTTATTTGAGTATTGTTGCGAATGTATGTACATACATATGTACATATGTATGTATATAATGGCACATTGACATTGTGCTTTGGAATATTATTTTTATTAACAGCTTTTAATTTTTAGTTTGCATTGTAATGTTTTCAAAACCAAAAAAGGATTTTTTGTGTTAATATATTAAAATTGACAGATAACACGGCGCGCCTGAATCAATTTGGAATGGAAAGTGCTTACACCTGGGAAGTTTTTCCGATTTTGAAACTACAATGTTAAATGAAAAATCAAAAAACAAAAAATCGCCAAGCGATATTTAAATATGTCGCGGTAAAAGTTCACATTTTATAGGCGTTCAAGATTTGGCTTGGAAACCGCAAGTGAAAATGTAGAATTGAAAATTCTATACACGATTGACCATTATGACGTTTTCCTATTGTTTACAATGTTTGAGATATAGAAGTTCAAATTGGGACAATGCACTGACTCCATCGACTGCTTACAACTGCATGTGACTGCAATGTCACAATTTAAAGTTATATATCTCAAGAAATATTACAATCTAGGAAAAAATTACAAAAGTTATAGAGAATATTCACAGCTATAAGATTATCTCTAGTCCAATTTCTATAAGACTTCGAGCAAAATCCTTGAAGATAATTTCCATTTAACGCCTTCTTTAGTCCCATTTCGATAGGACTTGCTGTTTCCAAGCAAAATAAAAAACCTAAAAAATCCCAAAAAATATGAACTTTAAACGGCAGCGCGTTTCAGAATCAACGAAACTTCCCAGGTGTAAGAACCTACCAGGCGCACCGTGATAAAGATGTAGTTTTTTTGTAAAAATTGGCCGACTTCGTGAAGACAATAGACACTAAAAAATAAATCCACGAAGTAGTACAATAATAACCAAAATAATTATTTAATTGTAATGCAAGCATTGAAATCAGTGTTCATGGCATTTTTGCAGTCCCACTGACTAAATTTAGAAATATTTTCTCTAATTATAAGGTTTTCCAAAATAGGTTTGGATAGCGGTATTCTACATCCAAGACATCCATCAACGATAGTTGATGGATGTCTTCTATTTTCCGTTATAAAAAACAGCTCGCCTATTCCTATACCTAACAAATCTTCACCTAAAATTTTATCAAATTTGGTCCAGAGAATTCGGAAAAATTGGTTTTGGGCATCATTCAGTATCAGAGAATACACACTCACATTTCAATTGTTTATTTGTGTATTCATTAAATATTCGCTTTGTTTATATATTTACAAGTAATGTTATCTTTTTTATATTCATAATATCCTTTTTAATAGGTGACAACAATGTGTTTCAGCAGATATTTGCCCTTGTTTGCTCTTACAAAACTTTTGTAAGACCTAATAAATATTTACTCAAAAGAGTGAAAAATATTTGCTCAAGAGTGTTCACATTATGGGCAAACTGGAAAATTTTTTGTTTGTTGGCAAATGGTTTTGTTTCCCCAAAATCAGCTGTTTTCTTGTTTGCCATTGAAAAATATTTGCTGGTCAGATTGAAGCAAACAAATATTTGTCATTTCCGCAAATATTTGCCTAATGTGACCCTACCTTTAGAAACAATTTATGAAAAGTGACAGCACATATGTGCAACTGGGAGTAACCCTTTAAAACTAAAATATTAATAGAAAAGATATTTATTAACTTTAAGTTGTGCTTTGAAATTGTTTTTTGAGATTAATGTGACACCGAGATTCGAAAAGTACAAATCTTTGAACCCCCAAATGATTCCCTGAACTAATCTCCGTTTTTATTGATTTTACCCCAATGTGCGACGCTTACTAAAAACGAAGGACATGAAGGTATGTAGTTAAAACAAAGTCGTTGTACCAGAAACCGTTGATGTCGTGCGTGATCTAATAATGCATGATCGTCATGTAACGTACCGTGAGATAGAGGCATTCATGGGCATTTCTTTCACCACCTTACATTCGATGTTTCATCAACACCTGCCCGTAAAAAGGGTTTGTTCTCGTTGGATGCAGCACAAGTTGACATTCGCTCAAAAAAGGTTCTTGTTGATTGCTGCAAAGAAATTGTGAAAAATATGATCGCTGTGCCTTAAAGACGTTTAGGATATCGTCGAAAAATACAAGTTATGGATCTATGCGCATGAGCCCGAAACCAAACAGCGTGGGGGTCTTAGAAGATGAGCCAAGTCCTACGAAGGTTGTTCATGGAAAACTCATTTCGAAGCAAATGCTCTCATGTTTCTTCGGCAAAACTGGTCATTATGCGACTATTCTGCTTGAACAGGATTGTCAATTCTGAGAGCTACCCTACAATTTGTGGACGACGTAGAGGATGAAAGATACAAAGGAACGGTCCTGACCAGCTTTAACATGGCAAAGCCCAGGATTTAAGGACCATGATCTGCGTATCTGCAACTGGAATGTTCGCACTCTTTATAGAGAAAGTGCAGTTTACGCATTGGCAGATGTACTTGAAAAGAACAAGCCCGACATTACTGCCATACAGAAAATGCGATGGGAAAGACGTCACAACAACACCTTAAGGTGATGCACTGTATTATAGCTGCAATGACACAAAGCATGAGTTTGGGCGCGGTCTTGTAGTCTGTAGGAGGTTAAACATCTGGTCTCCAGTTTCACTCCAGTGAATGAAAGACTTGCTACAATACAAATAAAAGCAAAATTCTTTAACATTAGCTTTATCTGCGCTCATGCTCCAACCGAAGACAAGAACGCACGGACCAAATATGTATTCTAAGAGCGCCTAGAAGAAACATATGACCATTGTCCTGCCCATCGCATTAAAATTATTTTAGGTTATTTTAATGCAAAATTGGAAAGGAAGATATTTCCTTTCCTGGGCCAACAGTCGGGAAATTTAATCTCCCCAGTGAAACATCTAGCAAAGCTATGAGGCTGATAGACTTCGCATGGTAGTTAGCAGTACCAGATTTAAGCATAAGGGCACCTGGCTGTCTACAGATCAAATAACGAATCTTCGGCTTTCCTTTTTCACTTTCATCATTGGTCATTAAGCTCGATTCTAACGAGAAAATTAATTAAAAACAAGTAAGAAAAGCGTTAAGTTCGGTCGGGCCGAACTTTTTATACCCTCCACCACAAATTTCAGCCATTTCGGTGGATTAATGTGGCCACAACCTTCAAAATACCGAAATTCGGAAGGTACCGTCCTATGGGGGCTATATGATGGCGTGGACCTATACCTACAAATTTCTGGGGGAAAGTTTTATACGCCTAAAGAAGACTAAATACTAAATTTCAGCCATCTCGGTGTGATAATGAGGCTAAAACGTTCAAAATATCGAAAATCGGGAGATATTGTATTATGGGGCTATATCAACACGTGGAGCTATATAAACATTTTATGGTAGAAATGTTTCTTAGCCTCTGGAAACACAAAATACAAAGTTACAACCGATTCTTTGGTCAAATGGGTCTAATACATTCAAAATATATATAAGGGGTAACAATATATGTATATAAGGGGTCTTATGTGGGGACTATACCAAAACGTGGACCTATATAACCCAACTTTGGTAGGAATGTTTTCTGGCCTCTGAAGACACAAAATACCAAATTACAACCAATTCTGTGGTCAAATGGGTCTAATACATTCAAAATATATTAAAATGACGCGTACTTTATAAGGGGTCTTATGTGGGGACTATACCAAAACGTGGACCTATATAACCCAACTTTGGTAGGAATGTTTTCTGGCCTCTGAAGACACAAAATACCAAATTACAACCAATTCTGTGGTCAAATGGGTCTAATACATTCAAAATATATTAAAATGACGCGTACTTTATAAGGGGCCTTATGTGGGGGCTATACCAAAACGTGGACCTATATAACCCAACTTTGGTAGGAATGTTTTCTGGCCTCTGAAGACACAAAATACCAAATTACAACCAATTCTGTGGTCAAATGGGTCTAATACATTCAAAATATATTAAAATGACGCGTACTTTATATGGGGGCTATACCAAAACGTGGTCCTATATAACCCAACTTAGGTAGGTATATTTTGTGGCCTCTGGAGACACAAAGTACCAAATTACAACCAATTCGGTGGTAAAATGGGCCAAATATCTTAAAAATTCCTTAAAACGACGACGCGTCATTTTGTATGGGGGCTATACGAAAGCGT
Organism: Musca autumnalis; assembly: GCF_047663935.1. NCBI lineage: Eukaryota > Metazoa > Arthropoda > Insecta > Diptera > Muscidae > Musca > Musca autumnalis. The sequence continues at coordinate 207,175,989 of NW_027411866.1, read as the reverse complement.
GGACCTACATAGCCCGTTCGTCAATCCGTTCGGACGCTAGAGTGATTTCCACAGACGGACAGACGGACGGACATGGCTATATCGATGTAGAATTGCACGCTGATCAAGAATATATATACTTTGTGGGGTCTACAATGATTATTTCGAGTAGTTACAAACGTAGTGACAAACTTAATATACCCCCATCCTATGGTGGAGGGTATAACAAGAAATTAAATTGATCACGTTGCGATAGATGGAAGACATTCATCGAGCGTGTTGGATGTACGATCATTCCGAGGAGCAAACATAGACTCGGACCACTATCTTGTTGCAGCGTATACCCGTATAAAAGTTGCATATAATGCCCCAGCAAAATGTTCGATGCCAAAGATGCCATTCAATCATGGATGAAAGTAAACTGGCATGTCATCTTTTTAGCATCTTCATCGATGAATTTTATATGAGCGTGGACCCCAAAATATGCTATTCATTTTTGGATCCAAAGCATGTCATTTACACCAATGCTTTGACATGTCATTTTCACCAATGCTTGGGCATGTCATTTCTATCAATGCTTTGGAATGTCATTTTCAACAATCCTTTGCAATGGCATTAGCATTACGTCGAGAGTTTCAACAACGTCCGTTGTGATTTCGAGTCTCCGACAACATCAAACCTATTGCAAATAATTAATCTTATATATTTAGAAACAATTCTATAAAGAAAAACACAAAATTCATCTCTATTGGATCGATGGAATGGGTTCAAATGCCGATGAAAAGATCGGATCTATCACGACATCATTTGCATGGGTTCAAATGCTGATGAAAAGATCGGACCTTTCACGACTTCTTTTGCATTGGTGGAAATGATAATGAAAAGATCGGATCTTTCACGGCTTGGTTTGAATCAATGTAAAAGATGCCATGAAATCACGTCATCGCATAGAACTCCTTCCTTCAAATTTTGCTGGGGCATGAACAGACACAACACTTAAGTTGGATAAGCACCCAGCAAAATGTTCGATGACAAATCATGAGTTGAATAATGGGTGCAAGTGACATGTCATAGGTGAAAATTCAGGTGAATCACCAATGACATTTACAAGGGAGTGACACACACTTTCACCAATTCATTGTCATATCATTTTGCACCAGTTTATTGTCATAGCATCTTTAACCAGTTCATCATCATAGCATCTTGTACCAGTTCATCATCATGGCATCTTGCACCAGTTCATTGTCATGGCTTCTTGCACCAGTTCATTGTCATGGCTTCTTGCACCAATGCTTTGGATCCGGATTTTCGACAATCAGAAATAAAATTTGCAATACAATTATGTAATTTGTTGAATTAATAAGATTACAATGCACAGATGATTTGTATCGATGTTATGTTACTTTAGTTTGATGTAATTTTCATATTAATCTGCCGATCTTCTACTTTGCTTCTCTAACTTTGGATGCCATGTTTTGTGATATCATATTGAACATGATCTTTCCATTGGAGTTTTGTTCTTCCCTCGGGTGGTGTCAAATGACTCGTATTAATATACCGCTGGCATCTTTATCCATCCTGTTGACATGACCCAGTCAACCCAATAATTGCACCTCGATATGTTTTACTATATCGGTGTTGGTCGGCTGGTGAAGCTCGTTGTTTATAGACCGGTCTCTTTCATACTTCTTTTTAAATCCACAAAACGAAACAGGTTTCCAAACACAAAATATATTTGTCTTTTGTTTTATACCAATTTATATTGTATTTTTAATTAAAATATATAAATTTTGCCACTATCGATCACTTTCATCTGACTTTTATTTTCATTTTAACAATTACTTCTGTAAGTACACAATTTTTCGGTACATAATTATTTGATAATTTATTGTGTGGATACTTATCAATTTATTTAAACTCATGACAATATTATGACAAAGATCGGATCTTTCACCACTTCAATTTCACTCATGAAAATTCGATGAAAAAGATCGGATCTTTCACGACTTCAATTGCACTCATGAAAATTCGATGAGAAAGATAGGATCTTTCACGACTTCAATTGCACTCATGAAAATTCGATGAAAAAGATCGGATCTTTCACGACTCCTTTCGCACTCATGCAAAAAACCAGTGAAATCATGATTTCACATGGAATCACTTCCATTTAATTTTGCTGGGCAGCAAACACACTCAACTAGACCAACTGTTTAATGAAAGCACTCCTCGTCCCGATAACATATCAGCACAATGGCAAAATATTGCCCACTCCATGCAAAACCCATATTTGGATATTAGAGACCTCCACCAAGCAACCCATGGTATGACCAGGAGAGTCGTGCTGCTACCAAAGAGAAAAATGCGGCATATAGGGCTATTCTACAATCAGTAGCAACACGTAGCAGACGAGAGAGGTATCGTGAGAAAAGGAGAGAGGAGAAACGTCTTTTCCGCCGAAAAAAGAGAGAAATGGAAAAGCGGGAGTGTGAAGAAATCGAAATGTACAGGAGCCAGAATGAAATCCAAAAGTTCTACCACAGAGTGAAACATCAAACTAATGGCTTTGGTACAGGCACATCATCCTGTAGAGACCAGCAAGGTAATTTTGTAACTGACATAGATAGTGTGCTCGGGATATGGAAAGAGCATTCTTCCAAACTGCTGGTAATCAATACTAACGAAGTCAACGAAGATACCACAGATCCAATCCCAGAAGATGGCATTGAATGTACACCGTTCGGCTAAGATGAGTTAAAGGCAGCAATAAACCGGCTGAATAATAATAAGACAACAGGAGCCGATGGCCTACCAGCCGAGCTGTCCAAAACCGGAGGCGACACACCGATAAGCTGAATGCATCAGCTAGTTAGCACCATATGGCAGGAAGAACGCGTACCCGATGATTGGAACCAGGGTTTCGGAGACGAGGTATTTTTGGCTCGACTCCGACTCCAGACGAGTTTTTTCACGACTCCGACTCCGAGAGTGAAGACTTCTGATGAAAGAAGTTAAAGGTCCAATCTTAATTCGATTATCATAGAACTTCACTTTTGCTCGCAAAAATGTAACGAATCAATTGGATCAACAAAATAGGGATGAATAGACTACACTTCAGAGGATAGTAAATATCCTGTGAATTATCCTTTAACTTAGTATAATATATAATTTGCATATATATATTGTTATACCTTTCTATTAAAATAAATAATGATTTTTAAAAACAACTCGGTTCCGACTCCGGGCAAAATTTTTTCAACGCTTCGGAAATATAACATTAAATTTGGAACAAGAACATCCAAATGTAATGCTATATTTCTAAAGCGTTGAAAAAATTTTGCCCGGAGCACAGTGCGAAATTTGGGAAGTTTAGTGGAACTTTAAGGGATTTTCAAAGTACGTGAAATTAATTTAACTTTTATTGAATCCGTTAGCTAAGTACTCCACTGCAAATGGTCCCTACTCAGTTTGACGATTTACTTCACGAAACGACTTAAAAATGCACTTAAAGTTGCACTTTTGTATATTAATTTTTTTTGTAAGAAATGTATTTTTGATTCATTAAAAAAATGGAGTGGCGCGGACAAATGGTAAGTCAGTATGTCATGATTTATTTTTCTTAATATTTTACAAAACAATTATGATATTTTACAATTTAAAAAATGCAAAAAACCCTTATTGTTTTCGTGCAATTTTAGTCGGAAAGAAGTGATTTTTTGAAGTTTTCAAAATTATAATTTTTTATTTTCCGTGGACATTTCAAAAGTGAGTTCCGTACATTCACGTGTTAAGATATTTATAATCTAAAAGATTGGATTCTCCTCTGTTCGCAAAGCTATAAAACTGGTGCGGTATCGCGCGGTCTTTGGAGATATTCAAGATTTTCTAAAAAGACTTTGGGAATTTCATTCAGTTGCATTTTCCAAAAGTGGAAGGTAAACTCGACAATGAACGCCATTGTTGACTGTGTTTTGAAGAAATGGACTCACTAATTCTAACAATGACAATTTCTGTAAAATTAAGAAACCTCTCGCAATTTTTCATAGTTTTGACCTCTAAATGTTGGTGATTTACATATAGTGCAACATTTTTAGATGCTGCGGTGCAAATACCAAAATACATTAAAAATTGTAATCCAGTGCAGACCTGAACTTGATCTGAAAGACATTATTAACAAAATTAATGGTGCAGACCTGCTGAATGGACCAATAAATATTATAGATACAAATGAAAACAAAAATATTGACATTTTACTCCTTAATAGATGTGTAGGGTTGTGGGGCTTCACCCAGAAGTGGACCTATGTTGACAGCTTTTGTGTGAGGAGGTTTTTTATTCGCTTACATCTTAAAATTTACATTTGCATCAAAATCGGCTGAAATTTTTGTCTTTAACCTTTAAAATACCCAATATGAGGGAACCCAGCATGTGTGGGCTATTCCAAACCGCGAACCTATATTGAAAATATTTTGTACATAAGTTTTCTATCCGCTGAAAACTCAATATACCAATTTGCATCAAAATCGATTGAAAAATGAATGTAAAACGAAAAAACGGCAGCTACCGTTACGTGAGCGCTACAGGAAACCGCGGGTCTATGTGGCCCAATTTGAGCCCCACACTGTCCTCTAATATAAGAAACATTTGTGCAAAATTTTAGGAATCTACGCCCTTTCCTTTAAAAGTTATTAGTAAAGTTCCGCTAAAGTGCTCAAATTTCGCACTGTGCGGAGTCGGAATCGAGTTATTATCGACTCAGACTCCGACTCCAGCAAAATTGCTCGACTCCGACTCCGAAACCCTGATTGGGACTTGAGCATTTTATGCCGAGTCCAGGCGGTAAGACTGTGTGCTCCAATACGTTTGCTCCCTATTACATATGTATAAGATTGTACCTGGCATATTGTATGAGCGACTAAAGTCTATGGCCAATGAAATATTTGGCGGCTATAAACTGGAAAAGGCCTATGAAATGCAGATCGACACCTTCCATCTTTTTGTCGTTTATAAAGCAGCCTTCGACAGCCCAAAACGTACAAAGTGTTCCAGGCCATGTCTGATTTTGGTATCCCACCAAAGATCATTCGGCTTTGCAAGATAACATTAACTGATACTAGGTCCTCAGTAAAAATAGAAAATAACATATCCAAAGCGTTTATTACCAAAAGAGGCTTCAGACAAGTAGACGGCCTGTCGTGTGATCTCTTCAACATCTTGTTGGAAAAGGTTATACGAGATTCGAAGTTCAAAAGAATTGAAACAATATATACAAACAGCTATATCATGGGTCGATAGGTGAAGAAGTAACTGATACCTTTGTAAAAGTTGAAAGGGAATCTGTTAAAGTGGGTCTGGCGTAAGTAAGCGGCGGTAAAACCAAGTTGATGGTATCGACGCGTAATACGTCCACAGATCTTGTACCAACTGTGAATGTTGGCACCTACAATTTTGCGGTAGTAAAGGACTTCGTTTACCTCGGCACCGCCGTCAACACAACAAACAACAACAGTTGTGAAATAAAGAATTATAATGACCTACAGATGCTACTTTGACTGAAGTAACCAATTTAAAAACAATTAAGAAAATGCTATAGTCGGACGGGGCCGACCATGAGATACCCTACACCTTTACCCTGGGAATTAGCTTTCCACATATCAAAATTTCTTTATGGTACAAACAAACTTATTGTAAGAAGTAACTTTGTGGATTCTGGTACAGTATCACACCAAGCTTAAATAATAATATAGAAGGGACAAGGGAGACTTCTCTCATATAAATGAGTGAGTGTATCCCGGTTCATATTTGCTCAATGATATGGGGCCCACAGCTTATCTCCGAGTCCGAACGTCGTGTCCTAAGACACTACTTGTAGAGAAGTTTTACATGGCTGAAATACTCAGAAAATGTCGCAAACCTTATTGAAGGATATTTTGGCACCGTTGAAAATTTGATTTTGCCTGGCTGGGGAATCGTTTTGAAAAAAGGTGGCAAAGCGACCCATGCTGCAATGTATGTATAAAAATCCAATTGGACGATTAAAACGTTAGGGCACCATGAAATTTGCAATAATGCAAAAACTGGGAATGGGCAAATGTGGTTCTCTACACAAAACCCATTATATATTAAGCAGAAGGCCCGTTATCTAGCAGATACGTTATTGCAATTTGCATCAGGGGAAAGATCAGTAGATTTATTTCCATATGTAGTCTACTTTGCCGGTATATGTCCTCCAGGAAATAAAATATAGGCCAATTTTTTTTGTATTTTTCATACAAAAGTAATAGTCCATTTTACCCGCTAAATATTATCAGCTCATCATCCAAAATTGTAAGCATCTACTTCGACCTAAACTCTTACCTTGTGCAAAATTTCGTGACTATTGCGACCACGAGCGTTTTTATGATTACACTACAAACAAAAACTGGATATATTAGGCTGTAACTCTGTTATCTGATCATGTACATCAACATAATTGACATCAGTGGAAAGGTCAAGAGACCGTCTTCCAAATATAACTCACGATGGAGGAATGTCTCTTCCAGGAATAAAGATAAAAGCTGTATATTAAAAATTGTCACAATTTTCACATAAAAATTGTGGTCCATTTAACCATCTAAATATTATCTGATCGCCATCTCAAATTGCAAGCTTATTCTTCGTCATATTCTCTTACCTTATTTAAAATTTCGACACGATCGGACTATTATTGCGACCTATAGACCAGCTACAAAATCGGATAAAAAACTATGTTTTTGGTCCATTTCACACGCTAAATATTTCACGATCATCACCAATTAAAATAGCGATCTATTCTGATGTGAAACCGACCTCCATACCAAATTTCGTGACGATCGGTCCATAATTGCGGCCTGGAGTTTAATTACAATTTATAATGGACAGACGGACACGCGGACGGACGGACACACATTTCAAAATCACTTTATCTCGCCGAGATATGAAGATTGGTATACCACGTTGGGGGTCTCCGACGAATAATTCGCGGTGTTACATGAATTTTTACCAAAACAAACTTATAATACCCTTTCCACATAGTGGTGTAGGGTATAACAAATAACGCTTTCCAAAACACTGATACTATACGTGCTACTGTATGGTACCGAAGCCTGGGTGCTTGCGCAAGCAGACAAAGCAGTGCTTGGTGTGCTTGAGAGAAAAATTTTTCGAAAGATCTACGGACCAATCTGCGTTGACGGTGAATATCAATGATGCACAAGAAGAGAATGCTATTTTGGTTTTTGTATGGGAAAGAGAGTTGTAGTTAACTTTTTCCTAAAGACGTGTGCATGGCTGGTGAATATCGACGTCGAGCTGTATCTGCTATACAACGACATTAGTATAGATAAACCTATCAAGATGCAACGACTGCGTTGGCTAGGCCATATCATAAGAATGAGCGATGATGAACCCGCTAAAAAGGCGTATAAATACGGGCCACGCAACGTGCACGCAGAATTGGCAGGCCAAGGCTTCGATGGAGCAAGCAAGTGGATGAAGAGATGAAAAGGCGCGGCATTCCAGAAAGCGAAGCAACAAACAGAGAGAATTGGAGATCTGTTCTTACTTCGGCTTATGGAACAAACGTTCTGTTATGGACCAGCTATGTAAGTAAGTACACTACAATTCGTTTGCCTAAAGTCTTCGGAGGAATTCGAAAATAGAACAAGATGCTGTTGAAGCCTTCAAAACCCATGTTTTGGAGCTTCTACAATTGGTTTAAGCGCAAAAATTTATAAATCATGCTCTCGAATACTTTAGAAAACAATAAAACAATCTCCCATGACAAATATTCCCGTTTTCATTATTAGGACAAACACTTTTCGAGCAGCCCTCGTTTAATAAAAATTTTAACCAAGTATCACTCAAAAGTTTTGGTCCAATTACAAATTTAGTTTTTGGTCCACTTCACCCGTTAAATATTTTACAATCAACACCAAAAACTAAAAGTTTCTATTCTGGTCGGAACCCGACATCTGAATCGTTTTATTTCGTCGTGGTATGAATTATGGTATAACGCAAGGGGTGTTCGCCTACGACGAATATTTCAGAAAAACAAACTTATAGTACGCTTTCCACATTGTGGTGTATGGTATAAAACCAATAATTGGAACACCCAAATAGTACCACTCGACAACAAAGGAGTCACTTCCAACATTCATTATGACCAATAAGCTGCTTAACGAACAGTGAAACCCGATTACATAATCATTTTCTAATAGCAATTATTTTGTATTTCATGTTGTTTATATAATGTATCGTGATACAAGAAATAATGTAGATATTTGCACAAACTATTTAACATATTCCAAATTCAATTTCACTGAACCTTCCTCATATGCATACAAATGTATATAAGACAAACTAATGTATTGCTAACTATCCGATTACCCAAATGTTTATCTATTTGTTAATGATTTTGCACATTCATAATTAATAAGCATAAATATATTTATGTATAATTTTGTTTGAACATTCGAGAAAGAAACATCAACAGCAAATATACATAACAATATAACAATTAATTTTTCCAGCTAACTTGAATGATTTACAGTTTTGTTGACCGATTCCTTGTAATACATACACATTGATGGATTATGCTGGTTATTAACATAATTTGTGAAATATTTAATGCAGGATATGGAGATATTTGATTTATAATATTTGCATTGTTGTAATCATAATTGAGTTGATTCTGTTCATATAGGTTAATATTTGCATAATAGTATACACAAAATTGAACTGAGGATTGAATTGGTATTTTGAAAATATACATAGTTATGGTTCAATGAACCGTTAAGTGATTTATTAATGAATTTACTAGCAAAGTACCCGCTACTTCGTATGCGGAAATGATATAAAAACAAATAAACAATATTTAATATGGAAATGGAAAACACTGAAAATTTGGTTGTACTTATACCAATTCTAATCAATATAAAATTGTATTAAGGTACTGTTCGTAATACTTTAGTTCGATTTTCAAAAAATCAGACGTATCTCACCCTTACACATCAACAGCGAGCCACACCTTTTGAGGACTTTTAATTAAGGGCTTTCTCTCCCCAGAAGGTAAAACATTCTTGTAAACAAATAAACCCAAGACCAATTTTAGTACAATTTAATACTCCTTATATTATCGTTCATGCAATAACAAAATGGTACCAAATTTAGTAATTTTCGTAGCCTTGGTGTAACCTTAAAAAAATTCCTTCTTATATCAACCATTTATACAAACCGTGAATCTTGTTTCCAGTTCTATCAGTGCATCCAAACCCAATAATAGTACTTTACATATAAATACATTTACGAAATCTCCTTTTAAAATATCAAATATTCCTGACAACCCCTTTACACAATAATAAATTATATTAAATTCTGTACCATTTAGAACTTTTCATATCTTAAAATTAAGATTTGGCTTCGTCTGCCACAACAACATCCTAATACGCCTGAAGATCGGCTTAACCAACCGTGAAACGTAGCGTAATGGTTGGATGCGTGGGACTTCGGTAGACTCCTAATTTTTCAATGTATCTCTTAGGTCATAAAAGCTCAACTCGAAAGAGAATTAATTACATAAAAAATTCTTAGGTTGTATCCTAAATGACGATTTTTTTGCTGTAACAAGTATTTTGAAGCAAATTATTTCTTAAAATAGAAAGTACACATCGTCACCATTCCACTGAATATCATAAATATGTATTTGATTATTACCAAACTCTTACAAATTGCGTTTAAATTCTGCTCTGAGTTTTAATCTTTTTTAACATTTTTTTGTCTTCGAAATTTTGATTTTAACTTCGAATTATACCGCGAGTTTTGAATATTTTTAAAAACAAATTGCACATTTATAGAATTTGAAATGTTCTTTCTTCGAATCATAATAGAAAACTCGCGTTATTAATATTGTAAAAATCGACTTTTTGCCTAAAAACCTGTCCAAATTACTTATAGTGCTCTGTCCCTAAACCCAACAGTAAATTGAGTAATTTTCGTATACTTATGGTATGTACTTCGACAACCACATATCTCAACCCTAACATTAATACAAAATAAAAATAGTAATCTTAATTTAGTACTCTTTGTACCCATGAGTACAACTTTCCAAAACCAACTCAATACTCCACTTTAACAATGATCTTAATTCCAAATTTCAGGATTCAAACTCTTTCCATTCATCCAATACCAAAGTTTACCAGACTTAGAACCATTTAGTACTACTCGTACCAATAAGTACGATTTCCCAAAACTACCTCAATCCTCCATTTTAACAGTAATTTTAATTCCAAAACTACCTGAATCCCACAATCCAACCGTAATCTTTACTCCAAATTTTAGGATTCCAGCACTATTAGTTCACCCAAATCGAAATTGTAACAAATTGAGTACCATTTTCTACTTTTTGTACCTATAAGTACGAATTTCCAAAACTTCCTCAATCCTAAACTCAAACTGTAGTCTTAATTTAAAATTTCAGGATTGCAGCGCTACCCGTTCACCCAAATCCAAATTGTACCAAATTTAGTACAATTTTGTACGAATTTGCAAAACTTCCGCAATCATAATTTTAAAATTTTAGGACTTCAGCGCTATCCGTTCACCCAAAACCAAGTTGTACCAAATTTAGTTCCGTTTAGTACTTTTCGTACCCATACCTTAGAACATCCAAAACTTCCTCAATCCTACACTCCAACTGTAATCTTGATTCCAAATTTCAGGATTCCATCTCTATTCGTTCACCCAACTAAAATTTGTACCAAATTTAGTAGTTTCCGTACACATAAGTACGAATTTTCATAACTACCTCAATCCTACACTCACACTGTAATCTCAATCATAAATTTCAGGATTCCAGCGCTATTTTACAAATTTATTTAATACTTTTTCTACCCATAAGTAGGAATTTTCAAATCTGCCTCATTCCTACCCTCCAACAGTAATCTTAATTCCAAATTTCAGGATTCCCGCTCAATCCGTTCAACCAAGTCCAAATTGTACCAAATTTAGCACCATTTAGTACTTTTCGTAACCATAAGTACGAATTTCCTAAACTTGATCAATCCTACACTCCAACAGTAACTTAAATAAAAATGTCAGGTTTCCAGATAAACCCATTCACCCAAATCAAAATTGTACTTTGGTACCATAATTACGAATTTCCAAACTTCCTCAATCCTACAGTCCAACGGTAATCATAATTTCAAATTTCAGGATTCCAACTCAATCCGTTCGATCAGATCCAAATTTTACCCAAGTTATTACCATTTAGTTCTTTTCGTACAAATAAGTACGAATTTCCAAAACTACCTCAATCCTACAATCCAACTGTAATCTTAATTCCAAATTTTAGGTTTCCAGCTCTATCCGTTCACCCAAATCCAAGTTGTACTAAATTTAGTACCATTTAGTACTTTTCGTACACATAAGTATGAATTCCCAAAATTATTTCCTTATATCATCACCACTTCCCAACCTAGTTTCCACACCAAATTTCATGATTATAACTATATCCGTTAAAAAAATACACTAGATACAAAATGTTGTAACTTTAATACTTTTCGTTCGCATCTTTCTAACTCTCCATTATTGACCTTCATTCCAAATTTCAGAATTCTAGATCTTCCCGTTTGCCTAATGCAAAGGGTAGCATATTTAGTAACCTTTAGAACTTTTCGTACCCTTCCAGTTCGAAATTCCAGAAACCCAGCCTTATTTCACCCCTACACGCCAACATCAACCCACTTTCAATATTTCAAGTTTCTAGCTTCAGCCGTTTCCTCTGGGCCATGATCTGTCAATCACTCACTCACTAAGCTCTTTTATATAGACATCTTTATATATAAAACTCAATTGTCGTTTGTTGGTAATTGAATCAGTTGAAAACGGCTGGAGCAATTTGGATAATTTTTTGTGGAAATGTTAGTCATAGTCCAGTTTAGGTTTTTATGCAAAGAAAAATTGGCCACGCCCACTTTTCCGCCCACTTTTATAAATATGTTATATCTACGAAACTACTCAACAGATTTTCCTGAAATTTTCAGGGAACGTAGAGTGATGGCCCCCTGTTGAAATAGGCTACACATTTGGTTGAATTTCGGATCGGGCGGGGTACCTCCCCTATGCCCTCTTTTTGTAAAAATGCAATATTTGCAACAATTACAAATGTATCGCTTTGAAAATCAATTTCCGAGTCAATGGCGATTGTGTCTCCGACCTTACGTGCTTATTTGGGGCATTAAGACTGGACAACACCCACTTTTTTAAATATGTTATATCTACGAAACTACTGAATCGATTTTCCTGAAACTTTCAGCGAATGTACAGGGTTGGTCCCCGATAAAAATAGGCTACATATTTTTTGACTTTCGGATCGGGCGGGTACCCCTATGCCCTATTTTTGTAAAAATGCAATATTTGCAACAAATACGAATGTATCGGTTTCGGAACTTATTTGCGAGTCAATGGCGATTGTGTCTCCAACCTTACGTACATATTTTGGGACTTAAGATTCGAACACGCTCACATTCAAATTAGGTTATATCTACAAAACTACTGAAGGGATTTTCAAGGAAATCGCGATTTGTCTAAACTTTTAAATCTTTAAAAATAAAAATCAAATGTCGTTCGTTGGTCATGGCATCAGTTGAGAACGGCTGGATCGATTTCGATATTTTTACGCAAAGAAAATGTACGCCCACTTTTTTCAATTTTTAATTTTTATCATTTCTACAAAAACTACTGAAGCGATTTTCCTGAAATTGCCAGGGAATGTACAAGGATGGCCCCCGCTTAAAATGGGCTACAAATTCAGTTGAATTTCGGAAGGGGCGGGGTACTTCCCCTATACCCTGCTTTTTTAAAAATGTTATATTTCAAATAATTACGAATGTATCTGTTTCGGAAGACCTTACCCACTTTTTTAGGATGCAATGACTTGACCACACCCACTTTTTAAAATATGTTTTAAATCTACAAAACTACTGAACCGATTTTCCTGAAAATGTCAGGGAATGTACGGGTATATTTTCTTGAATTTTGAAGGGGGCATATTTGAAAAAAAAACGCCTTACCTTTATGAATAAAAATCAAATGCTGTCATAACCCAACTTAGGTTTTTTGGAAAGAAAAGTTTACCACGCCCCCCGAAAACAGGTTACATATTTTATTGAATTCCAGAGGGAGCGGGGTACCTCCCTATGCGATATTTTAACAAACGTTATATTTGCAAAAATTATGCATGTTTCGGATTAAATATTTACGGATTAATCTACAATCTAGGTACTTCTTTAGGTCCTATAGGTCCGACCACGCCTGTTTTTATTAATATGTCATAACTCCAATACTACTGAAGGGATTTCCATAAAATTTGCGACAAAAGCTCAATGTTTGCCGTTGTTTTGTATATATTATGAATTTCGGAAGAGGTGGGGTACCTTCCCCATGTCTTTCTGTTAAACGCTATATATAAGCCAAATAAATGTATGATTATATCGGTTTCAGCATACATTTTGGAAGGCAATGAAGTTGTGTGCACCCTAGGTACATATTTGGAGCCAAAATACCGGACCAGGCCTACTTTTTTTAATATGTTATATCTGAAAAACTGATGACCACGCCCACTCTTTTCAAAACATTATTTTTCCAAAACTACTGAAACTAATATTCAAAATGCTATATATTTGTAGACGAATTTCGGGGCCTATTATTTTATAATCGCTATATTTGCTAAACTTATGAGTGCATCGGGTTGCAAATTAGTTTTCGAGACAACGGTGGTTGCGCCCCCGATCAAGAAAAACTATATATTTACAAATTTGGTGACAACTGAAACTATAGTATTCCCTACCCTCCGCCCGCAACTAATCAATTTCATATCCACTGTAAAACATTTTGTTGTTATTCAAATACTTGAATACAACAAAGTATGGACTCGAGCTGAAATAAACACAAAGATTTACAAATTTACTTGAATGGTGAGGTTCAACGATCCATCAGCCATGAAAAGTCTCAACAAGCGGAAGAATTCGATTTAACCACTTTTTAACCTTTAAAATTAGATCGATTTAGGATAAAGACAGGGACATGGACGATAATAAATCCTAAAAAGCATAAATTGGCGAAAAAATCCGACAAAGTCCGTAAAAGGAAAGAAAGGTTACAGACAAAAAATCCTTCTCGGTTTGACAATAGACCGAAGAAGTGAGGTAGAAAATACCTATTTTTGAATTTTCAAGCATAAAGTCGATGAAATGTTGTCATTAAAACTCATTACGACAGGCCAGCAACGCGGACCGGGGTTTGCTAGTACTATATACATATAAACATAGGTGGTGGTGGTAATGATTAAATGAGAATTTCTCATGTTTAAAATATAACCAATTTTTGTCTCCTTTAGAGGTTTACCTCATTTGGAAGTCCATTCTATCGCTGGTTTCGAACGGCATATCTGACATAGTGCGCCATCACTTATAGAGAACATAATTACTTACTAAGGTAGCCTTCTACAGAATATTTGTCCTGTAAGCCGGACTAAGCCTATATTTCCACTCCTCTCGTTCTGTTGTTTTACTTCCCCACTTTTGAATTTCGTCTTCCATTTGCTTACTCCATCATAGGCTCCAGCATGCGCCCAAATAAGACTGATGTTGAAAAAATTATAAAGAGTGTGAAGATTCCAGGTGCAGTTTCGCAGATCATGTCCCCAAAAAGGTTTGCGGAGGTCAGCAGGTGTGTTAAGACGCTTTCACTTATAGAGAATATTACTTTCAGTTTCTGAGTATTTAGTTCACAAATAAAATGTTACAAATTTTCTAGAACTAGGCGATAAGGAGATCCCATACCATTGTACTAAAAACTAAATGGAGCTGCACTCATTGATATGAGACATATTTTGGACATACATACCAAAATTACTCTTTTATTATAACTCAAATTCAACTATCAATACCAATGTGATGTGTGTCCTAATTATCCATTATATAATGTATAACTAAATTGTACAATAATTAATTAAATGCAAAATAAATATGAAAGCAATTTTTGCATAAATCGACAAATGGGTTATAAAGCAAATGTATGTTAACAGTTCAGAAAAATTAATACATATATCGTTTGCTATGCACGAAAAGGTCGTAAGTCCATTTTTATAAATTTTTCAGGAGGAAGAAAAAATATTCTAGCGCTTTCTGTATTAATGATTTTATTTTTGTGGTAAAATTAGTATTTTTCGTTTATTTTTTCCGCTTCAATACCTGTATTTTGTTTGATCAAATTTCATCGCTTTTGGGAGATAATTGGATATCTTTGGATCTACGACCTTTTTCTCGTACAGTTTTGAATTTTCGTTGGAACTTACGACCTTTTCCTTCAATTTTGGGTTTTTATACCCTACACCACTATGTGGGGAGGGTATTATAAGTTGGTTTTGGCCAAAAAGTTTGTAACGCATCGAAATAATGGTCGTAGACCCATACTTATATATACCAAAATGAATGTCTCGACGAGCTGAGTCGATCTGGCTATGTGTGTCCGTCCGTCAGTCTGTCCGTCCGTCTGTCCATCTAAACCTTGTAATCACGCTACAGGTCGCAATTGTGATCGGATCGTCACGAAATTTTGGATGTTCATGGGGGTCCCGTAGGGGAAGAAGCCTATTGATTTTGGTGATGGTCGGATAATATTTAGGGGTCGGAATGGGCAAAAAACTTGTGTGGATAAAAAGACAACGTTCTTTTCCAAAGCGAATATCTCAGCTTCTATACGGGGTATACCAAAAGCAAAACCTGCTGATGAAAGTAGAAAATATCACCTTTGCAACGATGTTAGGTTGTCGTAGGTGGTCAAACGACGAAGATATCGCAAAAGCCGCTAATAGAACACAACTTTTCATTTTTGCGATTTTAATTATAATGACGAATATCACAGCTTTGGTTGGGGACTTTCCAAAAACAAAGCCTGACTATGAAAGTAGAAAATCCCATCTTTACAGTGACGCAAAGTAGGTGGCCACATAACGGAGATATCACAATAGTCGGCAATACATCCCATTTTTTCATTTTTTTGTAATCACGCTACAGGTCGCAATTTTAATCGGATCGTCACGAAATTTTGGGGGCTAATGGGGATCCTACAGAAAAAGAAGCCTATTGATTTTGGTGATGGTCGGATAATATTCAGAGGTCGGAATGGGCAAAAAACTTATTTGGAGAAAAAGTCAACGTTTTATTTCAAAGCGAATATCTCTGCTTCCACTTGTTTTTTAAATATAATATTTATAGTTTACACAACAATGTGGAATGGATATTAAAAGTTTGTTTTGTCCAGTATTCATGTAACATCGCGAAATATTCGTCGCAGATCCCCTTGCCATTTTCCATATCTCGACGAGATAAATCGAACAAACTATGTATGTCCGTCCGGCCATAAACAAATTAATAAAAACACCAGGCCTCAATTATGGACCGATCGTCACGAAATGTTGTGGCCAGGTCAAGTTCCGACCAGGGGTGAAATGTAGCAAAAGTTTGCCAGAGCAGGTGTAGCTGCCATCATTATAGTATTCAGGACCAGTCAAAATCAGAGATGTTAAAACTCGTATGATAGATATATTCACTGAACAATATCCGTAGACTATCCTCGCATTTTCACATACAATATCAGGAACCTATGACTTATCCCGATGACGTTATTTTAGTTTATAGTACTAAAATACGTAATTTTATAAAGTCCGATATGGGTTGTCAATATTTTCCCTTTATATATTCACCATAGATATTTCAAAAACAGTTTGGATCGAGCACACATAACCTTCTGAAAGAATTTACTATGAAAAACATTAAAAAAATATTTTTTGTGACCACAGATAACGAAAATGTGAATAAAAACGGTAGAATATGGTCCTAAATCTTATATAGAAAGCGAAAGATGTTAAATTTTATAGCTACAAATTTCTTTTCTTCAGAGACTCATAATGAAATTTGATTTGAAACATTTCATCTTTTGACACAACCCCCAAAAAGTGAGGTATTTTAGGAGATTTTGGCTCAGTATGGAATAAATTTTAATTAAGAGTCTAAAAGTGTAACAAATAATTTCTACCTATAATATCTAATTTTGTAACGTCATTTTCTTAACAAAGTATTTTACTTAGATATCTAGTTTATTCTGTGTAGAATATTTCTTCTTTTAACACCTTTAGTCTAAAACTAAATTTTATGTTACTTTCATGCATCAACTCGACAAAAGAACAAAACAAATATTTGGGTGTTTTGTTGGCAAATTTGATGTATATATTTTCTTGATATGTTTTGTAAATGCATATTTCATTTATTCGGCGACTTGTATTGAAAATGAAGTTTTGTGGGGCAAAGCTTAATAAACTCAGATAAAGTACAACATTAACCCTAAAACGTGATTTTACTTTTGCCAGATTCCTGGCGTTTAGGTACGATTTAGAGTTTTGGTGTATTTGGGAACCTATAGTAAAATTTTATGACAAATAATTTTGTAGAATATTTTGATCTGATACGATCACATTTTAAAGGTGTTTTTAAACGTTTTTGAAAAAAGTGACCAAAAAGACCCCTTTAGTGACTCGCATGAGGGTTAATTTGTTTCATAAAAAGATACCCCGCATTGTTGTCAGTAATATTGCCAAAGACACTTTATGCCTAAAATAGAAGGATTCCATGGAATCTGATGTCGAATATATTAAAACCTGTAGAAATGGGCGGAACTTTCCACACCTATTTAGGTTACTTCCCGACGTAAACTTTCAAAACGCCGATACGCGTGTCTTCTTTTTTTCGGTCCTCTTTCATAATCTGGTCGAATTATCTTGTAATTATTTCTGTGTTGTACAGTGTTACCTAGAATGTGTCTTCCAGGAATAAAGATGCAAGCTGTATATAAATAAATTTCACAATTTTCACACAAACGTTGTGGTCTATTCAACCCTCTAAATATTACCTGATCGCCATCTCAAATTGCAAGGTTCTTCTTTGTCATATACTCTCACCTTATTTAAATATCGAGGCAATCGGACTATTATTGCGACCTACAGAACAGCTACAAAATCGGATAAAAATGATGTTTTTGGTCCATTTCACACGCTAAATATTTCACGACCATCACTAGAGGTTACAACAGAGTTGAATGTCATGGTCGATGGTAGCAGAAATCAGACTACTTACTATCCCAAAATTCTAGGGGTCACATTCGACAGCATGTTCATGTCGTCCGCGCAGACCAAACCTATCTCCGAAAAGCTGAGATGTAGGAACAAGGTCCTCAAGTCTCTAGTCGGCAATTTTTGATTAGCAGATAAAGAATCCTTGTTGACCACATATAACGCGATAGGCCGGTCTGTGGTAAGCTGTGCGGCGCCAGTTTGGTTCGCAAATATAAGTCCAACGCGATAGAAAAATATATTTAAACCTGTCAGAACGCCGCCCTTAGAACTGCAACAGGGTGCCTCCTCTTATCTAAATGGACCATGTACATGAGAAGACAAAGATTCCAGTACATCCACACAATTACACGCTTTCGTTGCAGTACTTGTTCGGGTGTTACCGTGAGCGCCATACTTTTATACATATCGTGGGTAGGCCCCCCCCCACCTACCAGACATGCCAAGAGGGATCTTCAGAATGAGAGGTCCAACGTAACAAGGGAGGACACAAAGACTAATAAGCCTCTCAAGCAGGTCCTCGGATGACATCCCCCTATATCGCAGCCAAGGAGCGTCAGCTGCCACGACAAACCAGAGCAGTTATGGCTCAAATACGTTTGGAATGGTGCCGCCGTCAAAATTCCTATAGGGCAAGGATCGATGACACCGTGCAAAACATCTGTCCACATCAGGCCCGCACGACGCACTGCATCTTTTCAACTGCCCTACCATACGCACTCAATTAACTGCAGTATATCTGTGGTTACATCCCATCGAAACAGACACATTCATAGAACTGGAGAATGGCCCAGAGCCAGTTTAAGCAGAAAAACGATCATACAACATATTAATTAATAATGATATAACTACCAACATAACATAAAAAATAATTAAAAAAAAATAAGTTTCAGTGTTTTATTTAGAAATGCACTTAAAATTAGAAAATAATTTGTCGCTTAGCTTCAATAAATATATTCTTTCTCATTATGGAATCTCTCAAATAAAACGCTTGCTGTTTAATTTTGCCACCATATATAATTTAAATACCAGCTTTTTATTTGAGAGATTCCATCATGTGAAAGAATATATACATATCGACGCCTCCAAACAATAGTATGCTAAGTCGACTTAGCACGTTTTCAAGTTCTTTACATTTTTATATTTAACGTCCTTTAACTTAAATTCTGTCAAATTTTGGTAATGATCGGACAATCCGAACAGAAGTTATAAACAAATATTTACTTAGCATTTTCTGAAGGTCAAAGAAATTTCCAAACATTTAGAGCTTGTCCTGCAAAACTCGCTTTTCAGAATTAGCAAACTATTATTTGGAGGTGTCGAACGTCCTTTAACTTAAATTCTGTCTAATTTTGGTAATGATCGGTCAATCCGAACAGAAGTTATAAACAAATATTGACTTAGCATAGTACTGAAGTTAAAAAAAATTGCCAAACTTTGAGAGCTTCTCCTGCAAAACTCACTTTTTAGACTTAGCATACTATTATTTGGAGGTGTCGATATATTGAGGCTAAGCGACAAATTATTTTATAGTTTGAAGTGCATTTTTATACCCTCAGCATTTATGCTAACGAGGGTATATACACTTTCATACGGACAAAATGTGCCTCATCGAAATAACGGTTTTAGACCCCAAGTATGTTTGGACGAAATGTGTTTCAGACAATTTGGAGTCGATTGAGCAATGTCCGTCTGTCTGGCTGGCTGGAGCGCACGATAACTCTCGAACGGACAAACCGTTTCGGTTCAAATTTTGGCTTTCGTAATATTTTACCCAAACTTAGTTTAGGTTCGAAGATGGGCTATATCGGTACACTCCTTCCAGTACCTACCCCACAAAAGTTCGAAAATATTCGGAAAATTTGTGCGCACGATAACTCTTGAAGGGAGTAACCGAATTAGTCCATACTTTGCCCATCGAGAAATGTGTACCAGGCTTAGATAAGGTTTCAATATGGACTCAATCGGTCCACTCCTTCGGGTACCTTCCACACAAAAATTCGGAAAAGTTCAGTTTAGGGCCATCTCTCGAATCGCTTTGATTTTTGTTTTAGCAACTTGTATTCACTGCCCTTCATACGACGCTACAAGTTTTATCAGGGGCAAGTCCATACTTCCTGAGAAAATAGCCTGAATGTTGCAAAAAACCCCTATGACACCGTATGAGGTGGTTGGATCTGCCGATTTGGTCCAAAATTTGGCCTTAGTAATATTTTGTCCAAACATAGTTTAAATTTGAAGATAAGCCATATCGGCCCACTCTTTCAGGTACCTCCCCCACAAAAGTTCAAAAATGTTCGGAAAAATTGTTCGTACGGTAACTCTTGAAGGGAGTGGCCGAATTGGTCTATAATTTACACATCCTAATACATCTACCAGATATAGATCAGGTTCAAATATGGACTATATTTGCCCACTCCATCCGGTATCTCCCACACAAAATTTCGGATAAGTTCACTTTAAGACCTGCTATCGAATCTCTTTGATTTTTGTTAAAGGAACTTGCATTCGCTGCCTCAATTACGATGGTAAAGGTTTTTTAAGGGCAAGTCCATACTTCTTGAGCAAACAGCCCGAAGAGTGTAAAATCCCACTATGGCACCATATGTTGTGGCTGGAGATCCACTTCCATAACGGTCACTTTCGATCCATTCCTTTTAGTATCTCCTCCACAAAACTTTTGATATTTAATTCTAATCAACATTTTTTTCGGTTCAAACGCCCAAAATTGTTAAACCCCCATAAATACATACGTATTTTGGGGAACAAATTGTTTCAATATACACATGCTGAGGGTATATCTCTGTCGGCAAAGCCGACTGATACTTTTTTACTTGTTAAGTAAAACACTGAAACTTAATTATACCCTCAGCATTTATGGAAACGAGGGTAACTACACTTTCATACGGGCAAAATGTGCCTCATCGAAATAGTGGTTTTAGACCACAAGTATGTTTGGACGAAATGTGTTTCAGACAATTTGGAGTCGATAGAGCAATGTCCGTCCGTCTGTCTGTCTGTCTGGCTGGCTTTGTAATATTTTGCCCAAACTTAGTTTTAGTTCGAAGATGGGCTATTTAGTTCCACTCCTTCCGTTATCTCCCCCACAAAAGTTCGAAAATGTTCGGAAAATTTGTGCGCACGATAACTCTTGAAGGGAGTATCCGATTTGGTCCATGCTTTGCCCACCGTGAAATGTGTACCAAACTTAGATAAGGTGTCAATATGGACTCAATCGGTCCAATCCATCGGGTACCTCCCACACAAAATTTCGGATAAGTTCACTTTAAGGCCTGATATGGAATCACTTTGATTTTTGTTGAACCAACCTGCATTCGCTGCCTCAATTACTATGGTAAATGTTTTTAGAGGCAAGTCCATACTTCTTGAGCAAACAGCCCGAAGGGTATAAAAACTCCCTATGGTACCATATGTAGTGGCTGGAGATCCATTCTTTTTAGTATCTCCTCCGCAAAACTTTTGATCTTTAATCCTAATCAAAATTGTTGTCGGTTCTAACGCCCAAAATTTAAAAAACACCGAAATACATACGTTTTTTGGTAAACAATTTTTTCAATATACACAGGCTGAGGGTATATCTCTGTCGGCAAAGCCGACTGATACTTTTTTACTTGTTGGGAATGTTCTTGCTGTGTGCATATACCAATATAAATATAACCACAGAATAAATACGATTTTATTAAAAAAAAAAATAAAACAATATCTTCACACAATCTCCTTGCCAGTAAGTTGCAAACTATTAAATCAAATTTTGTGAATAATAGAATTAGTATCGGTAGATTACAACCACAATAACAAAAATAATTTGTAATCAAAATTCTAAAGACCACTTGGATATGGACAAGAATGTGATTGCATCTTCTACACACGACTCTTTACAACTGCAATTGTCTTGGTTCATGTACGAGTTAGGGATACGTAAAACCGATTTCGGTTAATCGATTAAACGGTTATTAGCCGTAAAATCTCTAAAAATCGAAGTCGACTATTGACTGTGCGAAAACCGTATAATCGATTATTCTTAATCGACATTCGAAAGTCGGAGTCAACTATTATTCGTAGTCGATCATTAGTCGTAGTCTATTATTATTCGTAGTCGACTATTAATCGTGGACGACTATTAGTCGTAGTTGACTATTGGATGAGCTAAAACCGCGTAATGAACGGTACTTTTTTGTACATATGTACATACATCACAGATTGCATCAACGAAAATGGTCGATTATATTCGATTATGATCCGTTTTCCGCGGTTAACGAATAATCGAAACTCGACTTTTAGTACACTCTCAAATAATCGACTAACCGAAAATCGAGTTTTAAGTTTTTCACGAAAACCGTATAATCGAAAACCCGATTATTGCATTTCACTGCGTATTCCTAGTACGAGTATGCCTGTATTGGTTGGCTGCCTGCTTGCGTGCATGCTGATCATCCGTAGAATTTTTAAAGAATTGCATTCTCAGAATATTTATGTACATCCTATTTACTACAAATTGAAGCATCCATCGTACCATTCTTGATACCAAGCTTACATTGTGGGTCGGTCATGCCCAAAGCAATGATGATTATGGTTTCCAATTTTGGTTTGTTGTTGTCCATCCATTTATTGCAAGAATTTACTTATGAATTTTATATTTGTCTATGTGGACTAGAATACAAATCTATTGTCTATATTTAAAATTTATGGATTATGTTAGTTGGTCTGTGTTCTCGTTTATATGTGCCTGAGTATGTAACTGCACTCGTGTTGGATTACATATCAATGTTTATTTATCCATGAGTATATGCATGGCTTTATGTACTATTAGCCTTTGCTTAATATTTACTAATACTTACTATTAGACCATCATTATAAACAAACATGGACTAATGCAATGGAAAATTCACACAGTAGGAGGATATAGGAGTTATATGTATGTATTTAGGACGACAGTAGTTTCAAAATTAAAATGCATTTACTATACAGTTCTATATATGTTCTATATACGTATTTGAAAAACATATACTCAGCGTGTAACTCTAGATCGATACAGCCATGTCTAACCATTTGTTAAAATTACTCTAGCGTTTGAAAGGATTGAAGTAGATGAATAAAATTGTGGCACAGAATGTTGACAAACCCCTAAAAATATCGAAAATCGGGAGAAGAGATGTGTTGTGACCAAATGTCAAATTCAGTCAAAAATACACCTAAAATTCTCAAAATATCGAAATTTGGGAGGTACTTTTAGGTCGGGCCCACACCAAAAAGTTTTGTGACCACAGGAATTTCAAATGTCAAATTTCTGTTGCTTTAGCTAAACCCCTCAAAATACAGAAAAAAAAGTAAAAAAGTATCAGTCGGCTTTGCGACGGCTTTGCCTGTGTGGATCGAAATACATTTTTCCCAAAAAAAACTTATGTATTTAGGGGGGTCTTCAAAATTTTGGGCGTATGAACCGACAAAATTATGGATAGGTTTAAAGCTCAAACATTTGCGGGGATAACGATAGATAAGGCTTTTTTATCACACTAGCCTACGAAAAAGATAATATCGCTGTAAAAGGGGCCACTAGGAAAGCCTTCGGTAAAAATGTCCAAAGGATCCTCGAACAGACCCTTAACCACATAAAATGTTGAACATTTGTGTAGGTGATACCACATGGATTGGACAGGTAGGGCCCAAATTTTAACTTATACTAAGTTTCGACAATATTTAGAGATAGAAAGTTTGGACGAAATCGGTTGCTACGTCTATGAGAAATCGCGCCAACCATTTTAGCGAATATTTTCGAACTTTTGTGGTGGAGGTACGGGAAGGAGTGGACCCATAAGCAACACCTTCGAATTTCATCTAATATTAGAAGAAATATTATAATATCCAAAGTGTGGACGAACGCAGTATATATGGTACCATAGGGGTTATTTACAACTTTCTGTTTTTATTCTCAAGAAGTATGGACTTGCCCCTGAAAAAACTTTTACTGTCGTAATTGTTGCAGCGAATGCAAGTAGATTCAATAAAAATCAAAGTGATTCGAGAGCAGGTCTTAAAGTGAATTTATCCAAAATTTTGTGTGGGAGGTACCCGAAGGAGTGGACAAATATAGTCCACATTCGAACTTGATCTATATCTGGTATACATATATATTAGGATGTGTAAAGTATGCACAGAATCGGTCACTCCCATCAAGAGTTATAGTACGCACAATTTTTCCGAACATTTTTTAGCTTTTGTGGGGGAGGTACCTGATATGGCTTATTTTCGAACTTAAACTATGTTTGCACAAAATATTACGAAGGCCACATTTTGGACCGAAACGGCAGATCCGTTCGAGAGTTATCTTACGCTCCAACCACACGGTGTCATAGGGGTTTTTTTGCAACTTTCAGGTTATTTTCTCAGGAAGTATGGACGTGCCCCTGATGAAACTTGAACCGTCGTATGGGAGGCAGTGAATACAAGTTGCTACAATAAAAATCAAAGCGATTCGAGAGCAGGTCCTAAACTTACCTTTTCTGAAATTTTGTGTGGGAGGTATCCGAAGAAGTGGACCGATCGAGTCCATATTGAAACCTTATCTATGTCTGGTACACATTTCACGATGTGAAAAGTGTGGACCAAATCGGTTAACTCCTTCAAGGGTTATCGTGCGCACAAATTTTCGGAACATTTCCGAACTTTTGTGGAGGAGGTACCGGAAGGAGTGGACCGATATAACCCATCTTCGAACTTAAACTAAGCTTGGACAAAATATAACGAAAGTCAAATTTTGGACCAAATCGGTTCACCCGGTCGAGAGTTATCGTGCGCACCAGCCAGCCAGACAGACAGGATCAATCGATTCGGTTAAAATTTTGGGTATCGAAATATTTTGTCCAGATTCGTCCACTCCTTCAGGTACCTCCCCCACAAATGTTCGCAAAACTTGTGCGCACGATAACTCTTGCAGGGAATAACCGATTTGGTCCATACTTTGCACATCGTGTAATTTCTACCAAACTTAGATGTGGTTGCAATGTGGACTCCATCGGTCCACTCCTTCGGGTAGCTCCCACACAAATTTTCGGAAAAGTTCAGTTTAGGACCTGGTCTCGAATCGCTTTGATTTTTGTTTACGCAAGTTGTATTCGCTGTCCTCTATACGACGCTGTAAGTTTCATTAGGGGCAAGTCCATACTTCCTGAGAAAATAGCCTGAAAGTTACAAAAAACCCTATGACACCGTGTGTAGTGGTTGGAGCGCACGATAACTCTCGAACGGATCTGCCGATTCGGTCCAAAATTTGGCTATCGTAATATTTTGTCCAAACTTAGTTCAAGTTCAAAGATGGATTATATTGGTCCACTCCTTCCGGTACCTCCCCCACAAAAGTTCGAAAATGTTCGGAAAATTTGTGCGTACGATAACTCTTGAAGGGAGTAACCGATTTGGTCCATACTTTGCACATTATTAAATTTCTACCGGACTTAGATGAGGTTCCAATAATGATTCAATCGGTAAACTCCTTCGAGTACCTTCCACACAAAATTTCAGAAAAGTTCAGTGTAGGAACTGCTCTCGAATCGCCATGGTTTTTGTTGTAACATCTTGTATTCACTGTCCCCTATACGAAGGTACAAGTTTCCTCGGGGGCAAGTCCATACTTCCTGAAAAAATAGCCTGAAACCCTATGACACCATGTTTATGGGTGGAAGCGCAAGATAATTCTTGAACGGGAATGCCGATTCCGGCCAAAATTTTGCCCTCGTAATATTGTTTCCAAACTTAGTTTAAGTTCGTAGATAAGCCATATCGGTCCACTCCTTCAGGTACCTACCCGACAAAAATTCAAAAATATTCGGAAAAATTGTGCGCACGATAACTCTTGATGGGAGTGACCGATTTGGTCCATACTTTTCACATTCTCATAATGTCTACTATCCCGTACCTCCCACACAAGATTTTGGATAAGTTCCCTTTAAGTCATGCTATTGAATAACTTTGATTTTTGTTGAAGCAACTTACATTCGCTGCCTCAATCACGATGGTAAAAGTTGTTTCAGGGGCAAGTCCATACTTCTTGAGAAAACAGCCCGTAGGGTGAAAAAACTCCCTATGGCACCCCCATGGTCTATGTCGGTCCATTCCTTTAAGTACCTTTACCGCAAAATTTTTGAACTTTAATCCTAATCAACATTTTTGTCGGTTCATACGACCAAAATGTTGAAACCCCCTAAATACATAAGTTTTTTGTGAAAAAAATGTTTCAATTTGCACAGGCTGAGGGTATATCTCTGTCGGCTCAGCTGACTGATACTTTCTTACTTGTTATTGGACATAACGCGATTTTTATACCCTCAGCATTTATGCTAACGAGGGAATATACACTTTCATACGGGCAAAATGTGCCTTATCGAAATAATGGTTTTAGATCCCAAGTATGTTTGGACGAAATGTGTTTCAGACAATTTGGAGTCGATTTAGCAATGTCCGTCCGTCTGTCTGTCTGTCTGTCTGTCCTGCTGGCTGGAGCGCACGATAACTCTCGAACGGATAAACCGATTCGGTTCAAAATTTGGCTTTCGTAATATTTTGTCCAAACTTAGTTTAAGTTCGAAGATGAGCTACATCGGTCCACCCCTTCCGGTACCTTCCTCACAAAAGTTCGAAAATGTTCGGAAAGTTTGTGCGCACGATAACTCTTGAAGGCAGTGACCGATTTGGTCCATACATTGTATAGTGTAAACTTTCTACCAGAGTAATATGAGGTTCCAATATGGTCTCAATAGGTCCACTCCTTCGGGTACCTCCCACACAAAATTTCGGAAAAATTTAGTTTAGGGCCATCTCTCGAATCGCTTTGATTTTTGTTTTAGCAACATGCATTCACTGCCCTCCATACGACGGTACAAGTTTCATCAGGGGCAAGTCCATACTTCCTGAGAAAATAGCATGAAAGTTGCAAAAAACCCCTATGACACCGTGTAAGGTGGTTGGAGCGCACGATAACTCTCGAACGGATCTGCCGATTCGGTCCAAAATATCGTCTTAGTAATATTTTGTCCATACATATTTTAAGTTTGAAGATAAGCCATATCGGTCCACTCCTTCAGGTACCTCCCCCACAAAAGTTCAAAAATGTTCGGAAAAATTGTTCGTCCGGTAACTCTTGAAGGGAGTGACCGAATTGGTGTATACTTTACACATCCTAATATATCTACCAGATATAGATCAGGTTAAAATATGGACTATATATGTCCACTCTATCCGGTACCTCCCACACAAAATTTCGGATAATTTCACTTTAAGACCTGATATCGAATCACTTTGATTTTTGTTGAAGCAACTTGCATTAGCTGCCTCATTTACGATGTTAAAAGTTTTTTTTAGGGGCAAGTCCATACTTCTTGAGCAAACAGCCCGAAGAGTGTAAAAACCCCCTGTGGCACCATATGTTGCGGCTGGAGATCCACTTCCATAACGGTCAATGTCGATCCATTCCTTTTAGTATCTCTAATCTTTAATCCTAATCAACATTTTTGTCTGTTCATACGCCCAAAATTTTTAAAACCCCCTAAATACATACGTATTTTGAGAAAAAAATTATTTCAATATACACATGCTGAGGGTATATCTCTGTCGGCAAAGCCGACTGATACTTTTTTTACTTGTTTGGTTTAATACGAAAAATTTGAGAACATTTTTTGGGAGTTATTCTACTATTTCGCTAAATGTCCAAACAAAAGCTGAATTATTTTGCTAAAAACTCTTCAAGGAAAATAGTTTATGATCGTGAAAGTATATTTGCTTGGTGTGATAAGCAATAGAGTTAGGAAATAAAGAGTGATATTGATATTACCTTACTTACTTACTTAGTTGGCCCATTACAGAACATTTGTTCCATAGACCGAACTAAGAAAAGATCTCCATTCCTCTCTGTTTTTCGCTTGACTTTTTGGAATACCGCGCCTTTCCATTTCTTCATCCACTTGTTTGCTCCATCGAAGCTTAGGCCTGCCGATTCTGCGTGCACCGCCATGTGGCATGTATTCATACGCCTTTTTAGCGGGTTCATCATCGCTCATTCTCATGATATGGCCTAGCCAACGCAATCGTTGCATCTCGATACGTTTAACTATATTCATGTCTTTGTATAGCTTATATAGCTCGTGGTTCATACGACGTCGATATTCACCGTCAACGCAAATCGGCCCGTAGATCTTTCGAAGAATTTTCCTCTCAAACACACCAAGCACTGCCTTATCTGCTTGCGCAAGTACCCATGCTTCGGAGCCATACATTAGCACGGGTAGTATCAGCGTTTTGTATAGTGTTATTTTTGTTTGACGAGATGTGGCTCTGTTTTTAAATTGCTTACTTAGACCATAGTAGCATCTGTTGGCCAATACAATTCTTCTTCTTATTTCATAACTGATGTTGTTTGTTGTGTTTATGGCAGTGCCGAGGTAGACGAAGTCTTTAACTACCTCAAAATTGTAGGTACCAACTTTCACAGTTGGTCCGAGCTCTATGGACGCTTTGCGCGTCGACACCATAAATTTGGTCTTTTCGCCGTTTACCGCCGGACACACTTTCGCAGATTCTGCTACGACCTTTTTAAGGTATCAGTTACTTCCTTTACTGATCGTCCCATGATGTCTATGTCATCAGCATAGGCAAGTAACATGTGCCTATTGGTGTAAATTGTGCCATTTCTCGTATTACCTTTTCCAGCAAAATGTTGATTAGGTCACACAAAAGGCTGTCTCCTTGTCTGTCTGTTCTTTCCAATTTTAACTGAGGACCTAGTATCAGTTAAAGTCATTTTACAAAGCCGGATGAGCTTTGCGGAGATACCAAATTCATACATTGCGTGGAATACCTTTGATCGGAGGGGACTGTCGAATGCTGCTTTATAATCGACAAAAAGGTGAAATGTGTCGATCTGCATCTCTTGGGTCTTCTCTAGGATTTGCCGCAGGGTAAATATCTGGTCAATGGTGGACTTGCCAGGTCTAAAGCCACATTGGTATGGTCCAATTATTTCGTTGACCATTGGCTTTAGTCGTTCGCACAATATCCCTGACACTATCTTACAGGCAATAGGGAGAAGACTTATGCCCCTATAGTTTGAGCATACTGTCTTATCTCCTTTCTTGTGAACGGGACATAGGATGCTCAGGTTCCAATCGTCGGGTACGCGTTCTTCCTGCCAGATGGTGCTAACTAGCTGATGCATACACCTTATCAGCGTGTCGCCTCCGGTTTTAAACAGCTCGGCTGGTAAGCCATCGGCTCCTGCTGCTTTATTATTCTTCAGCCGGTTGATTGCTGTTTTCACCTCATCTTGGCCGGGCGGTATACATTCTATACCATCTTCTGGGATTGGATCTGTGGTATCATCGTCTTCGCTACTATTGGAGAAATGTTCCTTCAATATCCTGAGCACGCTATCTGTATCTGTTACCAGATTACCTTGCTGGTCTCTACAGGAGGATGTGCCTGTACCAAAGCCATCTGTTTGATGTTTCACTCTTTGGTAGAATTTTCGGACTTCATTCTGGCTCCTGTACATCTCGATTTTTTCACACTCCCGCTTTTCCATTTCTCTCTTTTTCTTGCGGAAAAGCCGTTTCTCTTCTCTCCTTTTCTCCCGATATCTCTCTCGCGCGCTACGCGTTGCTACTGATTGTAAAGTAGCTCTATATGCCGTATTTTTCTCTTCGGTAGCAGCACGACACTCCTGGTCATACCATGAATTCCTTTGTGGAGGTCTCTGGAATCCAAGTATGCATTTTGCGGCTGTTTGCATAGAGTGGGCAATATGTTGCCATTGTGTTGTTATGGTATCGGGACAAGGAGTGCTCGCGTTAAGCAATTGGGCTAGTTGAGTGGAATATGCTGTGGCTATCTGTTGTGTTTGCAGCCTATCGATGTCCAACTTCCGCGTTGAGTCTGTTCGTGCTTTATTTGCAACGTTTAGACGGGTACGTACCTTTGCTGCAACAAGGTAGTGGTCCGAATCAATGTTTGCGCCTCGGAACATCCAACACGCTGGATGAATGTCTTCCATCTATTACAACATGATCAATTTGATTACTTGTTCTTTGATCCCCACAGCCAGGTGCCCTTATGAATATCGAGATGATTAAATCTGGTACTGCTAACTACCATGTTTTTGCAGCTGCAAAGTCTATCGGCCTCATACCATTGTCAGATGTTTCACTGTGGAGACTGAATTTCCCGACTGTTGGGCCAAAGATATTCTCCTTTCCAATTTTGGCATTAAAATTGGCTCGAATGATTTTAATGTCATGGGCAGGGCAACGGTCATATGTTTCTTCTAAGCGCTCGTAAAATATATCTTTGGTCTGTTCGTCTTTTTCTTCGGTGGGAACATGAGCACAAATAAAGCTGATGTTGAAGAATTTAGCTTTTATTCGAATTGCAGCAAGTCTTTCATTCACTGGGGTGAAGCTGGATACCAGATGTTTTAGTCTCCGACTAACTACGAATCCGCAACCAAACTCATGCTTTACGTCATGGCAGCTATAATACAGTGCGTCACCTTTAGGTGTTGTTGTGACGCCTTTCCCAATCCATCGTATTTCCTGTATGGCAGTAATATCGGCCTTGTACTTTTCAAGTACGTCTGCCAATGCGAAGACTGCACCTTCTCTATAAAGAGTGCAAACATTCCAGGTGCAGATTCGCAGATCATGGTCCTTAAAACGTTTGCGGGGTTCGTCAACTTTAGAGGGGTTTGTTTTTCTTTTCTTTCGTTTTTTCATAGTAGGATGTTTTTTCTAGGGGAGGGTTACTAACCCGACGCCCAATCCCAAGTTTTTAACGTTCTTATGGGTGAACGCGCGGCACATGTTAGCTCACTACCTTTAACGGGTGTTAAAGGCAGTTCCTCAGGTGACACCACGGGGAGGTCAGTGTCCACTTGAGATGAAAGAGGGACCAAGATAAATCCTGGGCTTTGCCATGTTAAAGCCGGTCAAGACCGTTGCTTGGTATCATTCATCCCCTACGTTGATATTACCATCAAAGAAAAAACATAAAAGTTAAAAACCGTAGAACGCGTGAAATAGTTAAAATCAGTTGAGGCGCATGTGCTTTTCGCATAGAGCGAGTGCATCTCTGTCAATATGTTAGCATTTTTCCATGTTTCATTCAGCGACCAAAGTGTGCATTCAGTTGCATCTTACTACACCAAAATGCTTCATGTGGGTAAAAATAACGCGATGTTCATTATAAGGCGCATCCGATTTCAGTGACCCCCTGTTAAAAATACGTCAATAAGACAAATTTTACACAGATTCGTCAAGAACCGCGGATGTGCAACCTGATTCTATTTTTGGTTAAATGCGATTACTACTCCCGAATCTCTGTAATTTATGATACACCTTTTTGACAAATATTATAATCGCGTACAAAGGATTCCATTTATGTAAACCATTTTAAGGGAAATCGCGGTTTAGTATGCGGATTAGTCAAAATAAAATTTTGCTTATTTTCCTATTTTCAGGGTATCTATATCAGCGGTTTTAGTGGATGGATTCGATCGCGGTAGGGCTCATTAAATCCGGCGCGAAAAAAACTAAAATCACGCGGGGTTCAAGGGTACCTGAGTCACAGTTGTAAATTTTGAAGCCAAAAAATAGGTTTTTGAGGAAAGTCTACGCACCAAAAATTCGACTTTGGACTCCTATTACTAGGAAGCTGTACGGAGCACACTCATGAGATATACATGAGTTCTACAATCCAATAAATAGTTTAGTTCAATATCTTGTTGCGCCCTCCAATTATAAGAAAAATTCGAAAAACCGCGATTTCAAAACTTCAGAATGTCAGCATCGATTTAAGGGGGATGCACTGTATATATCGAGAAGTCATACATTAGAACCATGTTGCCCAAGGGGTATTCTTCAATTTTTTTTTGAGCTCTGGTCTGATTTTTTCCCTGGTTTGACCAGAAATCAATAAAAAACACAAAAATACTTGCTAACTTCAATACATTTTTTACCCATTTTTTTATATTACCACCAACACAGCTTCCACGTAATTTATTTATTATGGTCTATATTATGAGACCCCGGCTAAAACACTTCAATTAATATAAATATATTCATATTATATAAAATATATTGACAGTTCGTGATTTATTAAATGGTGAACCTCAACTTCAACGATTGTAAAACATTTTTGAATATTACCATATATCAAGAAAATATATGGTAATATTCAAAAAAGTTTTACAATCGTTGAAGTTGAGGTTCACCATTTAATAAGTCGCGAACTGTTAATATATTTTATAAAATATGAATATATATATATTAATTGAAGTGTTTTAGCCACGATCTCATAATATGGACCATAACAAATAATTTTCGTCGAAGCAGCGTTGGTGGTAATATAAAAAAAATGGGAAAAATGTGTTGAAGTAAACAAGTTTTTTTGTGTTCTTTCTTGATTTCTGGCCAAACCACGTAAAACTCAAACCTGTGCTCAAAGAGAGAACTAAAGAATACCCCTAGGGCAACATGGTTCTAGTGTATGACTTTTCGATATGTACACTGCATCCCCCTAAAATCGATGCTGACATTTTGAAGTTTTGATTGCAGTGTTTTTCGAATTTTTCTTATAATTAGAGGGTGCAACTAGATAATAATCGAAACTAGTTTATAGGATTGTACAACTCGCGATTCCACGTCGTCTGATGTGTATCTCATGAGTGTGCTCCGTACAGCTTCCTAGTAATAGGAGTCCAAAGGCGAAAATTTGGTGCGTAAATTTTCTGAAAAAACCTATTTTTTGGCTTTAAAATTTACAACTGTCGTACAGGTACCCCTGAACCCCGCCTGATTTTAGTTTTTTTACGTGCCGGATCTAATAAGCCCTTCCGGGTTCGAATGTAGGAAAATCTGCAAAAATATATTTTGACAATTCCGCGAATTGAACCGCGATTTTCTTTGATTATTTTTACATAAATGTAATCCTTTATACGCGATTATTATATTTGCCAATAAGGTGTGCCACAAATTACAAAGATTCGGGAGTAATATCCTTATTTATCCCAAAATAGAATGTGGTGGCACATCCGCAGTTCTTGACGAATCTGTCTAAAATAATTTATATTGACGTATTTTTAATAGGCGGCCATTGAAATCGGATGCACCTTATAATCATATGCACATCGCGTAATTTTTGCTCACTTGAAGGTTTTTTGAATAGTAAGATGCAACTGATGGCACACTTTGGCCGCTGAATAAATCATGGGAAAATCCATGCATATTGATAGACATGGACTCCCTGTATGGGTGACGTAGGGGATGGAAGATACCAAGGAACGGTCCTGACCGGTTTTAACATGGCAAAGCCCAGGATTTATCTTGGTCCCTCTTTCATCCCAAGTGGACACTGACCTCCCCGTGGTGTCACCTGGGGAACTGCCTTTAACACCCGTTAAAGGTAGTGAGCTAACATGTGCCGCGCGTTCACCCATAAGAACGTTAAAAACTTGGGTTTGGGCGTCGGGTTAGTAACCCTCCCCTAGAAAAAAACAGCCTACTATGAAAAAACGAAAGAAAAGAAAAACAAACCCCTCTAAAGTTGACGAACCCCGCAAACGTTTTAAGGACCATGATCTGCGAATCTGCACCTGGAATGTTCGCACTCTTTATAGAGAAGGTGCAGTCTTCGCATTGGCAGACGTACTTGAAAAGTACAAGACCGATGTTACTGCCATACAGGAAATACGATGGATTGGGAAAGGCGTCACAACAACACCTAAAGGTGACGCACTGTATTATAGCTGCCATGACGTAAAGCATGAGTTTGGTTGTGGATTCGTAGTTAGTCGGAGACTACAACATCTTGTATCCAGCTTCACTCCAGTGAATGAAAGACTTGCTGCTATTCGAATAAAAGCTAAATTCTTCAACATCAGCTTTATTTGCGCTCATGCTCCCACTGAAGAAAAGGACGAACAGACCAAAGATATATTTTACGAGCGCTTAGAAGAAACATATGACCGTTGCCCTGCCCATGACATTAAAATCATTCTAGGCGATTTTAATGCCAAAATTGGAAAGGAGAATATCTTTGGCCCAACAGTCGGGAAATTCAGTCTCCACAGTGAAACATCTGACAATGGTATGAGACTGATAGACTTTGCAGCTGCAAAAAACATGGTAGTTAGCAGTACCAGATTTAATCATCTCGATATTCATAAGGGCACCTGGCTGTCTCCAGATCAGAAAACAAGAAACCAAATTGATCATGTTGTGATAGATGGAAGACATTCATCGAGCGTGTTGGATGTACGATCGTTCCGAGGCGCAAATATTGATTCGGACCACTACCTTGTTGCAGCAAAGGTACGCACCCGCTTAAACGTAGCAAACAAAGTACGAACAGACACAACACGAAAGTTAGACATCGGTAAGCTGCAATCACAACAGATAGCCACAGCATACTCCACTCAACTAGCCCAATTGCTTAATCAAAGCCCTCCTCATCCCGATAACATATCAGCGCAATGGCAAAGCATTGCCCACTCCATGCAAACAGCCGCAAAATCCATACTTGGATACCAGAGACCTCCACCAAGGAATCCATGGTATGATGAGGAGTGTCGTGCTGCCACCGAAGAGAAAAATGCGGCATATAAGGCTACTTTACAATCCGTAGCAACGCGTAGCGCACGAGAGAGATACAGGGAGAAAAGGAGAGAGGAGAAACGTCTTTCCGCAGGAAAAAGAGAGAGATGGAAAAGCGGGAGTGTGAAAAAATCGAGATGTACAGGAGCCAGAATGAAGTCCGAAAATTCTACCAAAGAGTCAAGCATCAAACTGATGGCTTTGGTACAGGCACATCCTCCTGTAGAGACCAGCAAGGTAATTTGGTAACTGATACAGATAGTGTACTTAGGATATGGAAAGAACATTTTTCAAATCTGTTGGTATCCAATAGCAGCGAAGACGACGAAGATACCACAGTCCCAATCCCAGAAGATGGTATTGAATGTATACCGCCCAGCCAAGATGAGGTAAAGACAGCAATAAATCGGTTGAAGAATAATAAGGCAGCAGGGGCCGATGGCTTACCAGCCGAGCTGTTCAAAACCGGAGGCGACACGCTGATAAGGTGTATTCATCAGCTAGTTAGCACCATCTGGCAGGAAGAACGAGTACCCGACGATTGGAACCTGAGTATCCTGTGCCCCGTCCACAAGAAGGGAGATAAGACTGTATGCTCTAACTATAGGGGCATAAGTCTACTCCCTATTGCCTACAAGATCGTGTCAGGGATATTGTGCGAACGACTAAAGCCAATGGTCAACGAGATTATTGGACCATACCAATGCGGCTTTAGACCTGACAAGTCCACCATTGACCAGATATTTACCCTGCGGCAAATCCTGGAGAAGACCCAAGAGATGCAGATCGACACCTACCACCTTTTTGTCGATTATAAAGCAGCCTTCGACAGTCCGCTGCGCTCAAAGGTATTCCAAGCCATGTCTGAATTTGGTATTCCCGCAAAGCTCATCCGGCTTTGTAAAATTACTTTAACTGACACGAGGTCCTCAGTTAAAATAGGAAAGAACCTCTCCGAAGAGTTTGGTACCAAAAGAGGTTTCAGACAAGGAGACAGCCTTTCGTGTGACCTCTTCAACATTTTGCTGGAAAAGGTAATACGAGATGCAAATGTCAAAAGAAATGGCACAATTTACACCAATAGCCACATGTTACTTGCCTATGCTGATGACATAGACATCATGGGACGATCAGTAAAGGAAGTAACTGATACCTTTAGGAAGGTCGAAGCAGAATCTGCGAAAGTGGGTCTGGCGGTAAACGGCGAAAAGACCAAGTTGATGGTGTCGACGCGCAATGCGTCCATTGAGCTCGGACCGACTGTGGAAGTTGGTTCCTATAATATTGAGGTAGTAAAAGACTTCGTCTACCTCGGCACCTCCGTCAACACAACAAACGACATCAGTTGTGAAATAAAAAGAAGAATTGTATTGGCCAACAGATGCTACTTTGGATTAAGTAAGCAGTTTAAAAACAAAGCCACATCTCGTCAAACAAAAATAACGCTCTACAAAACACTGATACTACCCGTGCTGATGTATGGCTCCGAAGCCTGGGTACTTGCGCAAGCAGACATGGCAGTGCTTGGTGTGTTTGAGAGAAAAATTCTTCGAAAGATCTACGGACCAATCTGCGTTGACGGTGAATATCGACGTCGCATGAACCACGAGCTGTATCTGCTATACAACGACATGAATATAGTTAAACGTATCGAGAAGCAGCGATTGCGTTGGCTAGGCCATATCAAAAGAATGAGCGATGATGAACCCGCTAAAAAGGAGTATGAATACATGCCACATGGCGGTGCACGCAGAATTGGCAGGCCAAGGAATAGATGGCGCAAACAAGTGGATGATGAGATGAAAAGGCGCGGTATTCCAGAGTGCAAAGCAACAAATAGAGAGGAATGGAGATCTCTTCTTAGTTCGGCCTATAGAACAAATGTTCTGTAATGGGCCAGTTAAGTAAGTAAGTAGGACTCCCTGTATCCGAAAAGCACATGCACCTCAACTGACTTAAACGGATTCGCTTCTTAATTTTTGAATTTTTTCTTTTGTTGTACTACTCTTATTTCTATTGCTGATCGCAAAACGCAAATATACTTTCACGATGACAAATTATTTTCCTTGTAATAGTTTTAGCAAAATACTTCAGGTTTTGTATGGAAAATTAGCGAAATAGTAGAATAACTCACAAAAATATTTCTCCAATTTTTCGCATTAAACCAAAATATATCACCAATATTTTTGAAAATTTAACATATCTGAAGCCAAGGTTTACCCTTTTAGAACACGCGACTGATTGTATATTATACAAATTAAAAATTTTTGGATAAAATGAAATGTTTTTGGACGTGGCAAAAAATATTGGCCTTAAAAGATAATTTGCGTGGAAGTTGTGGCTATGTTTATGTTAAAAAATGGGTAAAAATGGTTTGAAGCCAACATGTCTTTTTTTGTTTTCTCTTGATTTGTGGTAAACCACACTTCTCTCGATTTTCCTGTCAAAGTAAAAGTAGAAGCAAGCTAAATAAGGATCATCTCACTAATGTATTACTTTTCAAAATTTGAACTGCTTCTACCATTAAATGATGCTGACATTTTGAAGCCAGATTTACAGTGTTTTTTGAAATTGTCTTCTAATTTCATTCCGCAAACAGGTTTTTCAAAAAATCATATATGGAATTGTAGTACTTGCGATTCTGAGTTATTTGATACGTATATTGTGAATGTAGTCTGCACAGCTTCATTGAAATCGGCATCCAAATGCGGAAATTTTGTGCGAACATTTTTCAAAAAATCATATTTTTTGGGCCTAATTTTTCCAATTGTCATTCCATTTCCTCGTACTCTATTGCACATTTTAGTTTTTTACGTTCCGGATCCAATAAATCATTCCTCGTGAAAATCCATCTACTAAAACGCGAATTACGAGAAATTCCAACGTAGAAAAATCAACTAAAATTTTTTTTGAAAATATCACGCATTTTATCGCGTTTTCTGCGGATTGTTTCCACTGCAAAGACAAAACTAGTGCAGCATCTTCGTTTTAGCGGAAACAGAGATTTGAAAAGTTTACTGATAAGGGAGCTACATTCATTTTATCCCAAAAATAGTGTATGATGCTACATCCACGGTTCTTGATTGATCGCCTTAAAATAGATATATATCGATGTAGATTTTCATGGTGGACACTGAAATCGGATGCGGACAAAAATTGTATGCACTTTGCACAAATTAGCGATATTTTATAGGTTTTTTAATGCTAAGATGCAGCCGATGCTACATTTTAGCGTCCAAATTATATTTCGAAAAATATATACAACTTAATAGATATGGTCTAGCTGTACATGAAAATCACATGCGGACAAAATGATTTTGATAATTATTATTAAAATGCATATAAATTAAAATGGGTTATTTGACCTCTATTTCCATTTCAGAAGCTTTAAGATATATCGTCATCAACCCAATTACCTTCCCTAATGGGAAAGCTTTAGTATGAATGTCTATAAAGCAAAATCCGTCTATTTTATTGGGAGATTTAAGCAAAATGAAGGAAGTATTCCTATAGATTTTTACAATATTTTCTACTACATAATGCATGTGAAAAACTATTTTTTCAAACAAAAAATTATTTTTTGACCAAAATATGTGATTATTTTGGCTGTAACATCGAAACTATAACACCAATCTGTATGATTGTAGTCTCATTTGCTTCGCCGTGAAGTTTTGATCCACAACAAATTTTTATGTAATTTTATGACCACTAAATGGGCCTTAATTTTGAAAAAAATTGACTTATATTCAATAATTTATCAATTTTATGTACATTCGGCGAATTCTGTGTAACATATTGCAGGTATTATGCAATCTACCCGCTTAAGTCACTTCGAGAGAACTTTTTTGTAACAATTGTGCTCATTAAAATTATTAGCGTTTTGTATAATATTTTCTTTCTTAAAAAGCGAAAAAAAGCGCCATATCTTTTGTACGCAACAACCAAAAATTGGCTCGCGACCAGATTCGTACTGGGAATTTTTTTCTTAACCTACATATCAAAAATCGTTGATGTAGCGCAAAAAAAAATTATCCTTTTTTCTGAAATGGAATATGAAATAATTGACAATATTCCTGATATATTTTTGAAATAAATACAATAAATACAACAATAAGTTTTCGTCTTTTGTTGTTGCTGTAATATGCATGCAATGAACCCAATCTTTATAATTTTGGTCTCACATTTGTCTATGCGTTGTCTAGATTCTGTACGTATTTTTAATTTATTTTTTATAGATTTTTATGGACTCTGAATTAGAATAAATAAAATTAACCCCAAGATTTCTTCATTAATTTTTTATTTTCCGCGAAAATAAAAATAAATTTTGCAAATATTTTAGCATGTACGGATAGATATCAAATTCTGTAACGATTTATGTATACATTTTTTTTATTACAACCCAAAGGGAATTGGTAAATATTTTTTCTTTATAAGGAAACAAAACCCCTTATAACTTTTGGGTGCAGCATCCAATTTTGTGAACGCGAACATATTTGAAACCACAATTTTTTCTTAACGTAAGTACCAAAAATCGCGGATGTGCTCGCGAAAAAAAAAATTATTTTTTTTTCAATGAAATTTACCATATACATCAAGTTTGTCAACAAAACACCAAAATATTTATACCCTACACCACTATGTGGAAAGGGTATTGTTTGTTTTGGTAAAAATGCATGTAATACCGCGAAATATTCGTCGGAGACCCCCAATGTGGTATACCAATCTTCATATCTCGACGAGATAAAGCGATTTTGAGATGTGTATCCGTCCGTCTGTCCATTATAAATTGTAATCAAACTCCAGGCCGCAATTATAGACCGATGGTCACGAAATTTTTTATGGAGGTCGGGTTCAGACCAGAATAGATCCCTATATTTATTGGTGATGATCGTGAAATATTTAGCGGGTGAAACGGACCAAAAACAAAATATTTATCCAATTTTGTAGCGGGTCTGTAGGTCTCAATAATAGTCCGATCAACGCGAAATGTTAAATAATGTAAGAGTATATGACAAAGATGAAGCTTGCAATTTAACATGACGATCAGATAATATTTAGAGGGTTAAATTAACCACAACTTTTGTGTGAAAATTGTGCAAAATTGTAATATACAGCTTATATCTTTATTCCTGTAAGATACATTCCGGGCAAGTAAGCTATACTTGGAAGAGGAACGTTTGACCTTTCTATTGATGTTAATTGTATTGGTGTACATGATAAGATAACAGAGTTACAGCCTAATAGACCCTGTTATTTGTTTGTAGTGTAATCATAAACACGCTATAGGTCGCAATTATAGCTCAATAATCGCGAAGTTTTACACGAGGTAAGAGTTTATGTCGAACAAGATGTCTAAAATTTTGGATGATGATCTAATATTATAAAGCGGGTGAAATGGACCATGACTTTTGTATGAAAAATAAAAATATATATTTTTGTTCTAAATTTTATTTCCTGGAGGGCAAATACCGACAAAGTAGCCTACATATGGAAAAAAATACTGACCTTTCCCCCAGATGCAAACTTCAATAACGTATCTGCTAGATAACGGGCCTACTGGCTAATATATAATTTGTTTTGTGTAGAGGACCATATTTTCCCACTCCCAGTTTTTGCATTATTGCAAAGTGCATGGTGCCCTAGCGTATTAAGTGTACAATTGGATTTTTTACATACATTGTAGCATGGGTTGCCTTGCCACCTTTTTTTAAAACGATTCCCCTGCTAGGCAACATCAAATTTTCAATGGTGGCAAAATACCCTTCAGTAATGTTGGCGACATTTTCTGAGTATTTCAGCCATGTAAAACTTCTCTGCAAGTGGTGTCTTAGGACACGCCGTTCGTACTCGGAGAAAAGTTGGGGGTCCCATATCATTGACAGAATATGAATCAGGCTACACTCACTCACACTCAGCGAGACTATTTTCGCCCGAAAATGTATCTTTGAACTCCAAAATACCTAAAATCGAGGGTACCGTTATATGAGAGTTCTATCAAAAAGTGGGCCCACAATTTTTTGTGTGCAAGTTTTTTGACCACTATAGTGGTTCCTATAGGAACCCTAAAATGCAAAATTATAGCAATTTCGTTCGGAAAATATATTTACAAACTCTAAAATACCGACTATAAAATTCCGTTATATGGGGGCTATCAAAACGTGGACCTATATATAACATTTTTGATTAGGAGATAGTTTACTTGTAGAAAACTTTATATTTAAATTTTTAGCTAAATCTGTTGATTGTTGTAGGTAAAATCCTGAAAATACATAATATCGGGTGGTACCGAAAAATTTATAGTTCGAGAGCTCCTCTATATTTGAGTAACTTAACAACAGTGGAACCCCGTGGAAGATTTTAATTATTTCCCATTAAAAAAGAATTAATTACAAATATACACGTAAAATATGTTCAAGGCAAATCAGGCTATCCTACAGAACAGGAACGCATATACATTTACTTCTAAGCACAGTTTAATACAGCGGTGCCAAGATGGTGGTTTTCCCGCTACTTGTGTTGATTTTTGACGTACTAAAACCAATGTTTAAGCAGGAATGTCAACTGTTTTATGGTACAGACCTATGGTGCGTATGTGGCTGTAGCGATTTTTACTTACGTCAGTAGGCCTATTCTGTAACTTTTTAACAACTTTACTCATTGTTTATTTTACAACAATTTCATTTGTTTGTATTATTGTTGTTACAAAAACAAAAGAAATTTAAACAATATCGATAGTTGTTAAAAGTTACAGAATAGGCCTACAGGTTTCGTGTTAACGGATAGCAAAAATAACAATTAACAAATTACAATAGCTCGTGAGAACATGGTCCACACAAAGTTGACGAATTTCCTTGCGATTTTTAGTATTTGTTTTACGGAAAATAAGGTCATGTTATAGGTACCGTTACTACAATTATAACGGTACAACAAACGAAATTTTTGCTTTTCTCTCTTAGCTAGCATGTTCTCTATCCCTTCGTGTAACATTTTTTAGAATTTTCGAAAATTTGTTTTTTGCATTTTCAGCACAAAATATTGAATTTGGAGACACTGTGCATCGGCATGGTTAATAACTTTTACAATATTGTGGAATTTTTAAAGTTGTTTTTGTTTTCTATTTTTGGAGCAAAAGCTGGTATTTTTGGATTTGCAATTACAATGCTTGAACAAAACAAATAAATTGGTGGAATAAAAATAGATATTGTTGTTCCAACAAAAGCGAAAAATATTTTTTCTCTGCGTACTTTTAAGATTTTAGATACATTTTTTGACCAAACTACTTGCTATTTGACATTTAAGTTCCACCTAAAATTGTCATAACTGGTCCATATTTTTGTATGGACCCCATATAACGATACCCCAGATTTTTGGTATTATGAGAATTATAGCAACATTTCTAACCTAACTACCTGTAATTGAACATTTGAGATTCCCTGCATTCACCTAAATTTTTTTACTGAACTGCCCTTTTTGTACATTTGAGATTCCCAGTGCTCACAAAACTGTTGTTAGACATTTGAGGTTCCCTCACGAAACTTCTTCACAAAAACAAAGCTCCCTGTTTTGGTATATCCACCATATAACAATACCTGCCGGTGTTATTATTTTGAGGATTTTGGCTACATTTTTGACTGAACTATCTGTTTTTTGACATTTGAGGTTCCTATGGGTCAAACAAATTCTCCATCAAAATTTGAAATGGAAAATTACTCTATTAAAGCTATAACGGTCTATGAATTGCCCACAATTTGAATTCCTAAATAAATATATGATCCTTTGATCACATTTTTTCGCATGGAAGTGTTTGTTTTGATTCATCCACATATACATATGTACGCATCTAGGAACGTACATAGGAACACATGTACGTACTCGTTTAGCTGCATTGTCGTCCATGCATGTTGTATATATGGCTTGTTGTTCCAGTTCATATTAAATATAGAATAAATGGCATTGTTTACAATTTTATTTCCGATTTTTCCCACATTACTATGAATGAGTCCGAGTGTACATATTTGTTGCTGTAGTTGTCTAACTCGTATAGTCTATCCGGCTTTGAACAATACTCCTTCCTTTTGCAATGCAACAGACACAGAGTTGAATATCCTTCCTCTACCCACAGAAAGTTGCACTTCGAATATTGCATTTAGACCATTGCTATAAAACCCACCACATTTGATGCTCTCTGTTTTGTTATTTATTTTTATAATTTGTTTGACCAGTCCTTCCCTAGATGTTGCTACTACTAGTTGCTGTTAGTGCGTTATAGATTTTGGTTTTTTCCATTTTGAATAAATTTACTGATTGTTTAATTTCCTGAAATTACAGACAATTTTTCTGATGAGTTATTGCCAACGAAAACACAATACCAAATTGTTGTAATATTTCAAAATATATGAATGAATTGTTCATTGTTGTTCTGTTGACTCAACAATGTAAAAATGTAATCAGTCATCATTGACTATGCACACCAAATCATACAGGGAACAAATCTGACATTCAAGTGTTCGCTAACCTTTGCACCTTAAATAATGTATTCTGTTTTGGTTTTCAAATGTGGTCATTAACAGCACATTGAAACGGAACGAATGCTTGATTGTAGGTTTTCAATAAAAGTGTTAATCTATGCATGGATACATAATGATTGCATTAATTATTAATGCCCAACAATGACGATTTACATTGAAATAATAATTTAATTCAGGCTAGGGGAGAAAACATGCACACGAAGTGAAATTAATATGGCATTTTACTCGTCGAATATGTTCATCATAAAAAAATTAAATTTTGTAATTTCATATATCTTCAGCAAAATGTGCCTGATCGAATTAATGGTTTTAGACCCCAAGTATGTTTGTACAAAACTCATTTTAGACAATTTAGAGTCGGTTTAGCAATGTCCGTTCTTCTGGCTGGCTGGAGCACAAGATAACTCACGAACGAAGCAACCGATTCGAACCAAATTGTGGGTATCGTAATATTTTGTCCAAACTTAGTTTATAGGTCCACTGCTTGGGGTATGCATTATTCCTTTCAGATATATATCGGGTTCGAGTACAGGCCATATTCGGTCCACCCTTCGGGTACTTCCTACATATAATTCGGAAAGATTAAAGTTTAAGAGCCCCTCTCGAATGGTTTTGATTCTTTTTTTCAGTAGGTTGTCTTAGCGGCATCATTTACAAGGGTACAATATGTAAATCCATACATCCTGAGATAATGGCCCAAAAGCTCGAAAAACCCTGCCGGCACATATTAAAATGCCGATTATGCAAGATAACTCTAAAACTTTTTTAAAAAATGTCGGGTTCTACAAGAATCAGAAGAACTGGTTACTAAAAAAATTTGGTATATGTCAATGATTTGGTATTGCCCCAATTTACGGCACCTGCAGATTCCACGTGTTTTGAAGCAAACTCGTAATACAAAATCATATTTCATATGCGGCATAATTATTATTTTTGTTTTTTTGTCAGTGGCTGAGGGCAGTTAGCAATTTCTATTTTTTCTACC
This sequence comes from Musca autumnalis, assembly GCF_047663935.1. Taxonomy (NCBI): domain Eukaryota; kingdom Metazoa; phylum Arthropoda; class Insecta; order Diptera; family Muscidae; genus Musca; species Musca autumnalis. The sequence goes on along the minus strand of NW_027411866.1, from coordinate 207,131,643 downwards.
ACTTCTACTTTATCTTGTGTTAAATTTTCATGCTGATATCTCTAAAACTAAAACGAGTTACAGCTCATTTACTACGAGTTTCGCATAATTCAACACAAAAGTTTTTGAAGTTTATGATGCAATAAAACACTTCAAATCATGCTTGATCTTGCACAGAAATTTAACACTGATATCTGGCTAGGTGTTTGCAAAATATGGTCCACGTAGTTATTTTTATACCCTACACCACTATGTGGGGAGGGTATTATAAGTTGGTTTTGGCCAAAAAGTTTGTAACGCATCGAAATAATGGTCGTAGACCCATACTTATATATACCAAAATGAATGTCTCGACGAGCTGAGTCGATCTGGCTATGTGTGTCCGTCCGTCAGTCCGTCCGTCCGTCCGTCTGTCCGTCTGTCCATCTAAACCTTGTAATCACGCTACAGGTCGCAATTTTGATCGGATCGTCACGAAATTTTGGATGTTGATGGGGGTCCCGGAGGGGAAGGAGCCTATTGGTTTTGGTGATGGTCGTATAATATTTAGGGGTCGGAATGGGCAAAAAACTTATGTGGATAAAAAGACAACGTTTTTTCCAAAGCGAATATCTCAGCTTCTATACGGGGTATACCAAAAGCAAAACCTGACAATAAAAGTAGAAAATATCGCCTTTCTAATGATGTAAAGTATGTTCTCGTAGGTGATCAAACAACGAAGATATCACAATAGTTGCAAATAAAACCCAAATTTTCATTTTTGCAATTTTAATTATAATGACGAATATCACAACTTTTGTTGGGGACTTTCCAAAAGCAAAGACTGGCTGTGAAAGTAGAAGATCCCATCTTTACAATGATGTAAACTAGGTCGGCGTAGGTGACCAAATAACGGAGATATCGCAATAGTAGGTAATACATCCCATTTTTCCACTTTTTGGAAATCACGCTACAGGTCTCAATTTTGATCGGATCGTCACGAAATTTTGAGGGTTAATGGGGGTCACACAGATGAAGAAGCCTATTGATTTTGGTGATGGTCGGATAATATTTAGGGGTCGTAATGGGCAAAAAACTTATTTGGAGAAAAAGACAACGTTTTTTTCCAAAGCGAATATCTCAGCTTCAATATGGGGTATACCAAAAGCAGAACCTGGCCATGAAAGTAGAAAATATCGTCTTTCTAATGATGTAAAGTAGGTTCTCATAGGTGATCAAACAACGAATATATCGCAATAGCCGCTAATAGAACCCAACTTTTTATTTTTGCGATTTTAATAATAATGACGAATATCACAGCTTCGGTTGGGGATCTTCCAAAAACAAAGTCTGACTATGAAAGTAGAAAATCCCATTTTTACAGTGATGCAAAGTAGGTTGCCGTAGGTGGCCACATAACGGAGATATTACAATAGTCGCCAATACATCCCATTTTTTAATTTTTTTGTAATCACGCTACAGGTACAATTTAATCGGATCGTCACGAAATTTTCGGGGCTAATGGGGATCCTACATAGAAAGAAGCCTATTGATTTTGTGATGGTCGGATAATATTCAGAGGTCGGAATGGGCAAAAAACTTATTTGGAGAAAAAGTCAACGTTTTATTTCAAAGCGAATATCTCTGCTTCTAAAAGGGGTATATCAAAAGCAAAACCTGTTGATGAAAGTAGAAAATATCACCTTTGCAACGATGTTTCGTAGGTTGTCGTAGGTGGTCAAACAACGGAGATAGCGCAAAAGCCGCTAATAGAACACAACTTTTCATTTTTGCGATTTTAATAATAATGACGAATATCACAGCTTTGGTTCCGGACCTTCCAAAAGCATAGTCTGACAATGAAAGTAAAAAATCCCATCATTACAATGATGTAAAGCAGGTTGGCGTAGGTATCCAAATAACGGAGATATCGCAATAGTCGGTAATACATCCCATTTTTCCACTTTTTTTGGAAATCACGCTACAGGTCGCAATTTTAATTGGATCGTCACGAAATTTTGGGTGTTATTGGGGGATCCACAGAGGTAAAAACCTTTTGATTTTTAATAATGGTCGGATATTATTCAGGGGTCGGAATGTGACAAACAAAAATATTTGGAAAAAAGGCCAACGTTTTATTTCAAAGTCAATATCTCCCTTCTGTAGGAGGTATATCGAAAGCAAAACCTGGCAAGGAAAGTAGAAAATATCACCTTTACAACGATGTGAAGTTGGTTGTCATAGGTGGTAAAACAACAGAGATATCGCAATAGTCGGTAATGCATCCCTTTTTCCATTTTTGTGCAATCACACTACGAAATTTTGATCGGATCCTCACGAAATTTTTGGGGGTTGATGCGTTTCAAACAAAATTGACCTGTGTTAATGTAGACATTCAGAGCAAAGGCGCTAAGCTATCCCAATTTTAATATTTTGAATTTTATTAGTCAAAAGCTTATGAACAGGGGTAGTGGTGTAGGGTATCACATAGTCGGCCCCGACCCGACTATAGCCTTGGCTCACTTGTTTTTTGCGTAATAATCTTTTTAAGTTGGTAAGCCAAATTTCAATCGCATTTTTCTCGAAACTCGATTTTTTGAAATGTGTCACTCTTTGAGTAAATGAGCGATATGTATGTATATATATGTATGTATATGGGCATTTAATTTACTAAAAAGCACCATTTCTTTAAGAATTTATTCACTCACTTTACCGTCTTTACTCAACGGTTGTATTTAGAGAACTGACGAAAAATAACCAACATAATTCATATCATTTTTTTCTTTTCCTCTTCGCTTGCTACGTTGGTTAACAACAAAGCACGAAACATACAAAACAAACTTCCTCACCCTCCAGTCTTCGCTTCTGCGTCTTCTATTACACCATACACACAGCTCTTTATTATAAAGCAGGGATGGAAAAATGAACATTTCAAAAAGTACTAAAATGGTACTTTTTTCATTGAAAAGGTACTTTTTATTATTTTTTAAGGAAACAAAATAAAAATTTTGTATTCAGTAAAAAAAAACAACAACAAAGGCTTAAATCTATGAAATCTGAAGAATGTTCCAAAATGGTATATTTTTTTATACCATACTGGAGGGTATACATAATTAACTTTGTAACATATCGAAATATTCGTGGGAGACCCTATAAAGTATATAACCAAGTCCGTCCGTCAATTGAATTCTATATACAGCTCTCAATATTTAATATGAAGCTTTTTTATTTTGTACAGAAGCTTCAATTACTCCTAGGAAGTTTGGTATTGAAAATGGGCTCTATCGGTTCACGTTTGATATAGCTCCCATACAACGGTACCTCCCGATTTTCGGTATTTTGAAGTTTTGAGTCACATTATCATATCAAAATTGTTAAAATTTGGTATTTGGTCTTCGTTGGGGCAACAAAACTCTCCCCCAGAAATTTGTCAGTGCGGGTCCACGTTCTGATATAGCCCTAATAGAACGGTATTTTAGAAGATTTAGCCTCATTACCCCATCGAAATCACTGAAATTAGATACTTTGTATTAGTTTTAAATACCCTAGAGCTGGCAAACTATTGATAGTCCGACTATCGCTTTGAACGCTGTCGTAAAGCCTTATTTATATTGGACTCTGAACAAATGATTTTTTAAATAATTCGTGACAGTCCAAAAAAATGTTTTGGCGGCCGATGTAATCATTGTTTTTCGTCAGTAATCAAAACGATAGTTAGACTGTCGATAGTTTTACAAAACTAATATAGCCCCCCATAAAAGAGGTATTGCAGATTCTCATATTAGAATGTACTTCGATACCGCTCGATGTGAAATCTTTTAAATGATTAGTCTACCGTAGTGGCTGTAACTTTATATTTCGGATTCTCAGAGGGTGGAAGAGCTCCAAGAAGATAATTATCAATATAGGTTCATATTTTGGTATATTCCCAACATAAAGGAACATACAGTGACACAGAAAAGTGTACATACACCCTAAGGAAATACGAGTATTATCGTAAAATTTATGGAATTAGTAGCAAAATTTATAAATTTTTTAGTTTTGGCGAATGTTTCTGGGTGTCTGAGATATAGTTTAGAGAAAACAAATAATTTTTGGGGATTTCATGCCGTTATTTAAGGTCGCACTTCTTGTATATCTCATTAAACCCGACCACTGCTTAATTCTTTGCGTTTTTAGGTATTGTACTTTATAAAAATCACAAAATTAGTTTCAGATCGCAAATCTTGAGACCCTAGAAAGCTTTGGAGTTATTATTGAGCAAAATATTCCTTCCTGGACATCGATTAATACACGTTTTTCCTTAAAATTTCTCAGGAAGTTAATATATTCCACGAAATTCCTGGCGCAAATTACATACAAAAGGAATTGAAATGCCTTGTAATATGGTCCGATATAATCCTTGGGCATCAATTGACTCAGAAATGTACAATTATACGAAACGTTTCGCCCCTATAGTGGCGGTAATGATCATAATAGGAAAACGAAGTTGGTCACAGTACAAATGTCATGCTTTTTTGTTAGTGCTTATATTTTGTTGCTTTGGAAGCTTTGGGAACAGGTTTGTAACAAAATATTTCACATTTATGATTCAATTAATGCCCAAAGATTTTTTCGGACCATATTACAAGGCAATTCAATGCGTTTTGTATGTAATTTGCGCCAGGAATTCCGCTGAATATATTAATCTAAAATATATCTCAGACACCCAGAGACATTCGCCAAAACTGAAAAATGTATAAATTTTGCTACTAAATCCATAAATTTTACGATAATACTCGTATTTCCTTGGGGTGTATGTACACTTTTCTGTGTTGTGAAAATTGAATTTCTTTAATTGTATTAAATATACGTATTAGATTAAAATAAATTTGTGTAATTATGGTTATTTAGTCACCAAGGAGCCACACAGTGCAGTTGTTGCTGTAAAAAACCCAACGATTTAGACTAAACTGCATTTTTGTAGGGTGTATGTATACTTTTCTGTGTCACTGTATATCCAGATTTATAAAATTTCTAGTAATTTTAATCTTTAATTTTGCATTTTTAGTTCCACATACAATTTTTCTAGACTAGAGTATGGAAATGGTACTGAATTGTCCGCGGGGGTACTTCGGTACTTTTTATAGTGAAATGGTACTGAAAAAAGTACTATTGTACTGAATTTTCCATCCCTGTTATAAAGCAAACCCGTTCGTGGGTATTGTTTTGGTTACGAAGTTTTTCGGCAAATCACACACACGCGACCCGAACGCAAAGTAAGAGAGCAAATGTTTTGATTTTTTTACTTCAGTCTTGTACTGAATTTCATGCAAGCAGGTTGATGCCGCTTTATTTGTTTATTTTTGGGTACACAGAAAAGATTTTGCAGTTGTACAGCAAATATGTGGAGGGAAGAATTTGAAAATGATTTTTGTTTTGTATTAATAATTTTAATGACGCAGAATGCCTCGTCTGCAATGCAACAATAAAAAATTTATGTATGCTTAGAAAGCCTTAAAAAATCATTCTTATATACAATTTGTTTTTTCTCTCAAAAAAATTAACATATGAAGAAAAATACTTTTCTAATTATGAAGTTATTTATATTATTTTTAATTTAAGTCATACAAAGCGAACGCGCCAACAATATATTTTTCATTTCACACTCAATATGAAAATCATCACCCTGTTCTGTCAGTGTAATTTTACCCACACATAAACAATTTAAGCGCTCGCTCTTCTTGGTCGGCTATGTTATAAAGCAGCATTCCGCAGCCGCGAGAACCTTGTTGTTACTCTCTTTGACAAAAATCCTCTCTCCACCCATAAAAAATAAGTTCTAATATAAAAAATATGTTGGTTCCCAAACAAATAAAATTGAGATATGTTACAAAATGTTGCAAACATATATTTGTTTGGACACAAAAAAATTATGTTTGGATCCAAACATATTTCTAACATATATTTTTCTGTGTGTATACTAAAATGTATGTCTGGCTGAGTCGATCTGGCTATTTGTGTCCGTCCGTCCGTCTGTCCATCTAAACCTTGTAATTACATCTTTGTGTTTATTTCAGCTTAAGTCCATATTTTGTTGTAATTCAATTGTTTGAATAACAACAAAATATTTTAAAGTGGATAGTTGCGGGCGAAGGGTAGGGAATACTATAGTTTCAGTTGTCGCCAAACAACTTCATCAGTTCCCTTTTTCGCCGACTCTGTATCGATAAACAGGTCAATAAAGCCATCTAGCAAATTAAACAAAATGAGACATTTGCTGTATGGCCCTAAAGCTGTTTACCCTACAATTTGAGTCGAACTAAAGAATTTTATATCCACCACTGTTTTTATGTCGTCTTTGCTTCGCAAAGAATACGAACATAGGAATGTTGCTTCCATAAGCGGGGGTAAAAACAACAAGAAAGTTGTTTTTGCATTACGCATTAGTCAACAAGGCCGTGCTGATGCCTATTATTGTTGTTGGCGTTTTTTATTGTTGGACTGCAAAATTTTACATCTTTGTGTTTATTTCAGCTTAAGTCCATATTTTGTGGTAATTCAATTGTTTGAATAACAAAAAAATATTTTAAAGTGGATATGAAATTGATTAGTTGCGGGCGAAGGGTAGGGAATACTATAGTTTCAGTTGTCGCCAAACAACTTCATCAGTTCCCTTTTTCGCCGACTCTGTATCGATAAACAGGTCAATAATGCCATCTAGTTTTCGGTGATTTTTATCGAAACGATCAATGAAAAAATACCAAAGCTATCACTAAAAACTTCAGGACGTCGAACAGCATCGTAATTTTTAACAGTTTAGCGATCTATTCTGATGTGAAGCCGACCTCCATACCAAATTTCGTGACGATCGGTCCATAATTTCGGCCTTGAGTTTCATTACAATTTATAATGGACAGACGGGCGCACGGACGGTCACACATCGCTTTTTCTCGAAAGTATATACATAATACAGGGGGTCTACGACGAATATTTCGCGGTGTCACATGAATTTTTAGCAAAACAAACTTATAATACCCTTCCCACATTGTGCAGTAGGGTATAAAAATCGATGACTTTTTGGTATTACAGCTTGTTGACGCTGCGGAAGAGCTTAGCACTTTCACAAACAAAAGGTAACCAATTGTTTTATTTTGCTTTAATTCATACAACTCGCCATTTTACTCTTTTTTTACTAAAAGGCATTTTGATGCGTGAAAACTGGATGCACAGAGGTTGTGTTGTAGAGTGTTACTTAGTTGCTCCGTCTGTAGCCATGTGCCCGTTTTTGGTAACATATGTATGTACGTGCGAGTATCTGTTACAGTATATTTAATGCTTTAATAGCTTTCGGCGTAAAATCAACAATTTTTAATTTATAGGTTCCCAGCAAAAAGTTTGACTCCAAAGATGCAGTTAAATCATAGGTACAAGTGATTTGGAAGTGCATGAAAATAATGCATTTTACCTCATGATTTTTACAAGAGCGGGACTATTGAAAGTTGCACGCCACAAAAATACAAAATTATGAAATTTCTTCATTAAATTCAACAGAAACAGTTGTTGTTGTAACAGTGTTATGTATTATATGTTTGTATATTACTTCCCAGCAAAATGTTCGATGCCAAAGATGCTATTCAAGAATGGGTGCAAGTGAAATGGAATGTCATTTTTTCAGCACCTTCACTCATTCTTTTTACAAGAGCGTGACCCCCAAAAGATGCAATTCTTTTTCAGATCCTAAGCATGTCATCTTTACTAACTCGATGGAATGGCATCTTCAATAATTCTTTGGCATGACATCTATACCAATCCTTTGGCATGCCATCTTAACAAATTCCCAAGAATAGCATTTTCACTAATCTTTGGCATGTCATTTTCACCAACCCTTTGGCATGTAATTTTCACGTCTTGTTCGGAAAATGGAAAATGCTGTATTGAAAAATGATTTTCATTTTTTTATTTTATTAATTCAAAGGAATTAATGAAATAACTATAATTTATTTATCATCATAAAGTTTACATCTATAATTGCAGTTTGTTCTCGTTGTTGTAACAGTAGTTAATATGTTTGTATTCTCATTTTTCTGCTTAATCTGACTCTGGGTCTATCAGTCGTAAGAATGTGGCTATTTCGCTATTTATACGGTTTGTAACCACAAAGCTGCAAACTTAAGTTTCTTAGCAGGATTTGTAGGGCAATTGAAAAGGATCAGTGTGTCGTGGGGGCCTGTGCTGTATGCTGGGCAGATGTTTTCCACGGTGTCATCAGTACTTGCCCTATAGGAATTTTGACGGCTGCACGATCCCGAGCGTATTGACCCAAAACTACTCTGGTTTTTCCTGACAGCTGGCGCTTCTCAGCTGCGATAGATGGTGGATGTTCTCCAAGGACCGCATTCAGACGATAACTGTTTACTGCATGCGACTGCATTCGTGTGAATGCTACTTAAATCTGGTTGAAAGGCTTGTTGATCTAGAGGTTCTCTCTTGTAACGTTAGACTTCTCTTTCTAGATTATGAGCACGTCTTGCTCTAAGTGAGTCCTCTGCTAATATGGAGATGGCCTTCAGCGCAGTTGTTGTGCTGCTAACGGATCCTATGCTATTGACCGGCAACTGAAAAGTTATTTCTGATGCTGGAAGAACAACAGCCACAAGGGTCCTTGCTACGGGCGACAAAAGCAAAATCGGTTTGTAAGATTCACCTTTGCTGGCATCCTTTTCGGGCTTCAGTAGCTGGCCTATTTTCCAGACTTCGGGAACGATGTGTTTGGCAAGCGATAGGTTGTAAATTTAAGTGAGAAACTTGACTTCCGGCCGTCCCAGCTGTTGCAGTCTAAACACCGCCGCTGCACGCAACAGAGTTTACTTCCTCCGCAACAGGTTTTGATTCATCTTACAAAAGGATTTTACTTCCCATCAGTGCAGTGCAGATTTCGACATTGACTCCAACTGCAGATTACTATTTCGTGAATTTTATTTTACAACGTTTTGGAAATGTTTGTTGTTTTGTAGGGATCTACAATTCGACTTGTTGAGCAGGGTTCTCTAGAGCAGGCAAGGAAACTTTTATAATTGGTCTGTTTTTTTACTTTTAAAAATGGTAATTGTTGCAAAAATGGTAAAAGTGGTGAACTGCTCTCATATAAATTGTATGCTTTAGAAAGTAAGGAAACACTTTGCGGGTAAAAACTGGTAACCTCAGGCACGTAAAGGAATACGACTAATTCCAAAGAGTGCAGTCCGACTCTACTTTTAGCTCAATGATTGGGACTTCCTAGCATAATAAATCTTACATTGCTTTAAACTTTAATATTTAGATAAATAAAAGAATATATACACGTGTAAAAATAAAAACACAAAATTCATCTCTATTGGATCGATGGAATAGGTTCAAATGCTAAGGAAAAGATCGGATCTATCACGACTTCCTTTGAATTGGTTCAAATGCTGATGAATCGATCGGATCTTTCACGACTTCCTTCGAATGGGTTCAAATGCTGATGAAAAGATCGGATCTTTCACGACTTCAATTGAACCAATGCAAAAGATCCAGTGAAATCATGGCATCTCATGGAACCACTTCCATAAAATTTTGCTGGGTTCTTCTGCTTAATCTGGCCCTGGGTTAATCTCCAGTTCCAGGAACGTAGCTGCTTCGATGGAATGTAACCACAGATCCACTACAGTAACTTGAGTAGGATTGGCGGGGCAGTTGAAAAGCTGCCGTTTGTTTTAGGGATGTGCCGCATGCAGGGCAGATGTTTTGCACAGTGCCGTCGATCCTTGCCCAATAGGAGTTTATACGGCTTCACTTTACCGAGCATAGTTTAGCCAAAACTACTCTGATTTGTCGTGGCAGCTGAATCTTTTTAGTTGCGATGGATGATGTGCTGTAAGAGTGCTATTGAAACGCGATCTAGAGGTTATCTCTTGTAACGCTGGACCTGTTCTTCTTGATCATGGAGATTCTCCTTGGCTCTAATTGGGATGGCTCTCACCATAACACCCGAGCAGGCACTGTAACGAAAGCATTTGATTGTGTCACTGTACTGGAAGAATAATTGCCTCCTCATGTAGATGCTCCACTGGAGTCATGAGGAGGCATCCTTTTGATGTTCTCAGGAAGTGTAGATATGTTTGGACATAACTGTATTTGTTTCTTCTGCTCCCCATTTAATCCAAGCTGTCTGTATTGTTCTTACTTCATATGTTAAAGGCGTTTTTATATTTTTTTATATTGTCTTCCCATCGCCAGTTAAGATTTCGACATGTTCTCCATCAGCACTCCATTAAACAATTTTCTTCTCATAGATTACCACAAATTATTTTTATATTATTATTTTAGGGATGTGCAAACTGACTTATGTACATACTTGTCTAACAACTGGTAATAAAATGTAACGAACGGAGTGTCTGTTTCACGACTCCGTTAGAACTGCATCAAAACATGCCGTTAAAGAACTAGTCTACGTTGCACTTCTTCCAATTCATTTTGCTTGGTTTATAAATTCCACCTTTGGCCTTAAATCCTAATTTAATCTTAACTTTTGTACACAAGGCAGAATTTCAAGTTAACAATCAACATTGTCGTAGTTTTGCCTCCGGTTTTAAGTGGTCTTTTGTTTGAAATCCCAAAATTTCCATTCATCCAAAAATATTCTCATGAATATAAGCAAATAATCCGCTGATATGTATATATGTATGTACATATATGTATGTGCATATGTATACCTTATTTCAAAAGCAAACTTAATCGGCACGCTAACTAAGTCGATAGTAGCTTAAACATTGATTTGTTAGAAGAGAATAAATAACGTGATATGGTATAAAGATGTATGTGTTGCTATAGTGACGACAATTAAATACTTCGCAGGTAGGTGGGTGTAAAAAATATGTATGTATGTACTCGTATATTAGGCTAATATATGTACTGGCGTGAGGGTCCCAAAAATCAGTAAAATTTACTTTTTTTGCAAGGCATACCCACCAAATTTTTAAAACTTAGTCCCAAAACACTAGATACCAAAAATTATACCGATAAAGTAAGGATGTAACTGGAAACATTTTTAAATATATGGGTTCATTAGAGGATATTTTTGTAGCCAATGCACAGTTCGCTTTTATTGTTAAATCGATATACAATTTTTACATATATTTGGTAATAGCGAAACCATTTAAAACTATTGGTGAAATTGGATTCAGGTTTCAGTGGATCCAGTGGTGGTGTTGTATTAACCAATTAAAACTCTATATTTTGTATTTACGGCTTTCAGATTACATGTAAACAAGTGAGTAGAGGCTATAGTCGGGACGGGGCCGACTTTGTAATACCCTACACAACTATCCCTGAGCATTAGCTTTTCATTCGTAAACATTTCTTTTAGGGAGATACTAAAGTTTTCACCTATCTGGTTTTTATACCAACTGAAATATATATTTAATTTTATATTTGACTACTATCGACTTCTATTTAGTACTGATTGAAAGCTTGGCTGGCCTTCATGATTAGCATTTTACATGTGTCTTTAATACACCAAATAGAAGCAGAGGTATTTATCATTAAGGTAAAGACAACAAAATATTAGCGCCTTTTGAAATAACTCTGATGTTTTACGATAAATGCCACATTTTGTATTTAATTTAAAGCTCAGATGGTTTAGTTTCACTATCAAACTCTCTCCTAGGAATATGTCCACCAAAAGCAGAAATATCTGACATGGAAATAAAATTCCATAAATTGGAAATTGGGATATCCTAGCGTCTTTTCCAACATCACAAGCTTTTCACCAATTTTGGTAACGCAATTCGGTACATTTTAAAGCTCAGAATATCTTCATTGTTGCAACGCGTCCAACCAAAGCTGAGATACTCGTCAGTATAATTCAAATAAAACAAGTAAAAAAGTATCAGTCGGCTTTGCCGACAGAGATATACCCTCAGCCTGTGTATATTGAAACATTTTTTTCCCAAAATACGTATGTATTTAGGGGGTGTTAAAAATTTTGGGCGTTTGAACCGACAAAAGTGTTGATTAGGATAAAAGATCAAAAGTTTTGCGGAGGAGATATTAAAAGGAATGGATAGACATTGACCGTTATGGAAGTGGATCTCCAGCCACAACATATGGTGCCCCCTAAAAAAACGTTTACCATCGTAATTGAGGCAGCGAATGCAAGTTGCTTCAACAAAAATCAAAGTGATTCGATATCAGGTCTTAAAGTGAACTTATCCGAAATTTTGTGTGGGAGTTACCGGATGGAGTGGACAAATATAGTCCATATTTGAACATGATCTATATCTGGTAGATATATTAGGATGTCTAAAGTATAGACCAATTCGGCCACTCCCTTCAAGAGTTACCGTACGAACGATTTTTCCGAACATTTTTGCACTTTTTTGGGGGAGGTACCAGAAGGAGTGGACCAATATGGCTTATCTTCAAACTTAAGCTAAGGTTGGACAAAATATTACGAAAGCTAAATTTTAGACCGAATCGGCAGATCCGTTCTAGAGTTATCTTGCGCTCCAACCACCACACACGGTGTCATAGGAGTTTTTTTTTGCATCTTTCAGGCTATTTTCTCAGGAAGTATGGACTTGCCCCTGATGAAACTTGTACCGTCGTATGGAAGGCAGTGAATACAAATTGCTAAAACAAAAATCAAAGCGATTCAAGAGATGTTCCTAAACTGAACTTTTCCGAAATTGTGTGTGGGAGGTACCCGAAGGAGCGGACCGATTGAGTCCATATTGAAACCTTATCTAAGTCTGGAACACATTTCACAATGGGCAAAGTATGGACAAAATCGGTTACTCCCTTCAAGAGTCATCGTGCGTACAAATTTTCCGAACATTTTTGAACTTTTGTGGGGAAGGAAGGAGTGGACCGATATAGCCCATCTTCGAACTTAAACTAAGTCTGGGTAAAATATTACGAAAGGCAAAATTTAAACCGAATCGGTTTATCCGTTCGAGAGTTATCGTGCGCTCCAGCCAGCCAGACATACGGACGGACATTGCTCAATCGACTCCAAATATTCTGAAACACATTTCGTCCAAACATACTTGGGGTCTAAAACCATTATTTCGATGAGGCACATTTTGCCCGTATGAAAGTGTATATACCCTCGTTAGCATAAATGCTGAGGGTATAAAAATGGGAAATGCCGCATATTAAAGGTGATATTTTCCTCATCCATTGACGGGCTTCCGTTTTTGAATACGCCTACTAGAAGCGGAGATATTCGCATAAGAATAAAACTTAGAATTTTTGTCCACCTAAATGTTTTGCCCATTCCAACTCTTGAATATTATCCGAAGATCACCAAACTCAATATGCGTCTTCCTCTATGGGAGCCCTACTAACCACCCTGACGATCCTATCAAAATTGCCACCTGTAGCGTGATTACAAAAAATTGAAAAATGGAATGTATTACCTGCAATTGCGATATCTCCGTTATTTGGCCACCTATACCAATCAATGTAATGAGCAAATTCGTAGTGACAATTTTTTTTCTTGACCTATATATCAAAAATCGTTGATGTTGCGCGAAAAAAATTTATCCTGTTTTTCTGAAATGGAATATGAAATAGTTGACAATATTCGTGATATATGTATATGTATGGGTCTACGACCATTATGTCGATGCGTTATACAGTGTAACACCGTATAGTGGTGTAGGGTATAAAAATTGCGGTTTTGCGTGACAATAAAACATGTTGCTTTTTTGGGACACCCTAAGATACGTCCATTAAATCATAATATGTTCTAATAGAATTTATCAATGTAAGTATATCGATTTTAGTGAACATTTAAAATGAAAACATTTCGTTAATAAACCATAACTCTACAGTTATATATGTATACACGAAGGACGAAAGGGCTCTCTAACACATGTCCCAAACATATTTTTTAGCAAACATATATATGTTTGCAACAGTCCCAAAGATAACGTATGTTTGAGTCCAGCAAACAAATATATGTTTGGGTGCAAACAAATATATCTGTAGTTTTCATGGAAAACGACATAAGTCTAACAAGTGAGCCAATGCTATAGTCGGGTCGGGGCCGACTATGTGATACCCTACGCCACTACGTGACGATCCAATCAAAATTGCGACGTGTAGCGTGATTAAAAAATAAATAAAAAATGTGATGTATTACCGACTATTGCGATATCTCCATTATGTGGCAACCTACGCCAACTTGCTACACATCATTGTAAAGATGGGATTTTCTACTTTCATAGTCAGACTTTGCTTTTGGAAGGTCCCCAAAGCTGTGATATTCGTCATTATTATTAAAATCGCAAAAATTAAAAGTTGTGTTCTATTATAATACCCTCCCCACATAGTGGTGTAGGGTATAAAAACTTCAACACTTCATATCATGTATAAATCGGAAAAAATTGAGGTTAAAAAAAATTGGTAGGGGTTCTATTCAAGTGGGCAGCGCTGCATATTCACTGTGGTGTAGGGTATCATATAGTCGGCTCCGCCCGACTTTTCCTTACTGGTTTTGAATTTTATATTATAATGCCCATAAAAAGTTTCCGATAAACAACAAAACGACGCGTCTTCTAGTCAATTATATGTGTTAACGCCAGTCGTTGGTTAAAATCGGGAACAATATATCGAAACCACCTAGCGTGGAATAGTGAGTTCCATAAAGTGTGGTAATATCTTCAGAACTGCATTTCCTGTATTCCTGACCCTCCAGATATAATTGAGATTGTTACGTATGGCATTGGATATGTGAAATTTAATTCCCGCTACTGAATTTACGACCACTTTGTCCACCACATGGACTGCGGAGATGAGTACAGAACTGCATGTCATAGTCGATGGTTACCTATTTCCGTCCACTAACTATCTCCAGATTCTAGGGTTGAAATGCGATAATATGTTAATGTCGCCGCGCATGGCACAGTTATCTGCGACAAGCTAGGTCTTCAAGGTCCTCCAGACCCTAGACTAGTCTTGTTGATCACATAGATCACGGGATAGGTCAGTCTGTGATAAGTAGACATCGTATTTTTACATGTTTTGTATTTCTTATTCGATTGGACTCAAATTTTGGATCTAGGCGTTTTAAGGGTAAATTTTTCTATATTTGAGGTCATATCAAAAATATGCAAAAAATATGCAAGATATGTAAAAAATATGCAAAAAATATGCTGAATATATATAAAAAATATGCAAAATATGTAAACAGTTTTTGACCGAAAATCGACATAAAAGTCGTAAAATTGTCAATTAAAGTTGGAAAGATCATCAAACATCTTCAAAATATTCAAAATGTTGGCCATTTAACATCGATTTTGTAGCAGATTATGTAGGGTAGATGGTGAAGGATAGAAAAATTTTGTATTGTAACACGATTTTTTTAATAAAAAAGTAATTTTTTAATAACAAAAATTTATTACTAAAAATATAAAATTTGATAAAATATCAAACGTTTTATGTAAAATTCAATATTTCCTTTGTCTTAATTTATAGCATTAGTCTGGTTTTAACTCATAGGGAACAAATCGATGTCGGATTTTTTAGCCGGGGTGCGTTTTGTAAGATTTTGAGATTGTTAAAGTTTGAGGACAATTGGAATATGTTAACACGTGTTACTGGGGCCTCGAAATTATGAAAACCTGGATTTTTGTCTATTTTGCGACTTCGACGACCAATATCTGTGAAACGGTTAGAGCTATTTGCCTGTATTATGCATTAAATTAAAGGACATTTTATTCATTTTATGTTCAAAAACAAAATACGTAAATATTACTGAATTCGAGATAATAAAGCCAATGTCCCGAAAAACTTGACTAGTTCCCCTTAGGCCGAAAATGGAGTCTATTTAAAAAAAATGTTCTTACTTTTTTATAAATTTTTGGATCAACACAAATGTATTTTACATTTTATTCTAATTTGAATTTATTCAATCGTCGGATATCGTGTGGTTTTGGAGCTATTTGGGTACAGCATTGTTTTAATTGTTCGTCCTTTGTAATTAATTGGTTGTAATATGTGATGAGTAGACAGCGGAATCCTATGGAAATGCATATATGGTTAGGATGGTCGTAGAGAAAATCTGATTAGACAGAAACTGGTTTTATGACAAATTAAAAAAAAAATTAGGCCAAGAAGTGTTTGCATATTTTAACATATTTTTACGGATTTCTGGTATTTTGAAGGTTGTGGCCTCAATATCCCTCCGAAATGGGTGAAATTTGGTATTAAGTCTTCCTTGGGGGTACAACATTTTCCACTTGAAATTTGTCGGTATAGGTCCACGTCTTCATATAGCCCCCATAGTACGGTACCTCCCGATTTCCGGTATTTTGAAGGTTGCGGCCTCAATATCCCGCCAAAATGGCTGACATTTTTCGGTTTAGGCTTTTAATAGCCCCCATAGAACGATACCTCCCGATTTTCAGTATTTTGAAGGTTAAGGCTGTGGTTATATATTTCTCTATTTTATTGACTTATCTGAAGAGAATTTTAAACAGAAAAACTGTACACACAAACATTTTTGTGCCTATTATTGAAATATTTGTTGCATAAAAAATATGTAAAATTCATACATTTTGCATATGCAAAAATGTATGTATTTTGCATAAATTTGCATATATCATATGTTTCGATTGCAATTTAATCAGAAGCCAAAAATATGCCCAGTCCGAAAATTTGACATGAATCGGACCAAAAAAAAGGTTGCATAAAATTCCGCTGTCTAGTGATGAGCTGAACTCACTAAGATACCACAGATTATTTATCATTTTGTAATTTACTTTTTCTGATATTTGTGTGTCAAGGTTTTCGAATTTCAATAGATTTTCAATGAGGTCTAGGTCTCGTTTTGATGCTAAACGAATCGTAGAATCTGAAGAACTATCTGTCCCTCAAAGAATCAAGCGTAGTTTTGAGAAATTGTCATTGCTGCTGGACCCCTGTAATTTATTTATAAATCATCTGTGGTATCTTAGTCCTGAACTTATTGTCCTGGCATTGTTTGAACTGATAGTGCAAATCACAGTAAAGAACCAAATGTGACAAAAATCTTAGCAAGCGTAAGAAGATGGACATTTCTCCAGAAATTTTGAAACCAAACTAACAAAAGAACATAATTACAAGGCACAAGTGTGACTTACTTGTTGTTCAAGAGAATAAACATTAACTCCGAATTTCTTGAAAAAGATCCTGCAACTTGGCCACAGAAAATATATTACCAGGAAGCGTAAAGGATGGTAAACAACTTGAAAATTGTGAACGACATAGCAAGGAGTCGAGTTCATCACCAAGTACTCATCTGTTACCAGATGGCTCCAAAACCACATTATGTCAATCCCTTGAATAAATTTAAATATGAACAAAATGTAAGCGTTTATCATGGAAGCCATACAATGAGTGGACAAATATCCACCTTTGTAAAAAGAAAATTGCATTTGAAAGAGGAAAAGTTTGATGATAGCGAAGCCATTCCACTGCCGATATGTCTGATGAGACTCTACCAAAGGTGAAACATGTGACATAGTGGTGGTTGTGTGGTTTCGAATCTTCGGCTTTTCTTTTTCACTTGCAAAAATCATCGGTCATTAAGATCGAATCCAACGAGAAATTAATTAAAATTGATATTAAAAATGACCTTCGTTTTAATAGGCAAAATGTTCGAATATAGTAAAAGCCATTTGTTTCATACCCAAAAATGAGTAATATAGGAAGGTATATGGGTCGCCGAAGTCGTCAAATGACCAAAAAATAGAGATTTTCATAACTTCTAAGTCCCAGTGGCACGTGCTTACATCTTCCAATTGTGCTCCAACTTTGACAATCTTAAAATCTAACAAAACTAAACACTTTAGGGGGTGTCGCATAAAAATCCGACATCGATTTTTCCCTTTGAGTTAAAAGCAGCCAAATGCAACAAATTTAGACAAAGAAAATGTTGAATTTAACATAAAATATTTGTCAATTTAACAAATTTTATATTTTTGCATAGTTTAATAATAAAAAAATGGTGTTACAAATACATATAACCATATACAAATTGTGGTAAGGGGTCTCAATAATAAAATATTCTGCTAAAAAAATCGCCTTTAAACGGCCAACAATTTGAAGAAGAACATTTTTTAAAGATTTTTGATGATTTTTCCAACTTTGATTGACAATTTTACAACTTTTATGACGATTTTAAGCCAAAATCTGATTGCATATTTTGCATATTCCGCATATTTTTTGCCTATTTTGCATATTTTTTGCATATTATGTATACTTTTGCATATTTTGTGAATATGCAAAATATGCAAAAAATACAAAATATGGTCCAATCAGAATCTTCGTATCTTTATTATTAAAAAACAATTAAAAAAGTATCAGTCGGCTTTGCCGACAGAGATATACCCTCAGCCTGTGTATGTTAAAACTATGTATTATATAAAAAAACGTATGTATATAAAACGTATGTATTTAGGGGTTTTAAAAATTTTGGGCGTTTGAACCGACAAAAATGTTGATTAAGATTAAAGATCAAAAGTTTTGCGGAGGAGATACTAAAAGGAATGGATCGACATTGACCATTATTTTGTATGGGAGGTACCCGAAGGAGTGGACCGATTGAGTCCATATTGGAACCTTATTTAAGTCTGGTACACATTTCACGTTGGGCGTATGGACCAAATCGGTTACTCCCTTCAAGAGTTATCGTGCGCACAAATTTTCCGAACATTTTCGAACTTTTGTGGGGGAGGTACCGGAAGGAGTGGACCGATATAGCACATCTTCGAACTTAAACTAAGTTTGGGTAAAATATTACGAAAGCCAAAATTTTAACCGAATCGGTTTATCCGTTCGAGAGTTATCGTGCGCTCCAGCCAGCCAGACAGACAGACGGACGGACATTGCTCAATCGACTCAAAATTGTCTGAAACACATTTCGTCCAAACATACTTGGGGTCTAAAACCATTATTTCGATGAGGCACATTTTGCCCGTATGAAAGTGTATATACCCTCGATAGCATAAATGCTGAGGGTATAAAAATGCAAATAAGCAAAATCCGATGTCTAGTGATAAGCTATGCGGCGTCTGGGTTGCCCGCGAATATATGTAAATGCTACACGATGAAATACAATTCAAACCTCTTAGAACACCGAGTAGAGATCTGCTACTGCCTACGAGCATTAACGTTATCTGTGGAGGTTAACACCACAATTATGTGTAAATAAATTTCCAATGCTCCTACCCATTTTACCGAAATACTTCTGGTATTGCCTCTTACCAACTTCAGATGGGGTTCATTGTTGTTGTTCTTATTAACTACTCTTTTGCCGGTGTCTGTTATTCAACCAAACCAAAAATACATGTGTAACATAAAAATATAAGCACATACGAGTATCCTAAAATAATTTGTTAAACTAACCCTAATACACCCGATGTTATCCGCATAAAAATACCTAAATGAATTTACTCTAAACTAAATTATGTAATTAAATAGTTTTCTAATTAAAGATGCCTAAAATTGCCAACAACTAAGTTTACCTATGTTCGGCATATTTTGTCCCATCATAAAAAATTCAGTTAATATTTTTTTTGTTCCTGGTAATATGAATGTTTTACATGTGTACGGATAGTGTCACTTGGTCACACAAAAATTCGAACATACATATAAATATACATATGTATGTATGGGTGTTTGTATTTATGGATATGCCATGTTGCAAGCGGTATATAGCGTAAAGGAAAATTGCTTTCAAAGTTAATTAATATTTGATTATGAGTGTAAACTACAGTTACGGATTTTAATTAAGAGCTTCAATGCGAATAAGTATGTCAGAGCAAAATCATGTTCATACTTCCATCTGCATCGTATGTATATATGTATATATATGCCGACATGTACTGTTGAATTGTGTGTACCTCCAGCACCGGTTATAGTGGCATAATGAGAAAACATGTTTACCTACACACACACTCATACCATATGTTGCAACAAATTTGCAGTCAAAATAGGGAAATTGGAAAAATAATTTTCACACCACAATTGTTAATAGAGTTGACAGCAGAAAACTCATTATGCCACCACAGAGAACATACACAATATTGTGTAAACATTTTCAAAAATTACTAAAACTATTAAAGAGGAAACGAACGAAACCAAAAAAGTATATATATGAGGAAAAGTCAAAATTTTTTAGTTTCCATGAAGCCAAGGTTTGCACTATTATAATACGCGAACTATTGTAGTTTGCCAGTAACTATGACTATTGCTGGATTAATTTAGATGTTTTTGTACAAAGCTCAAAAATTTAGCAAAAAAATTTAATTTACGTGGTAGTTACGACCGCGTAAAGGAAAAACCATAGGTAAAAACACGTTGAATCTAAACAGGTTTCTTACATTGCTATTCGATTTCTAATTAAACCATTCAAATGACGGACATCTGTCCAAAGTAAAAGTTGGAGAATACAAAATGAAGATTACACTTCTAATGTATCACTTTCCAAAATTTCCACTGCATCCACCTTTTATGGATGCTGACATTTTGAAGCCGGATTTCAGGTGTTTTTTGTATTTTTTATGTAACTGGGACGCGCATTCGGATATTTCGAAAAACCAATTATAGGATTAAAGAACTCGCGATTTCGCATAATCTGATATGTATATTAAGTATGTAGCCCACACAGCAGCAGAGTAATCTACTGCCAAAGGCCAAAATTTAGTGCGATATTTTTTCTAAAAAACCTATTTTTTGGGTACAGTATTTACAATATCGTTTTGAGTGTGCTGGTACCCCGCGATATTTTAGTTTTTCGACGATCCGGATCATATGAATCACAGATCGTAAAAATCCAATTACTAGAACGGCGGAAATGGCTACTGCAAAAATTGAAAAATTTGCGAAAAATGTTTTTCAAAATATCACTGACTAATTCGCGTTTTATGTGGATCGTTTCCATTTCAATGAAGAAAGTGAATCATCACTCGCGTTTGTGCGAAAACAGCGGTTTGAAAAATTTAGTGGCGTGGGAGCTGTATCCGATTTATCCAAAAAATACTGTGTAATGCTACATCCACGGTTCTTCATGGATTTTATTGAAATATGTTTAGATCGATGTATTTTTTCACGGTTGATAGTGAAATCGGATGCGCATAAAAAGTGTATGCACTTTGTGCAAATTATAAGCGTTATACAGTTTGTTGCACACTAAACTGCAGACGATGCTACATCTTAGCGGCCAAAGTAAATCCTGGCAAATGTGTACAAATTAAAAGAGAAGAATTCGCTGTATTGGTAAACCGCATGCGCATCAAGTGATTTTGAGGATTTCGCGATTTGCACGCATTTCAAAATGAACATTACCCGATACAATTTTATTTCAAGATTATACCCCATTTAAAGGAACCCAACATTTATTTGAAAGATATCCATATCTTCTGCTAGATGTTAGCGTGTTTTCGAGAAGTGATTAGAATAAAAAATGTGATTTATTGCGTGAAATTTAACTAAAATAGAAGAAAAACTCCGACCTATTTTTCTTACATTTTGTTCAACTAACTCACAAAATAAATTTTACTAAATATTTTCTCTTACAAAAATTTTATAAAATTCCTCAATATATTTTTTTGTTTTCGCTATAATATGCAAACCTCTAAACGGATTTGTATAGTTTTGGTTTCATTTGAATCTTCGCGATGTTTAGATTACGTACATATTTTTTATATATTTTACAGATGCATAAACAGCTTGAAATTTATTAGAACAAATTGTAAACCACCAATTGTTTTGAATGCTTTCCTAATTTCCGCGAAAATTTACAACTTTTTCACTAAAGTTATGGGACCTCAGTAAACATATTGTATGTAGGGAGCCCCTAATTAAGAGAGTTTCTCAATATAATGATTAGAGTCTTTTAAAGATTTTTTTCTTTTTATCAGAATTGAAACCGCCATAACTTTTGCGCGCAACAACCAAAGTTAGTATCTCGAACAGATTTAAGAATGGGATTTTTTCCCCAATCTATGTACCAAAAATCTTTCATGTAGCTTAAAAAAATTTTTTAATTTTTTTTTTTTTATGGAAAACTAAAAAATTTTGTCTTTTCTTCATATAAACAAAAATGTGAACTAAAATAACATAAAAACGGATAAATGGTAATTTCCACTTAGGAAAATTTAGCACTTACTACAGTGGCTGCATAAACTATTACGGGAAATTATCTATGAATTGCTGTTTCCCATAAAAATTTAGCTAAGGAGAGAGAGGTGGGTTTCGGGAAAATTCTGCAAATTTCTAAAGTATACAAAACAAAATGTGCAACATTCAATTTGCAGTGTTTAAATATGTGCTGTATGCAACGAGTTGATATAGAAAATAGGTTAATAAAAATTACAAGTGATAACATTTTAGTAAAATATAACATCAGCTTTATTTGCTCTCATGCTCCCACTGAAGACAAACACGAACAGACCAAAGATATATTTTACGAGCGCTTGGAAGAAACTTATGTATGACCGTTGCCCTGCCCATGACATTAAAATTATTCTAGGCGATTTTAATGCCAAAATTGGAAAGGAGAATATCTTTGGCACAACAATAGGGAAATTCAGTCTCAACAGTAAAACATCTGACAATGGTATGAGACTGAAAGACTTTGCAGCTGCAAAAAACATGGTAGTTAGCAGTACCAGATTTAAGCATCTCGATATTCGTAAGGGCACCTGGCCGTCTCCAGATCAAAGGACAAGTAATCAAATAGATCATGTTGTGATAGATGGAAGACATTCATCGAGCGTTTTGGATGTACGATCGTTCCGAGGAGCAAACATAGCTTCGGACCACTAACTGGTTGCAGCAAAGGTACGTGCCCGTCTAAACGTTGCAAATAAAGCACGAACAGATACAACGCGGAAGTTGGACATCGGTAAGCTGCAAACACAACAGATAGCCACAGCATATTCCATTCAATTAGCCCAATTTCTTAATAAAAGCACTCCTCGTCCCGATAACATATCAGCTCAATGACAAAATATTGCCCACTCCATGCAAACAGCCGCAAAATCAGTACTTGGATACCAGAGACCTCCACCAAGGAATCCATGGTATGACCAGAAGTGTCGTTCTGCTACCGAAGAGAAAAATGCGGCATATAGGGCTACTTTACAATCAGTAGCAACGCGTAGCGCATGAGAGAGGTATCGGGAGAAAAGGAAAGAGGAGAAACGTCTTTTCCGCAGGAAAAAGAGAGAGATGGAAAGAAATGTGAAAAATTCAGATGTACAGGAGCCAGAATGAAGTCCGAAAGTTCTACCAAAGAGTGAAACATCAGACTGATGGCTTTGGTACAAGCATATCCTCCTGTAGAAACCAGCAAGGTAATTTGGTAACTGATACAGATAGTGTGCTAAGGATATTGAAAGAACATTTCTCCAAACTGTTGGTATCCGATAGTAGCGAAGACGGCGAAGATACCACAGATCCAATCCCAGAAGATTGTATTGAATGTATACCGCCCAGCCAAGATGAGGTAAAGACAGCAATAAGACGGCTGAAGAATAAGAAGGCAGCAGGAGCCGATGGCTTACAAGCCGAGCTGTTAAAAACAGGTGGAGACATGCTGATAAGGTGTATTCATCAGCTAGTTAGCACCATCTGGCAGGAGGAACGAGTATCCGACGATTGGAACCTGAGCATCCCGTGCCCTGTCCACAAGAAAGGAGATAAGACTGTATACTCTAACTATAGGGGCATATGTCTTCCCTCTATTGCCTACAAGATAGTGTCAGGGATAATGTGCGAACGACTAAAGCCTGTGGTCAATGAAATAATTGGGCCATATCAATGCGGCTATAGACCTGACAAATCCACCATTGACCAGATATTTAGCCTGCGGCAAATCCTGGAGAAGACCCAAGAGAGGCAGATCGACGCTTTCCACCTTTTTGTTGATTAAAAAGCAGCCTTCGACGGCCACCTACGTTCAAAGGTATTCCAAGCCATGTATGAATTTGGTATTCCTGCAAATCTCATATGGCTTTGTAGAATGACATTAACTGATACTCGATCCACAGTTAAAATAGGAAAGAACCTCTCCGAATTGTTTGGTACCAAAAGAGGTTTCAGACAAGGTGATGGCCTCTCGTGTGATCTTTTTAACATTCTGCTGGAATAGGTTATACGAGATGCGAAGGTGAAAAGAAGTGGCGCAATATATGCAAACAGCCATATGTTACTTGCTTATGCCGATGATATTGACATCATAGGTCGATCGGTAAAGCAAGTAAGTGATACCTTTGAAAAAGTCGAAAGGGAAGCTGCTAAAGTGGGTCTGGCGATAAACGGCGAGAAGACAAAGTTAATGGTGTCGTCGCGCAATGCGTCCACAGAGATCGGGCGTTGTTGACGTTTGTTCCTACAATTTTGAGGTAGTAAAGGACTTCGTCTACCTCAGCACCGCCGTAAGCACAATCAACAACATCAGTTGTGAAATACGAAGAAGAATAGTGTTGGCCAACATATGCTACTTCGGGCTGAGTAAGCAGTTTAGGAATAAAGCCACATCTCGTTGAACAAAAACAACGCTTTACAAAACACTGATACTTCCCGTGCTGATGTATGGTTCAGAAGCCTGGGTACATGCGCAAGCAGACAAGGCTGTGCTTGGTGTGTTTGAGAGAAAAAATTCTTCGAAAGATCTATGGATCAATCTAAGTTGACGGTGAATATCGACGTCGTATGAACCACGAGCTGTATCTGCTATACAACGACATCAGTATAGATAAACGTATCGAGATGCAACGATTGCGTTGGCTAGGCCAGAATAAGAATGATCGATGATGAACCCGCTAAAAAGGCGTATAAATTCGGGCCGCATGGCGGTGCACGCAGAATTGGCAGACCGAAGAATAGATGGCGCAAACAAGTGGATGAAGATATGACAAGGCGCGGTATTCCAGATAGCGAAGCACTAAACAGAGAGAGTTGGAGATCTTTTCTTTGTTCAGATTATGGAACAAATGTTATGTTATGGGCCAGCTAAGTAAGTAACGAAAATTTATGTTTAATATGTTCCCAATATTTGGTGAGTACTGGAATATTTTCTGTGTAAAATAAAGACTGTGCGCAAAATGTTGGAAATGTGCATGGGAGGTATCCAAAGTAGTGGTATGGTATAAGTCTGGAAAAAATATTTCGATGTAAAAAGTTTGAACCAAATCGATTAATCCCTTAAAGGGTTATCGTGCGCACTACACATGCAAACATGTGTAATTCGACTCCAGGACAGGAGTTATTCGACCCCACATTTTCTGAAACGAACTTCGGATGAAATATACGAAGCAAAGGCCATAACAGGCTAAAGCATGGCAATGCCCAGGACTTATCTAGGTCCCTCTTACATCTCATGTGGACAATAATGACCTCATCTCTGGAACTGCCTTTATCCTACATCGTTTTATGAAAAACAAAGAAAAAGAAACGGCAACCACTCTAAAGGTGACGGCTCCCGTATTAGGGGCCATGATGTGCGAATATGTACCTGGAATGTTCCCACTCTTTATAAAGAAAGTGCAGTTTACCCATTGGTAGGTAAATGTACATTAGGGCGGCCACGAAAGGAACTATATAAACGAACGAGTTAGATATCGTTCCGATCGTTCCAATCTCGGAATAGTTTCATTGAACTATAGTAGAACCTCGATTATCCGGGAAGGGAAACACAGCATTTTTTGTTTCTATACCGATTAAAAATCGTTATGATCTGGGATTATAATTCATTTGACCAAATTTCTATGGACAAAAACAATGTAACAAGTAAAAAAGTATCAGTCGGCTTTGCCGAAAGAGATATACCCTCAGCCTATGTGAATTGAAACTTTTATATACGAACCGGTCGCACGTATTATGGTCCTTCAGAATGTTGTGGCCCTTTTTGAGCATTTGAACTTGCCGACAAAAATGTGAATTAGGATGAAAGTTCAAAAGTGTTGCGGAGGAGGTACTTGAAGGAAGGGGCCGACATAGTCCATTATGCAAATGGATCTTATTTTGGGAGTGATATCTTTTCGATAGATATCGAGCTCACTAGTCATTTCAGTGGGTCATGGTATAACTTTTGGACCAGATTGCCAGGAAGCACGGACTTTTCCACGGAAAATATGATATCGCTGTAAACAGTACCACAACGAACAGCATCGGTATATATTTTCAAAGGAAAGACGCTAAACTGCACTTAGACACAAATGTTGAACTTTTGTGGGGAGGGTCATTTAAGAAGTTATACTAAATTTGGACAAAATATTATGAGATCCAAAGTATGGACCAAATTGATTGCCCCTTTCAAGATATATCGTCCCTACTATTTTAGTGACATTTTTTAAATATTGGGGGGAATTTGTAGACCAGTATTGCCCATCTTCAAACTGAAACTAAGTTTGGACAAAATAGGGCGAAGGCCAAATTTTGGACTAAATCGGTGGATCCAGCCACTATATATGGTGCCATAGGGGGGTTTTACACCTTTCGGTCTGTTTTCTTAAGAAATATGGACTTTCCCCTGAAAAAACTTTTACCATCGTTATTAAGGCAACGAATGCAAGTTATTTCAACAAAAATCAATGCGATTCGAGAGCAGGTCGAATCTGATCTATATCTTGTAGATATGTATATTATGATGTGTAAATATGGACCAAATCGGTCACTCCCTTCAAGAGTTATACTGCACACAATTTTTCCGAACATTTTCGAACTTTTGTGGCGGAGGTACCGGAAGGAAAGGACCAATATAACCCATCTTCGAACTTAAACTAAGTTTGGACAAAATATTACGAAGGACCGAAGATCCCTTCGAGAGTTATCTTGCGCTCCACCCACTATAAACGGTGTCATAGGGTTTTTTGCACCTTTCAGGCTATTTTCTCAGGAAGTATAGACTAGCCCCTAATGAAACTTATACCGCCGTATGGGGGGCAGTGAATGCGATTTGTTGCAGCAAAAATCAAATCTATTCGAGAGGTACATGAAACGGTGGGTCGATTCAGTCCATATTTGAACCCACGGTTTCGGAGTCGAGGTATTTTTTGCTCGACTCCGGCTCCAGGCCAGTTTTTTTCACGACTCCGGCTCCGACTCCAAGTCGACTCCGAGGGTAAATTCCTATACCACTAAAAATAAATTAAATGTGGACAAATGTTTAACTTTTTCCTATATTTGGGCCCATATAGCCTAATCTGTTCGTTTTCTTAACATATCCTTTAGAATGTTCATTAATACATACTCAACTACAGAACATAAATATGAAGTAACATTCATATTTATATTGTTTCTACTGAATCTCATATTGAATAGCAACAAAATACACCTTAGAAAGTTTTTGTCAGTTTTACCTTTTCTCCCGAGTATATTCTGGAAGGAAAATCTTTACGCCTTCAAAATACGTAAAAATGAAGGGCAATATAAATCAAATTTATAAGCAATACAATTTAATATGGATGTAAACCAAAATTTTACAGTGCTTCTAGATCCTTAATGACGATTTCTGAATTTTTTTTTTTGAAAAATATCTGCGAAGTTTTTTGACAAATCGCCGTCTACGAAAACCTGTTTTTATAAAAGCGTTTTGTGTTGCCAACTGTAGCTCGAAAACTAATAAACCATTTGTCATATATTTTGTGGGCTTATCAAGGACATACAAATTCTAGTACCATATCGATACATTTTTTAACAAGTTTTCGATTTTACTGAAATCGTGGACAGAAAAAAAATCAAAATTTTAATTTTTGATTTAAAAAACTGAATTTTTGAAAAAATTTGAAAAAAAAACTCGATCGACGAGTTTCTAGATTTTGATGTCTTTACTAGATTTTTATGGAATCATCTTATAATAAAGACTTTATCTTTTACTAGCCGACCCGGTCCGCGTTGCTGTCCCTTGAAGCAGTTTTATGTTACCTTAAGTAAGCGATTGTATCTTTATTGCATCGCTAAGTAGTCGGGATCTGCAAGTGATTATAAATAAAAAATCTTAAAAAAAAAATTTAAAAAACTCGATCGACGATTTTCTAGATTTTGATGTCTTTACTAGATTTTTATGAAATCATCTTATAATAAATTGAATTGCTTCTTAAATTATTATGTGCCATTGTAAATTCGTTCCAGGTGATAACTTATATTTATACCCTACACCACACAGTGGTAAGGGGTATTATGTCTTTGTGCATTTGTATGTAACATACAAAAGGAAACGAAATAGACCCACAGTTCCTTTTGGAGATATACATATAATCACTTTCTGAGTCGATTTATGCGTGTCCGTCCGTCTGTCTGTCTGTCCGTCTGTCCATTTTGATGAAAATTTGAATGTGTGACTGAATTTTGTCTACAAATAAGTGTGCAAAATTATATTGAAATCGGTCCGGATTTGGATATAGCTCCCATATATATTTTTGGCCGATTTCACGTATTTTCTGTACCAAACACCCTATATATTTCCGATTTCGATGAAATTTGAAATGTGTGACCGAATTCAGTCGAGAAATAAATGTGCCAAATTATATAGAAATCGGTTCAGATTTGGATATAGCTCCCATATATATTTTCGGCCGATTTCACGTATTTTCAGTACCAAACACGCTATATATTTCCGATTTCGATGAAATTTGGAATGTGTGACCGAATTCTGTCTAGAAATTGTAGTGGCACTTGCGACGTTCATCGCCTCATTTGAAACATTATTTTGAAAATTCTGATTTGTAACGTCTTTCCTTGCGCCAACTCGTGGTGAAGTCATTGTGCGGTAGATACTTTTACCTATCAGCGTTTCTTCGTTCTATTGCATGTTCTAGGTGGAGTTTTAACTCAATTATTGGAATAAATATTTTAATTGCAGCCATTTTTGAGGTATGAAGTCAATGATGAATATGCTAATTCGTCCATTTTGTCGATCTTGCCTCCTCTGAAAGGAAGTTTTTTCCCATTGTCGGTGTTAAAGATTAATAAGTCCATTACGTAAAAACATAAATCTTTTCAAAAGGAAAATAAAAATTAAATTCAAAGTTTTTCTCTAATTTTTATTTTTTTCCTTCGAGTAATTCAGAGTTTTTGCGTAAGTAAAGCAAGCGCTTTTTATATCGGTATTTCATATTTTTGGTAAAAAAAAATTTAAATCCATTTAGATTTGATTTTCTGAACGTATCTGTCGAGGCAACAATTCCTTTCTATTCGACTGCCAGATTTTGCTGCGATCAATCTAAAGGTAAATTTAATCACATCCACAAATAGTCGTAGGGTGCCTTAAATCCATTCTCTCATTAATTTGATTTTGTTTTATTAGATTTGCCTTTGATCATTGATTTGCGTTTTATTGCATTTTATATGGGAAGAAGGAAGAACAGACAAGAACTTTTGCTCTCACCTAGCCTGTACCAAACACATTGGATATGCACAGCAACTCAACGTATGGCTGTTCTCTAAACCTGATTTTTATTCTGCCTACACACAGTACACATCAATTAAATCTATTTCATCAAATACCCATTGCAGTCTGTCAGTAGAACGAGAGATCAAAAACGTGGCGTGCAAAATTTAGTCCGAAGAACACATTTTATAAATCGAAAGAATTGTTAAATTTCTCGTTTATAAAAACAGCCGATTCTTGCCTTGTGAAACCAGCAAAATCGTTGGTGCTTTCAAAATGTGTGGTATGGTTAATATTTATTTAATCGCGTGTTTAAGACCTTGTGTCAATACTTAAAAAAAAAAACACAGAAAATCAATCGTCAGAAGTGTGCCTCTAAATGAGGGGTAAACGCAAGAAAAATACAAAAAAAAATCATAGCCATTGAGTAAACCTAATAATTATAAAATATTAAAAGAATATAGTAATATGTTGCACTTTTAAGGCATAAATTCGAGTGATATTATTTGAATTGAATATTTATTGCCATTGAATCGTTAATTCTACATTCGAAATATGATATTTGACTATTTCAAAAGTGGTACAGTTTTTTGTTTCACCAAAGGTTGTCATCTATATTGAACACGCCCTTAAATCAATTACGTCATTCTTTAACATAATGATCATTACGAATTGTTCATTTGTCGTTCCTTATAAATGCATGTGTAATGTGAGAGAAAACCTCTGATGGGACAAAAAGTCGCTTACAGAATACTATATGTAAAGATCCAAATATCTCCGAAACATTCCAGCAACACGTCTCTTATACATAATTGTTCATTTTTAGCAGCACATTAACATTATCAAGCTCTCACCAACACATCATAAATATTTGCCAGCACCTGTTCACAGAGCGCCACTCACCGAAAGTACTTTCTGCGAGAAGCCGAGAATTAAATCAATGTAAGTGTTTTCATTTTGTTTTGGTTATTGATTTTTAATAAAATGAAATCTCAATTAGTGTTGAAAAGGAAAAAAGGAATGATCAGATGTTTGCAAAAGAGGGCATTGACCCCGAAATCATATCAAATTCATTTGTTTGTTTCAGTCAATAATTTATTGCTCTTGGAAAATATTGTTGCTAAATTTGATCAATAGTTTATCCTATGTTCAATATTGAAAATTAAGAAAAAAAAATTAAAACATTCACTCGAACTTTTGCAAAATATTATATTAAGTATTTCTACTGATTCCATGAACTAAAGGTGTCACATACAATACCCAATGAGTTTCACTACATTTATCATGTTCAGTGCTCATTGTAAAGAAATCATCTTAATTGTTGCCATTTTTCTATAATAAATTGTTATACCATTGGGAACTGTTTGCTGACTCAGATTATTATAGGATAAGTTTATTATATTAGCATCTAATGAATTGTTATTTATACCATGCCTTTGTCAAATTTTCTGATTGATCATTGTTGCTATTCTTAATCTATAATTCTGTTGAATATTTATCAAATTTATATGTCGAATTTTATTTGGGTGACACCCCATTTTCACAACTTTTGCTTTCTATCCTTAATGTTTGTGTTAATCAATCAATTTACATGAGAATAAATATCACAATGAATTCCGAGTAGACATAACATGACTGTTTGATTCGCTCCTGGTGCAAGAGCTTGCTAAAATATATTTGGGGTTACAGCTTCTCGTTGTAAAATTGTAATGGGTTTCTTTCACCGCTGTGACCACGGTTGGGTGGGCAGTAGAGCACATCAACATCTGTCGCTCTGTATCGTTTAAAAAATTTTTATTTTATCTACACTTCTTTCTCTTGTTCCAAATGTTTTCTAGACTTCAGTTTCAAGCTCGTTCTATACTGATCTTACTGTACTATGTCCCTATCTTGGACTACACTCAAAAGAAAATGTTAGTGCACGCATGATAAAAATATGTATTTATAGTAGCACAGTGGCAAATTTCAGCTTGGCAGTCTTCCGAACCCATCCCACCGACGAGCTCCAAGGCCGTGTAAATGCGTGCGACTGTTCAGTTAAAGTTGAAAACCTACACCAGCCTCAATATGCCTTCGTTGTATGCTACAAAATAAATGTGTTAAATTATATAGAAATCGGTTCAGATTTGGATATAGCACCCATATATATTTTCGGCCGATTTCCTGTATCTTCTGCTCCAAACACGATATATAAGTCCGATTTCAATGATATTTGGAATGTGTGACTGAATTCGGTCTGGAAATAAATGTGCCAAATTATATCAAAATCGGTTAAGATCTGAATATAGCTCCGATTTATATGTATATGGTGTAGGGTATCATATAATCGGCCCCGCCCGACTTTGATCCTTTCCTTACTGGTTAATATTGCATATGTGCCCTTCATTCACATGAATGTTCAGTGGCTTAAGGGCCAACCGTGTCGTCCTTCCACCTTCTTATAATGTACATCTTATATACCTGATGAAGCTATAGCTATCGATATGTTGCCTTCTAATTTAAATACTTGTTTTCCAATAAGACCAAAGCTTCGCTATGTATCACATCTGGTATTTCCATTGATTTGTAACATATTTAAGAAAGTAGGAGTGGTCGGGTCTTATGGTTTGTACATTTTACATATATAGCGCATTTAAAAACCAGTAAGGAGAGGATCAAAGTCGGGCGGGGCCGACTATATGATACCCTACACCACTGTGAATAAGTAAAATATAAATCGGAGCTACATATATCCAGATCTTAACCTATTTCGATATAATTTGGCACATTTATTTCCAGACCGAATTCAGTCACACATTCAAAATATTATTGAAATCGGACTTTTATAGCGTGTTTGGAGCAGCCAATACGCGAAATCGGCCGAAAATATGTATGGGAGCTATATCCCAATCTGAACCGATTTCGATATAATTTGGCACATTTATTTCTAGACCGAATTCAGTCACACATTTCAAATGTCATCGAAATCGGAAATATATAGCGTGTTTGGTACAGAAAATACGTGAAATCGGCCGAAAATATATATGGGAGCTATATCCAAATCTGGACCGATTTTGATATAATTTAGCACACTTATTTGTAGACCGAATTCAGTCACACATTCAAAATTTTATCAAAATTGGACGAATATAGCGTGTTTTGTGCAGCAAATACGTGAAATCGGGCGAAAAAATATATGGGAGCTATATCCAAATCTGAACTGATTTCGATATAATTCGGCACATTTATTTCTAGACTAAATTCAGTCACACATTCCAAATTTCATCGAAATCGGACGTATATAGCGTGTTTGGTGCAGCAAATTCGTGAAATCGGGCGAACATATATATAGGAGCTATATCCAAATCTAAACCGATTTCGATATAATTTGGCACATTTATTTCTAGACTAAGTTCAGTCAAACATTCAAAATTTCATCAAAATCGGACGAATATAGCGTGTTTTGTGCAGCAAATACGTGAAATCGGCCGAAAATATATATGAGAGCTATATCCACATCTGAACCGATTTCGATATCATTTGGCACACTTATTTGTAGACCGAATTCAGTCACACATTCAAAATTTCATCAAAATTGGACGAATATAGCGTGTTTGGTGCAGCAAATACGGGAAATCGGGCGAAAATATATATGGGAGCTATATCCAAATCTGAACCGATTTTCACCAAAAGCAACAGCGTTCTTCCTATGGCTAAACAAATTGTAGTTCCCAATTTTCAGCTGAATCGGACAAAAAATGCGACCTGTACGTTGGACATAAATCGACTCAGAAAGTGATTATATGTATATCCCCAAAAGGAACTATGGGTCTATTTCGTTTCCTTTTGTATGTTACATAAAAATGCACAAAGACATAATACCCCTTACCACAGTGTGGTGTAGGGTATAAATAGGATGTAGAGTATAACCCTCACCTCCGAAATTTAACAAAATTTATAGCATTTTTCCACAAGGACCATCCCTCTACATCATCTGAAAATTACATTGAAATCGGTTTAGAAGTTTTGAAGCCACAAATAAGTCCCTCGGGTCGGAGACACAACCACCATTGTCTATTGAATACATTTTCGAACCACGCTCCGCCGAAATTCCACAAAATATATAGTTTATTTTCACCAAGCACCAGGGGACATATATGCAGCCTATTTTCACCAGGATTATCCCGATACATTTCTCTGAAATGTGTAGGAAACCCGGCTCAGAAGTTTCAGAGATAGAAATTGGGCGTGGTCGGGTCTTAAGGTCCCAAATTAGTACCTAGGGTCGGAGAATCGAAGGGTGGAAGTTCGGAGCAGGGTGGTTCGTTGCAGAGTGGTTCGATATGTAGAAGTTCGGAGCGGGGTGGATCGGAGGGTGAAAGTTCAATGCGGGTTGGTTCGGAGGGTGGAAGTTCGGAACATGGCGAATCGGAGGGTGGAAGTCCGCAGCAGGGTGGAAAGTCGAAGCAGGGTGGATCGCAAGGTGGAAGTTCGGGGCGGGGTTGTTCGGAGAGTGCAAGTCTGCAGCAGAGTGGTTCGGAACGGGGTGGTTAAGAGATTGGTTGTTCGGAAGAATTAATTCAATCGCTCGTTTCATTATACCCTATACCACAATGTGGAAAAGGGTATTATAAGTTTGTTTTGGTAAAAATTCATGTAACACCGCGAAATATTCGTCGGAGACCCCCAATGTGGTATACCATTCTTCATATCTCGACGAGATAAAGCGAATTTGAGATGTGTGTCCGTCCGTCAGTCCGTCCGTCTGTCCATTATAAATTGTAAACACGCAATTATGGACCGATCGTCACGACATTTTGTATGGACGTCGGGTTCAGATCAGAACAGATCCCTATTCTTATTGGTGATGATCGTGAAATATTTAGCGGGTGAAATGGACCAAAAACATAATATTTATCCAATTTTGTAGTGGCTCTGTAGGTCTCAATAATAGTCCGATCAACGCGTAATTTTAAATAAGGTAAGAGTATATCACAAAGGAGAAGCTTGCAATTTGAGATGGCGATCGGATAATATTTAGAGGGTTAAATGGACCAAAACTTTTGTGTGCAAATTGTGAAAAATGTTAATATACAGCTTATATCTTAATTCCTTGAAGTGACATTCCGGACAAGTGAAATATACTTGAAAATGGAACGCTTGACCTTTCATTTGATGCCAATTATGTTGGTATGCATGATCAGATAACAGAGTTACAGCCTAATATATCCCGTTATTTGTTTGTAGTGTAATAATAAACTCGCTAGAAGTCGCAATTATACATCAATAGTCACGAAATTTTGCACCGGGTAAGAGTATAGGTCGAAAAAGATGCCTACAAGTTTGAATGATGATCTGATATTCTTTAGCGGGTGAACTTTTGTATGAAAAATATAAACATTTTATTTGTGGTCGATATTTTAGTTCCTTGAGGAAATATATATTTCGCAAAGTAGCCTACATATGAAAAAAAAACTACTGACATTTCCTCTGTAGTGGGATTCTCTAACTCATTTTTTGAGTTACCGACAAATGTCGTTAAGATTAAAGTGCTTATAATTTCGGTAATTAACGATGTTTTTCGGTAAGTTATCGACGAGTAAAAAGTAGTCGCAAAGTTCTACCGATAGCAAAAGTGGTATCAACTTTTATTTGAATTTTTCATTCATAATTTTGCGTTTTAATTTTACCGATTTTTGTCGGTAACTCAAAAAATGAGTTAGAGAATCGCACTACTGATGTAAATGGGAATAAAGTGTTTGCTAGATAACGGGCCTACTGCCTAATATATAATGGGTTCTGTGTAGAGAACCACATTTTTATACCATGCTACATATTGTCTCTCCAAAAGTTTATGTAACACCACGAAATATTCGTCCTAGACCCCTTATTTGTTATGCCAAAATTCATATCTCGACGAGATAAAGCGATTTAGCGATATGTGTCCGATCATTAAAAATTGTAAACAAGCTTAAGGCCGCAATTATGGACCGATTGTAACAACTTTTTTAAGGAGATTGGGTTCGGGCCAGAATAGAAATGATTAGTTTTTGGTGATGATCGTGAAATGTTCAGGGGATGAAATGGACCAAAAACAAAATTTTAACCAAATAATAACGCGCAAAATTTTAAACAAAGTTTGAGTTTATGATGAAGAAGAAGCGTACAAACCAACGTGAAGATCAGATAGTACTTAGCGGGTTAAATGGACTGAAACTTTTGTGTGAAATTGGTAAAAATTTCAATAACGTAGCGGTTAAACAACGGAAGTAGTAGTACTACATATGTGGGTTTCATTACATTTTAGTTTGTGTGAACTAAATTTTCCTTTCCTCCTACAAAAATGTCTTTTTGGTTTTGGTCATAAGTATTATACATTACATCTCTGATATTTGATAATTAAATTTTCACAATCATTGAAAAGAAGTTCCGTGGTGAGCGATTGTCCAGGGATAGTGGTATAGGGTATCCCATGGTCGGCTCCGTCCGACTATAGACTTTTCTTACTTGTTTTTGCTAAAATAGCAATTTTATTAAATCAGACATAGTGGAGGTACCAAACCCCTCCGAAATATAGGCTATTTTAACGACGGGTCCTCCCTGTACATTATCTGAAATTTTCAGGAAAATCGGTTCAGTAGATTTGGTATTTAAAAAGTGGGCGTGATAAAATAGGGGTTTTATAAAAATAGGGCATGGGGG
Organism: Musca autumnalis; assembly: GCF_047663935.1. NCBI lineage: Eukaryota > Metazoa > Arthropoda > Insecta > Diptera > Muscidae > Musca > Musca autumnalis. The sequence goes on along the minus strand of NW_027411866.1, from coordinate 207,095,618 downwards.
AGGTTTCTTTTCTTTGCATAAAAACCCAAGTCGGGTTATGGCGTACATTATACAGAAAGAATTATCGAAATCGGTGCAGCCGTTCTCAACTGATGTCATTACCAACGAACGACATTTGATTTTTATTTATATAGATGTAGATATAAAAACCCTTCAAAATATGATACAGGAATATCAGGTTGTAAACATCATAATCATAATAGCCATCCGTATTTCATACATAGGTAGTAACTTGTACGAAATGTACCGAAATACATGAACATACGGATTTTTTAGAAAGGAATGGGTATCTATATATATAAAAGAGCTTAGTGAGTGAGTGAGTGAGTGACTGACATATCATCGCCCAGACGAAACCGCTGAACCTAGAAAGCTGAAATTTTAACTGTGGGTTGCTGTCGGTGTGTAGTGGTGAGATAAGGCTGGGTTTTTGGAAATCCCTTCAGTAGTTTTGTAGATATAACCTAATTAGAATGTGAGCGTGGTCGAATCTTAAGTCCCAAAATAAGTACGTAAGGTTGGAGACACAATCGCCATTGACTCGCAAATAAGTTCCGAAGCCGATACATTCGTATTTGTTGCAAATATTGCATTTTTACAAAAATAGGGCATAGGGGAAGTACCCGCCCGATCCGAAAGTCAAAAAATATGTAGCCTATTTTTATCGGGGACCAACCCTGTACATTCGCTGAAAGTTTCATGAAAATCTATTCAGTAGTTTCGTAGATATAACATATTTAAAAAAGTGGGCGTTGTCCAGTCTTAATGCCCCAAATAAGCACGTAAGGTCGGAGACACAATCGCCATTGACTCGGAAATTAATTTTCAAAGCGATACATTTGTAATTGTTGCAAATATTGCATTTTTCAACAGGGGGCCATCACTCTACGTTCCCTGAAAATTTCAAATTGAAATTTCAAAATTTCAATCTGTTGAGTAGTTTCGTAGATATAACATATTTATAAAAGTGGGCGGAAAAGTGGGCGTGGCCAATTTTTCTTTGCATAAAAACCTAAACAGGACTATGACTAACATTTCCACAAAATATTATCCAAATCGCTCCAGCCGTTTTCAACTGATTCAATTACCAACAAACGACAATTGAGTTTTATATATAAAGATTATTTCATGTAAACAAAGCCTTTAGGCCAAAAGATATGATTACATTATACAAAACATTGAGAAATTCATTACTCCAAAATCGGGACAAATAATCCTATATTAAAATTATTAAAAAGCATACTAAAATGTAGTAAGGTAAAAAAGAATATTTCAAAAGTCACTGAGAAAAAATTGTTCATTACTCCTTTTTGACAAACACAGTGACAATTGTGCAGTTTTTCCTCTATTTTTTCAAACAATAACCAATAATAATTCTTATTCTTCTAATTGTGTTGTTATTTATTCTTGTTATTAATTTACTCATTGTATGTGGTCGCAACCACTGTTCATATGAGGTACATATTGTCATAAATTGACTAAATATTACATATTTGACAATCCACATTGTCATCAATATTAAACTGTAGGTGGTCTAAAATTTCATGTAAATTCTGAACGCTTTGATTTACCCTGTAATAATTATTCGCCATTACATAAACATTCCCATTTCAAATATAATTAAATTCTTATTATATGTCAAAATTGACTCATTTTTTGTGTCCAGTACTGCATTATGTATGCATGATGACCACAAGATATGAAGTTTTGTAATATAATCCAAAAAATAAAACTGAAAAAAATCCATTAATTTTCTAATTTCTTAATACAAAATGTACATACGAGTACATGGTGGATATTTTGTGCAATTCTTTTATGCAAGCCATCATCTTTTTTGTTTGTTTAATTTTTCAAATTCTTTCATTCCAACATAAATGTTGCTGTTCATAATGAAGCGAGGAGGAAAGAAGTTGGAGTACTACTAGAAAAATTGGGAGCATATTTAGCATATGTTGCCAAAAACCTCGAAAGCAATATTTTTGCGGTATCAAATGCAATTTAATTTGCTGCAGTATTCTTCCATTTTCTCCTTGTCTCTCTCTCTCTCTCGCTGTGCTCTATGCCGAATGTTGCGACGATGTTTGTCTTTGATGGTGGTGTTGTCGTTGATGTTATGTTTTTTTTTTCTTTGTTTCTGCTTTACTTATAACATCAAAGGATAATAGATAGATTATTAAATAAGTGATATGGTTTATTACGAAGTAGATTATTCTTAATTATGCTGTACATTGTTGTACATAAACTGTGAGTGGGTACGAATTCTAAATAAAAAAGAATATGTGGAGAAAAATAAGCAACGGAATTAATTGCTGTTAATGTGATAACGTTACATTTGTTCCCCCTTTAATTCTCAATAGGGACTGTTACGAGGGGAGCTACCACCGAGACCCGTTAAAGTATTCATCAAACAGTTACTGGGTGACGAATTTTTTATCCTAAACGTACAAATAAAAAAACAAGCTGCGGAAAACTGCGATAACGGCCGGTTCTGCAAACCGAATTGACCCTATCAACTTGGCCGCGGGCCGTCATCCTATCAACTACATATGGAAAAAAAAACCAAAAATGTTTTACAATCGATGAATCCGAGTTTCTTTAATTTAATTAATTTTCAGTTGAGCTGTTTAGACCTAAGAGATACATTGAAAATAAGGAGTCTACCGAAGTCTCACGCATCCAACCATTATGCTACGTTTCACGGGTGGTTAGGCCGATCTTCAGGCATGTTAGGATGTTGTTTTTGTGGCAGACGAAGGCAAAGCTTGGTAACTAGTATATATGGTAATATTCAAAAAGTTTTACAATCGTTGAAGTTGAGGTTCACCATTTAATAAGTCGCGAACTGTTAATATATTTATAAAATATGAATATATTTATATTAATTGAAATGTTTTAGCCACGATCTCATAATATGGACCATACCAAATATGTTTCGTGGAAGCTGCGTTGGTGGTAAGATAAACAAGTAAAAAAGTATCAGTCGGCTTTGCCGACAGAGATATACCCTCAGCATGTATATATTTAAACAATTTTTCCCAAAAAAACGTATGTATTAAGGGGTTTTCAAAAATTTTGGGAATTTGAACCGACAAAAATTTTCATTAGGATTAGAGATCAAAAGTTTTGCGGAGGAGATACTAAAATGAATGGATCTATATTGACCATTATGGAAGTGGATCTCCAGCCACTACATATGGTGCATTGGGGGGTTTTTACACCCATCGGGATGTTTACTCAAGAAGTATGGACTTGCCCCTGAAAAAACTTTTACCATCGTAATTGAGGCAGCAAATGCAAGTTGCTTCAACTAAAATCAAAGTGATTCGAGAGCATGTCTTAAAGTGAACTTATCCGAAATTTTGTGTGGGAGGTACCGGATGAATTGGACAAATATAGCCCATATTTGAACCTGATATATGTATATCTATTAGATATTTTAGGATGTGTAAAGTATGGACCAATTCGGCCACTCCCTTCAAGAGTTACCGTATGAAGAAATTTTCCGAACATTTTTGAATTTTTGTGGGGGAGGTACCTGAAGGAGTGGACCGATATGGCTTTTCTTCAAACATAAACTGTGTTTGGACAAAATATTACTAAGACCAAATTTTGGACCGAATCGGCAGATCCGTTCTAGAGTTATCTTGCACTCCAACCACCTCACACGGTGTCGTAGGGGTTTTTTGCATCTTTCAGGCTATTTTCTCAGGAAGTATGGACTTGCCCTGATGAAACTTGTACCGTCGTATGGAGGGCAGTGAATACAAGTTGCTACAACAAAAATAAAAGCGATTCGAGGAATGGCTCTAAACTGAACTTTTCCGAAATTTTGTGTGGGAGGTAACCGAAGGAGTGCACCGATTGAGTCCATATTGAAACCTTATCTAAGTCTGGAACACATTTCACGATGGGCAAAGTATGAACCAAATCGGTTACTCCCTTCAAGAGTTATCGTGCCCACAAATTTTCCGAACATTTTCGAACTTTTGTGGGGGAGGTACCGGAAGGAATGGACCGATATAGATCATCTTCGAACTTCAACTAAATTTTGGACAAAATATTACGAAAGCCAAAATTTGAACCGGATCGGTTTATCCGTTCGAGAGTTATCGTGCGCTCCAGCCAGACAGACCGACAGACGGACGGACATTGCTCAATTGACTCCAAATTGTCTGAAACACATTTCGTCCAAATATACTTGGTTAGACCCCAACCATTATTTCGATGAGGCACATTTTGCCCGTATGAAAGTGTATATGAGGAAAAGTCAAAATTTTTTAGTTTCCATGAAGCCAAGGTTGGCACAATTATAATACGCGAACTATTGTTGTTTACCGGTAACTATGACTATTGCTGGATTAATTTAGATGTTTTTGTACAAAGCTCAAAAATTTAGCAAAAAAAATTAATTTACGTGGTAGTTACGACCGCGTAAAGGAAAAAACATAGGGAAAACACGTTGAAGCGAAACAGGTTTTTTACATTGCTATTCGATTTCTGATTAAACCATTCAAATGACGGACATCTGTCCAAAGTAAAAGTAGGAGAATACAAAATGAAGATTACACTTCTAATGTATCACTTTCCAAAATTTCCACTGCATCCACCTTTTATGGATGCTGACATTTTGAAGCCGGATTTCAGGTGTTTTTTGTATTTTTTATGTAACTGGGACGCGCATTCGGATATTTCGAAAAACCAATTATAGGATTAAAGAACTCGCGATTTCGCATAATCTGATATGTATATTGAGTATGTAGCCCACACAACAGCAGAGTAATCTACTGCCAAAGGCCAAAATTTAGTGTGATATTTTTTCTAAAAAACCTATTTTTTGGTTACAGTATTTACAATATTGTTTTGAGTGTGCTGGTACCCCGCGATATTTTAGTTTTTCGACGAGCCGGATCATATGAATCACAGATCGTAAAAATCCATCTACTAGAACGGCGGAAATGGCTACTGCAAAAATTGAAAAATTTGCGAAAAATGTTTTTCAAAATATCGCTGACTAATTCGCGTTTTATGTGGATCGTTTCCATTTCAATGAAGAAAGTGAATCATCACTCGCGTTTGTGCGAAAACAGCGGTTTGAAAAATTTAGTGGCATGGTAGCTGTATCCGATTTATCCAAAAAATACTGTGTGATGCTACATCCACGGTTCTTGATGGATTTTATTGAAATATGTTTAGATCGATGTATTTTTTCACGGTTGATAGTGAAATCGGATGCGCATAAAAAGTGTATGCACTTTGTGCAATATATAAGCGTTATACAGTTTGTTGCACACTAAACTGCAGACGATGCTACATCTTAGCGGCCAAAGTAAATCCTGGCAAATGTGTACAAATTAAAAGAGAAGAATTCGCTGTATTGGTAAACCGCATGCGCATCAAGTGATTTTGAGGATTTCGCGATTTACACGCATTTCAAAATGAACATTACCCGATACAATTTTATTTCAAGATTATACCCCATTTAAAGGAACCCAACATTTATTTGAAAGATATCCATATCTTCTGCTAGATGTTAGCGTGTTACCGAGAAGTGATTAGAATAAAAAATGTGATTTATTGCGTGAAATTTAACTAAAATAGAAGAAAAACTCCGACCTATTTTTCTTACATTTTGTTCAACTAACTCACAAAATAAATTTTAATAAATATTTTCTCTTACAAAAATTTTATAAATTTCCTCAATATATTTTTTTGTTTTCGCTATAATATGAAAACCACTAAACGGATTTGTATAGATTTAGTTTCATTTGAATCTTCGCGGTGTTTAGATTACGTACATATTTTTTATATATTTTTCAGATGCATAAACAGCTTGAATTTTATTAAAACAAGTTGTAAGCTACCAATTGTTTTGAATGCTTTCCTAATTTCCGCGAAAATTTACAACTTTTTCACTAAAGTTATGGGACCTCAGTAAACATATAGTATGTAGAGAGCCACTAATTAAGAGAGTTTCTCAGTATAATGATTCGAGTTTTTTAAAGATTTTTTTCTTTTTATCAGAATTGAAGCCGCCATAACTTTTGCGCGCAACAACCAAAATTAGTATCTCGAACAGATTTAAGAATGGGATTTTTTTCCCAATCTATGCACCAAAAATCTTTCATGTAGCTTAAAAAAAATTTTTTAAATTTTTTTTTATGGAAAACTAAAAAATTTTGTCTTTTCTTCATATACCCTCGTTAGCATAAATGCTCAGGGTATAAAAAGATCTCAAATTCTCTCTGTTTGTGGCTTGCTTTTAGGAATACCGCGCCTTGTCATATCTTTTTCCACTTATTTGCTCCATCGAAGCCTTGACCTGCCAGTTCTGCGTGCACCACCATGTGGGACGTGTTTATACGCCTTTTTAGCGTGTTCGTCATCGCTCATTCTTATGGTATGGCCTAGCCAACGCAATCGTTGTATCTCGATGCGTTTAACTATTATGATGTCGTTGTATAGCAGCTACAGCTACATAGTTTGTTCCTACGATGTCGATATTCACCGTCAACGCAGATTGGACCGCAGATCTTTTGAATAATTTTTCTCACTGCCTTATCTGCTTGCGCAAGTACCAGACTTCGATGCCATATATTAGCAGGGATTGTATCAGTGCACACTGGTCCGAAATCGATTTTTTCTGGCCAAAAGTATTTGTACGTCCTTTTTGTGTTGATATTTAGTTTTATTTTTAATTACTGTGAAAAAATATTAATACAGAATCATTTTCACCCTAAATTTCCACAGACCGTTAAAATACATTAGACAGGGTGACCCCTTTGTATGGGGTCTAAACTAAAACTTCAACCGATGTTTATAATTTTTAGTACGAAGGGTTTGCATCTTCTAAGAAATCAAAATGTAAAATTACAGCGAAATCGGCTTGAAAATATGGCTAAAATTGTTCAATTATCTTAAATTGAGGGTACACTTATATGGGAGCTATACTCCAACGTAGACCTATGTCAAAAATTTTTGGTTGAAATTTTATCTGGACATTCAAAATAAAAATACCAAAATTTCAGGCAAATCGGTTCAAAATTGTGTTTCTTAGAATATGAAATATTTCGAAATTTGATGTAGCCGGAAATTATACTTCATTTATCGCAACGAATCGCACCTTCAAATGATTTTTTTATTAAAGTATACACATCAAAGTAATTTTGATTTTTTTTCTGGCAGCGACCACTAGCGACCAAAATTATTTCGACCCAGAACAATTTTAAAATTGAAAAAAAAAAAATATAATTTAAGAGGGTTCCAGAAATATGTTGATAACTTTGTTCCTAGACCGAATTTTTTTTCTGTTCTTTTTGGAAAATTAATCTACTTGCTTTCATCTTTCTTCTCCATATTTGAGTTTTACTTTTTACATGTTTCTTACTTCGATTTTATAACCCACAAATGATGACTAAATATTGCGCACTCAACTCGAACAGAGTATACAAATTTCAATTTTGACACTTTCTCGTCTAACGGTATATGCAAATTTGGAATAAACAATCAATGTTATTGTTGTTTTGGAGTGTTTACTTCTATATTGTGAAGAAAAAAAAACAAAAAAGAAGAATGTCAAAAAGATGACTTTTGGCCAAAGAATTCGCATTTGGGACCAACGTGCAGTGTCTTGTAAAGCGTTGTTTTTGTTTGACAAGATGTGGCTTTGTTTTTAAACTGCTTACTTAAGCCAATGTAGCATGTGTTGGCCAATACAATTCTTCTTCTTATTTCGCAACTGATGTTGTTTGTTGTGTTTATGGCAGTGCCGAGGTAGACGAAGTCTTTAACTACCTCAAAATTATAGGTACCAAATTCCACAGTTGGTCCGAGCTCTATGGACGCTTTGCGCGTCGATACCATCAATTTGGGCTTTTCGCCGTTTACCGCCAGACCCATTTTCGCAGATTCTGCTTCGACCTTCATAAAGTTATCAGTTACTTCTTTTACTGATCGTCCCATGATGTCTATGTCATCATCGTGCCATTTCTTTTGACATTTGCATCTCGTATTACCTTTTCCAGCAAAATGTTGAATAGGTCACCCGAAAGGCTGTCTCCTACTCTGAAACCTCTTTTGGTACTGAAATGTTCGAAAAGGTTCTTTCCAATTTTAACTGAGGACCTAGTATCAGTTAAAGTCATCTTGCAAAGCCGGATGAGCATTACGGGGATACCAAATTCAGACATTGCATGGAATACCTTTGATCGCAGGGGACTGTCGAATGCTGCTTTATAATCGACAAAAAGGTGATGTGTGTCAATCTGCATCTCTTGGGTCTTCTCCAGGATTTGCCGCAGGGTAAATATCTGGTCAATGGTGGACTTGCCAGATTGATGTTGATTGATGTGCCTGTACCAAAGCCATCTGTTTGATGTTTCACTCTGTGGCAGAATTTTCGCACTTCATTCTGCCTCCTGTACATCTCGATTTGTTCACACTCCCGCTTTTCCGTTTCTCCCTTTTTCTTACGGAGAATACGTTTCTCTTCTCTCCTTTTCTCCCGATATCTCTCTCGTGCGCTACGCGTTGCTACTAATTGTAAAGTAGCTCTATATGCCGCTTTTTTCTCTTCGGTAGCAGCACGACACTCCTGGTCATACCATTAATTCCTTTGCGGAGGTCTCTGGTATCCAAGTATGGATTTTGTGGCTGTTTTCATGTAGTGGGCAATATTTTGCCATTGTGTTGTTATGTTATCGAGACAAGGAGTGCTCTCATTAAGCAATTGCAGCCTTTCGATGTCCAACTTCCGCGTTGTGTCTGTTCGTGCTTTATTTGCAACGTTTAGACGGGTACGTACCTTCGCTGCAACAAGGTAGTGGTCCAAATCAATGTTTGCGCCTCTGAACGATCGTACATCCAACACGCTCGATGAATGTCTTCCATCTATCACAACATGATCAATTTGATTACTTGTTCTTTGATCCGGAGACAGTCAGGTGCCCTTATGAATATTGAGATGTTAAATCTGGTACTGCTAACTACCATGTTTTTTGCAGCTACAAAGTCTATCACCCTCATACCATTGTCAGATGTTTCACTGTGGAGACTGAAATTCCCGACTGTTGGGCCAAAGATATTCTCCTTTCCAATTTTGGCATTAAAATCGCCCAGAGTAATTTTAATGTTATATAGCCCCCAAAAAACGGTACATCCCGATTTTATGTTTTGACCGAACTACCTATAATTTGACTTTTTAAACTATAATTTGATTTTTATATTCCCAGTGGTCCAAAACTTATCCACCAAAACTTTTAAACATAGTTCATGTTTCGACATTAGGTATTTTGAAGATACAATCTACATTATTGACCGAACTACCGGTCATTTGTCAGTTAAGGTTCCCAGTGATAACAAAACTACTACACCAAAAACTCTCAAGATAGGCCCATGTTTTGACATAGCCCCCACAAAATGGTACCTCAGATTTTCGATATTTTGAGATATTTAGCTACATTTTTAACCGATCTACCTGTAATTTGACATTTTAGGTTCTGAACTGTCCCAACTCTTCTCCACCAAAAATTGTTAATATAGGTTCATGTTTCGGTAAAGCCCCCACATAACGGTACCTCCGATTTTCCGTATGTTGACAATTTTATTTATAGTTCTGACCGAGCTACTTGCAATTTGACATTTGATGTTCCGAAAAGTTAGGAAACTTCTATAATAAAAATTGTTAACACATGTCCAAGTAACGGGACCTCCTGATTTAGGTATTTTAAAAATATTAGCTACATTATTGACAGAACCACCTGTAATTTCATATTTCAGGTTCCCAATGGTCTCAAAACGTCTCCACCATATATGTGAACTTAGGTCCATGTTTCAGTATATGTAGCCCCTACATAACGGTACATCCCGTTTTGAGGTACTCTTAGGATTTAGCTACATTTTCCGCAAACTAGTGATTATTTTACCCTTGAGGTTCCCAGCGGTCACAGCACCACTCCATCAAACATTTTCAACATAGGTCCGTGTTTAAGTATAGCCCCTATATAAAGGTACCTCCAGATTTTAGGCATTTTAAAATTGTTAGCTACATTTTTTACCGAACTAGCGGTTGTATTACATTTAAGCTTCCCATTGGTCCATGTTTTGGACCAGAATAGTAGTCGATGAATACAAACGGATAATGTGGCCAGAGCATATGATGTTCTGCAACATTGGGACCGGCAGTTGTAAGTTGAAAACAATGGATGATCGGACATCCGAATATGTGCACGGTTTATATAAGCCGACAATATATTGATATATTAGCCTCGAGCCACCGTGGTACAGTGGTAAGCACGTCCGCCTTGCCCTCAGAAGTTCTGCAGTTCAATGTTGTGGAAATATGCGTATGTGTGGGAGAAGTGTTTCACATCGATGGCGATCTCATCCAGGCAAGGAGGAACCACCACAATTTTTGATGTTATCCAAGGATGAAACAATAGTCGATTATCTGAACAAAGTCCTCAACTTATCCTTAGCTATCCTAATATTGGGTGGTTCTCAGTGGTCACAAATTTGAATTACTGAAAAGTTAAAAATAAAAACAATAATTAAAAAAAAACTAGAAAATAATTTTTTATGATGGAATCTCTCAAATAAAACGCTTACATTTGCATTGAAAATTATGACAATATTAAACGGCAAGCGTTTTATTCGAGAGATTCAAATGTGAAAAATTATTTTCTAGTTTTAAGTGCATTTATTAATACGAGTAAATCGATGATCACGATCACATTTTATAGGAGAAAAAGACCCCTTTAATGACGGTCTGAGGGTTCAAAAATGTAAAAAATGAAACCAGAGACACGAAAAACAAAAGAACCCAAGGTTAGATCTAAATCCATTCATTTTTAGAGTTTTGACCAGGTTTTTCTTATAATTGACCACTGTGCACTCGTAAACTATATCTTTGGTCTGTTAGTCCTTATCTTCAGTGGGAGCGTGAGCGCAATTAAAGGTGATGTTAAAGAATTTTGTACTTTTATACTTATTGTAGCAAGTCTTTTATTCACTGGAGTGAAGCAGGAGACCAGATGTTTTAACCTCCGACCAAATACAAATACCCAAACTGATGCTTTGTGTCACAGCATCTATATTATAAGATAGTTTTAGTTAGTTTCCCCTTATTTCCTTTTTTATCATCTGAAGAAGAACCATTGTTAGTGCTATTGCGTCCATTTTAATATCAGGAACAAATCGTATAACCTTTTCTTGGAATGCAAACAATTCGTATATTCGTACATAATGCTGTTGCAATATTCAATTTTTTCTTCCTCTTATTTCTTTCTCCCTGTAATATGCTACTTTCAGATGGTGTTGTTGCAGAGAGAGAGAATGTCCTTTTATTTTCATGAATATAGGAGGATTTGTTACATACTTCGTATTCCATGATACTATTCGTTTGCATAGAGTAGAGATTACCAACGATTGTTGGCAGTGTTTAAAAGCATTGCATGGGCCAGGCACAAGTATCAGCAGAGGTGGTGGTAGTGGTGGTTGGCAGACTGGTTTGCATGCTAGCTGCTTTACTTCATTGCTAATATGTACTTGCGTAAGGAGTTGCATATATTTTGCTCGTATTTGTGGTTTAGTTTAATTAAGTCGAATTAAGACTAATTGCAGGAACAGATGTGAATAAGAGATTGTGATTCTTCGTCGTAGTACATATTCTTGTAATTTTTTTCTTTTTCTTCTGGCTTCATTCAACCCAGCCAATATGCCAAATGCTTTTAACAAACACCATGAGCCATGTATTAATAAAGGATATCGTTTTAATTTATAATGTGAAAATGTTGCGAACGTTGAACTTCATTATTGCAATTATGAGGAGAATGTGTAGAGAGATTTGGCTTCAATTTTACTTGGCTTACTTGGTTGGAATATTTAAATTAATATAATTTATAATTGTTCTAATATCAATGAGTGCACCCCGATTCATATTAGCTCATTGATATAGGACCTACAGTTTATCGCCGATTCCGAACGGCGAGTCCTAGAACACCACCTAACAATAAAAATGTGAATATTTACCATCAAAAATAGTTTTATTGTTTTCTTAAGTAGTCTCCAGCATGGTATATAAATTTTTCATGCGATCAATTCTATTGCTGAACTCTGATTTAGACACCACCAAATCATGGGTTTTAAACCCTTCAACAGCATCTTCTAGCTTCGAAAATCGTTGACCAACCCTAATTTCTTGATATGCTGGAATCAAATGAACTCATTGGATCTCCAGTCAGGTATGTACGGCGGACGACCTATCAATTCCACGTTTTGTCCGGTCTAAGAGGCGCTGGTTTGAATTGATGTGTGAAATATCACGATGTCATGATCGAGAATAATTGTAGTGTACTAGGAACTATCGCTACATTTCTCAAGCCGTATAGTCACCACACGGTCAGTTTTGCCGAAGAAACAGAGCACCGTTTGCTTCGATGTGCTTCTTACCTGAACAACTTTTGTTGGATTTAGCTCGCTTTCAAAGACCTAAACGGTCAAATTCTGTTTTGTTTCGAGCTTCTAAGCATATATCCAAGATTCGTCGTCTTTGACGATCTTATAAACGTCGTTTGAAGTACCGCGATTCACAATTTCTTTGCACGAATCCAGAAGAGTCTTTCTTGTTTTCACAACAAGTAAATCGAAAATTTGAAAATCAAATTGGGGTCTAAATAATATTGGGGCCTAATTGAATTTTTCATTAGGGCCTTTTTGCACATGTTTGGGGCCTAAATATATTTTAGTGTTTAACAAAAACAAGAAATTGGGGTGCATTTTCTAAAGTTTTTATAAAGATATGATCAAAAAATGGGGTGCAATTTCGAAAACTTTATTAAGAAAAAAAAACGAAAAAAATTAAAGGACTCAAAATAACAATAATTTTTAGTAATAATAAGCAAAAGTAAACACTTATTTCATAGAATTGAAAAAATTATATGATAAGTAATAATAATTGGTAATAATTATTACTAATGTTGCAGATTTTGACAGTTGTGTAAATGAAAAGCTGCTGAAAAAATGTTTCAGCAACATTAAGAAAGTAAAAAAGATACACCTATTAACAATGTTTAATTTATATACCTCATCTTCCATTGGGAGCATATTTGTGCATATAGCGTTTTCTTCAAACTCCATCCTATTTAAAAATGCTAAGGCATTTATTTTTCCTTTTTTACAGAGGAAGGAAGGAAAATATATTTAAAAAAAATCGCGCGATTTTTTAAATATATTTTTCTTCAGCTACTCTCCTAATTATGTTTAAATTGACTTGAAGAGAAAAAATATACTAAAAAAAATCGCGCGGTTTTTTTATATATATTTTTTCTCTCCATTTCTTTCTAATTCTGTTTGACTTGATTTGGAGAGAAAAAATATATTTAAAAAATCGCACGAGTAGCTGAAGAAAAATATATTTAAAAAATCGCGCGATTTTCTAAATATATTTTTCTCTCCAAATCAATTTAAACAGAATTAAAAAAAAAATTGAGAGTAGCTGAAGAAAAATATATTTAAAAAATCGCGCGATTTTTTAAATATATTTTTCTTCAGCTACTCTCAACCTTTTCTAATTCTGTTTGATTTTTTAAATTATTTTTTTAAAATATTTTTCTTCAGCTACTTTCCATTTCTTTCTAATTCTGTTTGACTTGATTTGGAGATATGGAGTTGTTAAAGACTGTCTCGGGTTTGTTTGGTTTTTGGTCAGACCGAAATTTGTCCACACCTTTTCGAGCATGAATGCTTCAACTATTTGATGGGGAGTTTTTGGAGCCGGCACAAATATTTTGCTAACGATGTGATGCAAACTTCTTTGTAATTTGTTAAAATATATACTTTGTGATTCTTGCTGAAAACTATAAAAATATATACATACATATATGTATATAGAAATTGGTACAGAAATACTCACTTATCACAATGTTTCTGAAAAACATTATGAACGGTACTTGATACCGACGATCCACTTCCCAAAGATTTTGCGATTCCTACGCAATCGTCTTTAATTTTACTTAAAATTTTAATTTTTATCACATTCATAGACGCCTGCTAGTACACTTGAAAATAAGAGCTTGTTTCTAGGTGGCTTTAACATATTACAATCATAAAAAGTACAGTCATCAATTAGTTAAATATTACAAACTATTGAATGAATATCTTTAAAAATCTTTTTTGAAATTACACCCCAAATTTAGGGCTTCATTTACACCCCAAATTTAAGTGAATAAATAGTTTGGGGCGTAAATGCATACTTTGGGGCCTAATTGCATTTTCGTTGTTTGGGGTGATAATGCATTTTGCAAATGCACCCCAATTTCAAAAATGCATTTTGGCCCCAATGAAATTTTGGGGCATAATTGCAATATTTTTTTGGGGCCAAATTTCCTAGTTTGGGGCCTTTTTGTATTGGGGCAATTTTTCAAATTGTAAAAACCCCCCAAAAATTGGGGTCCATTTTCATTCCCGTTTGGGGCGTTATTTCTTGGGGCTTTATTTCTGTACGCCTCAAAATTAAACTAAAATGTGTACGTAACAACAACACCCAACGTACACAAAGGCGATTTGACTTAAAATTACTAAAGAATGAAGAAAAACGCTTAGAGATAGCAAATAACCTTAGAGCACACACTCCCCCAAACAATATAACATCGTGGGAAGAAACCTGCAACAAGTTCAAAAACATAGCAATAACTCACGTTGGATACACCAAGAAAAGCGAACGAAAGGAATGGATCTCAGACGACACCTGGAGTCTAAACCAGGAGCGAAATCGTATAAAACAACAAGCCTTAAGTGATGTATCGAAGAAGGACCGATATAAAACGGTGGCAAAAATGGTAAAACGATCGGCGCGAAACGACAAAAGGATTTACGCAGAAACAATGGCAAAGGAAGCAGAAGCAGCAGCGGGATCAAACAACATGAAAGAGCTCTACAAAATAATAAAACGCTATACAAACAATTCGCAAATCCGTTCACAACCAATAAGAGACACGAACGGTAAACTATTAACAAACGCCGAAGAACAAACGAAACGTTGGAAACAGCATTTTGAAAAAATAAGCAATATCGATGGTGATGATAGCGAGTCCGTCCACTTGGTCCAGCAAGTTAATGAAAATCAAAATGTGGATAACTCCATAAATACTGATGCCCCCACAATAGCTGAAATTGCAACAGCCATAATTAAACTGAAAAGAAACAAGGCGCCAGGAGAAGACGGTATACCACCCGAACTCCTTCAAGTCGACCCCACAACATCGGTAAGAATTATACACTAGGGTTATGACTTTTTGACATTTTTTCTCAAAAATGATTTCCTGTAGCAGGGATGAATGAACTTAATCACTACGCTATCGTTTATTCCATTGAAATATAAAACAAGTAAGAAAAGCGTTAAGTTCGGCCGGGCCGAACTTTTTATACCCTCCACCACAAATTTCAGCCATTTCGGTGGTTAATGTGCCACAACCTTCAAAATACCGAAATTCGGAAGGTACCGTTCTATGGGGCCTATATGATGGCGTGGACCTATACCTACAAATTTCTGGGGGAAAGTTTTATACGCCTAAAGAAGACTAAATACCAAATTTCAGCCATATCGGTGTGATAATGAGGCTAAAACGTTCAAAATATCGAAAATCGGGAGATATTGTATTATGGGGGCTATATCAACACGTGGACCTATGTACACATTTTATGGTAGAAATGTTTCTTAGCCTCTGGAAACACAAAATACAAAGTTAGAACCGATTCTTTGGTCAAATGGGTCTAATACATTCAAAATATATTAAAATGACGCGTACTTTATAAGGGGTCTTATGTGGGGACTATACCAAAACGTGGACCTATATAACCCAACTTTGGTAGGAATGTTTTCTGGCCTCTGAAGACACAAAATACCAAATTACAACCAATTCTGTGGTCAAATGGGTCTAATACATTCAAAATATATTAAAATGACGCGTACATTATATGGGGCCTTATATGGGGGCTATACCAAAACGTGGACCTATATAACCCAACTTTGGTAGGAATATTTGTTGGCCTCTGGAGACACAAAGTACCAAATTACAACCAATTCGGTGGTAAAATGGGCCAAATATCTTAAAAATTCCTTAAAACGACGACGCGTCACGCGTCATTTTGTATGGGGGCTATACGAAAGCGTGGACCTACATAGCCCGCTTTCAATACCAAAAGTCCTACGTAAATATAACATATTTTCCCAAAATTTCATCAACCTACGTCAATCCGTTCGGACGCTAGAGTGATTTCCACAGACGGACAGACGGACAGACAGACAGACGGACAGACGGACGGACATGGCTATATCGATGTAGAATTGCACGCTGATCAAGAATATATATACTTTGTGGGGTCTACAATGATTATTTCGAGTAGTTACAAACGTAGTGACAAACTTAATATACCCCCATCCTATGGTGGAGGGTATAAAAAGTTCACGCACAAATCGAAATATAAAACAAGTAAAAAAGTGTCAGTCGGCTATGCCGACAGATATATACCCTCAGCCAATGTGAAGCGAAACTTTCACCTCCGGACAGATCGAATGTATTTAAGGTCTCTTCAGAATTTTGTGGCCCTTTTTGGTCATTTGAACTTGCCGACAAAAGTGTGGATTAGGAATTAACTGCACTAAGACACAAATGTTGAACTTTTGTAGGGCAGGTACTCTTAGGGAGGACCGATATGGGCCATTTTAGAAGTTAAACTAAATTTTGATAAAATATTAGGAGATCCATAGTTTGGACCAAATTGGTTGTCCCATTCAAGTGATATCGTCCTAGCATTTTAGGGACATTTTTTAAATATTGGGGAGATGTACCGAAAGTAGTGGACCGGTATTGCCCCATGAAGTTTGAATATAATATGACGAAGACCAAATCGGTTGAACACTTCGAGAGTTATCGTGCTCTCCGACCGCCACATATGGTGACATTGGGGTTTTTACACCTTTCGGGCTGTTTTCCCAAGAAATATGGACTTGCCCCTGAGAAAACTTTTACCGTCGTAATGGAGGTAGCGAATGCAAATTGCTTTAACAAAAATCAAAGTGATTCGAGAGCAGGTCTTAAAGTGAACTTATCCGAAATTTTGTGTGAGAGATACCAGAAGGAGTAGACAAATATAGTCCATATTCGAACGTGATCTATATCTGGTAGATATATTAGGATGTGCAAAGTATAGATTACATCGGTCACTCCCTTCAAGAGTTATCGTGCGCAAATCTTTTCCGAACATTTTTGAAGTTTTGTGGGGGAGGTAGTTTACCGATATAGCCCATCTTCGAATTTAAACTATGTTTTGATAAAATATTACGAAGGCCAAATTTTGGACCGAATCGACAGATCCGCTTTTTGCAACTTTCCGGCCATTTTCTCAGGAAGTATGGACTTGCCCCTGATGAAACTTGTACCGTCGTGTGGGAAGAAGTGAATACAAGTTGTTGCAACAAAAATCAAAGCGATTCGAGAGCAGGTCCTAAACTGAACTTATCCGAAATTTTGTGTGGGAGGTACCCGAAGGAGTGGGCCGATTGAGTCCATATTGGAACCTCATCTAAGTCTGGCAGAAATTTCACGATGTGCAAAGTATGGACCAAATCGGTTACTCCTTTCAAGAGTTATCATGCCCACAAATTTTCCGAACATTTTGGAACTTTTGTGGGGGAGGTACCGGAAGGAGTGGACCGATATAGCTCATCTTCGAACTTAAACTAAGTTTGGACAAAATATTACGAAAGCCAAAATTTGAACCGAATCGGTTCATCCGTTCGAGAGTTATCGTGGGCACCAGCCAGCCAGACAGACGGACAGACAGACAGACGGACGGACATGGCTAAATCAACTCCAAATTGTCTGAAACACATTTCGTCCAAACATACTTGGGGTCTAAAACCATTATTTCGATGAGGCACATTTTGCCCGTATGAAAGTGTATATACCCTTTCTAGCCTAAAGGCTGAGGGTATAAATATAATATAATTTTTTGAAAAAATGTATGAAATGAAAAATTTTTTTTTTTTCAAAAATTATTTTTTGTTGCACTAATAAATAAATATAAGCCTACTAAAAACTATAATAATGTTTATTTCATTCAAATATTGAAAAAGGTCATGCACAAGCCACTTTGAAAAACTTTAAAATTTTTTGTTTTTTGTTAAAAAATTATATCTTTAAATAAAAGCGTTTACGACATTTTTACGATTCTCAGAATTGAAGAAAATTAGTGAGAAATAAATGTTATGTCAGTTTAATTATCTTATGTGACTCTAAAGTTTATTTTCAATTGTATATCTGCTTACAGTGACTTCAAAAAAAATTTCCATAATTTTGATAAATTAAAATTTTAAAATCATTTTGTGCGTGTGGTTTTTTCACCGAATCACCTTATAATTATGATTTTATGTAATCTTATGGCAAAACTCATCACGCTATGATACAGGGATATGAGGTTGTAAAAAAGTCATAACCCTATTATACACTCGCACATAAACGAGGCGTGGATAAATGAGTGGCTACCTAGCGCATGGACGAAAGGCACCATAATTAAACTGCCGAAAAAAGGTGATCTGAAACAATGCGATAACTGGCGGAGAATCACCCTGCTTAACACCGTTTATAAAATTATTGCAATCATAATAAATGATAGACTGCAACCCATTGAAAAAACGTTGCGGGATGAACAGGCTGGGCTCCGCCCACATCGAAGCTGCGTCGATCAGACAAACACCTTGCGCGTAATAATAGAACAATCTATTGAATGGCGAACACCACTCTATCTCGTCTTCATAGATTTTCGAAAAGCGTTCGATTCTATTAAACGCAATGCAATTTGGTCTGCATTACAAAAAAAGCGGGTGCCGCCAAAAATTATAAATATCATAAAATCAATGTATAATAACGCAACTCTTCAAGTAAAACATAACAACATAATGAGTAGACATCGGATTTTAGCATGTTTTTTATTTCTTATCCGATTGGACTCAAATTTTGGATCTAGGCGTTTTGAGGGTCAATTTTTCGATATTTGGGGTCATATCAAAAATATGCAAAAAATATGCAAAATATATGCAAAAAATATGCAAAAAATATGCAAAATATATGCAAAAAATATGCAAAATATGCAAAAAATATGCTAAATATGCAAGTGTTTTGCAGGTTATTATGTTATTGAGACTCTCCAGATATTCCGCCACAGCAATAAATCTAGACTAACAAGACTTAAATCAGTTTTCACAAGGTGAGAAAATGTCAAATAACCCAGCATTCCTATTACAACATAATTTGCCTTCTATACAAATGTAGATAGATAATTGAAAAATTTCAAAAACTCAATCAGAAATGTCAAAATCAACATGTCCAAATATGGTGATAGTCTAATCGGCCAAAATTATCTAGCAAAAAAAAAAGGAGCTAGAGTTAGTCATCGCTATTTTTCTTTAGATAAAAGCGCAATTTTTTCTAGTTTTTGGAAAAAGGGTTCGTTTTTTAGCGCAAAATGGGAAAAATATAACTATAATTAGAAGTATATGTTTTGAATACCCACCTATTAGATTTTAATATATTTTATAGTGTTTAGTCCTATATTTGTGGTAAAAAAGTTTCTTTGGAAAAATGCTCTAACTGCAGCTTTAATATTGATGACATGGTTTTAGTTTAATGCACTAAAAATACATAATTTTATATGTATATTCTAAGTATACAACCGCTTAATGCAGAATTGGGAAATGTTCACTCCTCGGCGAAAAGTAATGCATTATTTTTTGATTCACTTTTGCCAGTTTTGTTGAGATGTGTATTTATTATTGTTGTAAAATAATTTCAGATTAATCTCGGGTTTTGTTGTTTTCAATTTTTTAAAAACAACAAGTTTTATTTAAGTGGGATATAGTTAAAATTGATGCGAAGAACACCAAATGATTAGTGCAAAATGACATCACTTAGAAAAACCACACAATAGCGTGGTAGAGGTAAAATAAGTCAAACCCTTGGAATTATCTTTAACATGGCAAAACCACTCACATATTTCTGCTAGAAAAGCATTTGGAATGCTAAAAAATATAGTTTTTTCATTCCTGCTACAGGAAAAAAATTTTGATAACACAGTCGAAAAGAAAATATACAATTAATTAACTTATACCTGACCGTGTACTCGATAATTTGAACTAATTATTACAAATGTTTCGAATTTGGACAGTTGTTTAATGGAGGAGTTGCTGTAAAAATTGTTTCAGAAACATTTAGAAAAAAATATCGAGTACAAGGATATAACACCTTTTATAACACATTAGTCTTGTTGTCTAGGATATAAATAAATATATTAAGAAAAATATTCGCCGCAATATTGTCATTAAAGTTGCCAAAGGTACTATACACCTAAAAGGCAAAGACTTCAAGGAATCTTAATTTTCAAAAAAATGAAATTTCACACTTGTCCGTGTTTTGCTTACATCCTGATGTATACTTTAACAAGTAAGAACGGCGTTAAGTTCGGCCGGGCCGAACTTGTTATACCCTCCACCACAAGTTGTATTGAAGTGAAATGGAATAATTAGTTTCCTTTCGTGTATGAAGAAGAGTTAATACTAAATTTCAGCAATTTCGGTAAAACAATGTGAGGCACCATTCTATGGGGGCTATTTCAAAACGTCGATCTATACAGACAAATTTCTGACGGAAAGTTTTTAGGCTCAAAGAAGACTAAATACAAAATTTCCTATATTTCGGTAAGAGAATGTGGCTAAAACTTAAAAAATGCCGAAAATCAAGAAGTAAGCTTCTATGGGGATTTAGAAAGACGTGGACCTATACAGATAATACTCTTCCGGAATATTTTATAACTCTTGGAAGACGAAATAACGAATTTCAGCCATTTCGGTTGGATATTGACGTCACAATTTTCAGTATTATGAAAATCGGGAAGTACCTTTCTATGGGGGCTATATCGAAACGTGGACCTATACCGACGAATTTTAGTCAGAAATGGGGCAATATGAAAGCGTGGACCTGTACAGACATATTTCTGGCGAACAGATTTATATCACATTGAAGACTAAATACCAAATGTCAGCCATTTTGGTGGAATATTAAAGACACAACCTTCAAAAAAATCAGGTACCTCCCGATGGGGGCTATATGAAGGTGTGGACCGATACAGACAAAATTCTGGGGGAACGTTTTATACCCCAAAAGAAAACTACGTACCAAATTTCAGCCATTTTAGTAGTATAATGAAGGTAAAACCCTAAAAATACCGAAAATCGGGAGGTATCGTTCTATGGGGGCTATCTAAAAACGTGGACCGATATATCCCATTTTCAATACCAACCATCCTGCAAGTAATAAAAGCTTTTGTACCAAATTTGGACTCTCTATCTTTAAAATTGCTAGCTGTATCTTGATTTCAACAGACAGACGGACGGACGGACGGACAGACGGACATGGTCAAATCGACATAGAATTTATGCTGATCAATAATATATATACTTTATAGGGTCTCCGACGAATATTTCGATGTGTTACAAACGGAATGACAAATTTAATTATACCCTCCATATGGTGGAGGGTATAAAAACGTCATATTTCTAGCTCTACTTTCACAATCTGATTGGCGTTTTCTGTAATTTGGGAAATTGAGTCTTGTTGCATGGTAAATTGGTAAAAAGTAAGGAAAGGAACAAATAGGGGCAATGCCAATAAAAATGTCCGGATTGGTGCACGTAGAGTATTATATAACTACCACGAGTTATTTAATCATAGAAAATAATTTATTTTCTTTACTATTCGTTAATCCGGGCAATTTGATAATTCGGACACCGCCAAAACCTGTGGTGTAGGGATTATCGAGATTATACTGTATATATGGGTGCAATATCCAAATCTGAATCGATTCTTACCAAAATAAACAGGTATCGCCCTAGGGCCAAAAAATCTCCAATTTTTATGCGAATTGGTATATAAATGTGACCTGTACTTTGTTTTCAAAAAGACCTGACCAGATGGATAAGTGCTAATCTATGCAGATCATCAAAAGGAACTGTGGGTCTATTTCGTTTCCTTTTGCATGTTGCAAACTCATTCACTAAAACAAAATACCCTTAGGGTATTAAAATATAGTTATCAGTGCAATCATGAATAAAAATTCCGTGCATAATTTGTTTCCTTTCCCAAATTTCACAATTTTTTCCCATATTTATACCAAAAAAAAGGGAATATTTTTGTCGATTCGACTAGAATATGCCATCATGAAGCGAATCTAGTAGCTTTCAACTTTTAACAAATATTGATTTTAAAAAAGTTTCACTTTCTAAAATTATTTTCCGTGCGGAAAATTCGGACGGAAATATTCATGATTGCCCTGTATATGTTTTTATATGTTATATGTTTTTAGTAAAATATGAAAGATTTTATGTAATATTCAATATTGTCTTAATCTTAATTTCTAGCTCATTTGTTATTCTGTCACACAATTTGGCCGAGCAGAAACTATCAACATATTTGGATACGTTCATTTTGACATTTCTGATTGAGTTTTTGAACAAATTTGTATTAGAAAGCAACTTATGTTGTAATAAGAAGGTTGGGTTATAGGAAATTTTCTAAGTCTTTTAGTCCAGATTTATTGCTGTGGCGGAATAATAATTAATAACATAATAATCTGTTAAGAAATCGACGTTTAACGACAATAAACTTAATTTAGAACACTTTTTGATGACTTTCCAAATTTAATTTGACGATTTTCGTCAAAAAAATTAGTTGCATATTTTTTGCATATTTTGCATATTTTTTGCATATTTTGCATATTTTTTGCATATTTTGCATATTTTTTGCATATTTTGTGCATATGCAAAATATGCAAATATGCAAAAAAATAAAAAATATGAGCCTGTCATTGCATTCAGTTTTCTTCAAAACGAATTTTGGTCCAATCAGAATTTTCGTATCTTTATTAATAAAAAATATGCAAATATGCAAAATCCGATGTCTAATAATGAGTGAGCCTTTCACAACTAACGCTGGGGTGAAGCAAGGTTGTCCCTTATCCCCGTTACTTTTTGCGGTAGTTCTCGACGAAATCATGGAGAAGATATGTTCGAAGATTTGGACTCTCCATCGACATCTAGAAGACTTGGACTTTGCCGATGATATTTGTCTTATGTCGCACAAGTTTACCGACATGCAAGATAAAGTAAACGAGCTTGTTCTTCTAGCCAAAGATGTTGGCCTCGAAATTAATACAAAGAAGACGCATGCAATGCGCATAAATTATTCAAGTGACAACCACATACAAATTAACAACGCACCAATACAATATGTGAAATCGTTTTGCTATTTAGGATGCTTTATGGATATTGACGGAGGAGTGGAAGAAGATGTCAACAGTAAGCTAAATAAAGCTAGATCTGCGTTTGGTCGCCTTAGCAAAACATGGAGGTCACAACATCTCTCGCTCCAAACAAAACTGCGCTTATTCAACGCATGCGTAAAACCAATTTTGCTATATGGGAGCGAAACCTGGCTCTTTTCAAACGGAATAATTCAAAAACTACAAGCCTTCATAAACAGATGCTTAAGAAGAATTTGCGGCATCTTTTGGCCAAACACAATTCCTAATCTTGAATTGTGGAACAAAACCAATGAAGAACCAATAAAACGCCAGGGGGGGGGGGTGTGAGAAAAATAGAAAATATTGACCTATTGAAGTGAAACTTTAGAGATTATGTGTATATCACTACAGAAGTTATATGCCAAATTTTGAGCAAGATCGAACATGCCTAATGCAATATTTCGATATAAAAACATCCTTATATGCACCAATTAAAAATACCAAATAATTGTTAAATAAAAATCAATGTAAAAACAAAATATAAAAAATTAAAAATGTATTCGTTTATTTAAACAACATAAAAAAATAATAATTCAATTTTATGTAATCAGATGTTCTACACAATTTTCTAAGTATCTTCTAATAAAGAATAAACTTGTGCTGGTAGGTGTGATTTATTTTTATTAGTAAATTTTCTCTGTCCAGTCACAAACGGGTCAGAACTACCTGAAAATGTTGATGTCCTTATTTTGGCTTGTTCATATTTATTTTATGACCTGACGATAATGTTTGGAGTATTATGAAACATTTGTACAGTAAATTGTTATCTAGACCTGTTATTTTCGCACTTAAAGAAAAATTTTTAAAAAATCTTCTCGATGTGTTTCCTTCGTTTGATGTTCCACAGCCACCGACTTTCGGTTTGTTGCCTATTTTAAGTCTAAATTGGTTTTGGATTTCCTTTTTTTTTGAAGATTGATTTTATCATCATTCGATTTAATTTTCCATGCTTTTATTTCTAGACGGTACGAAATATGTAAAAAGTACTCGAAAAAACGTATATATACATGTAAAGGCTAATTTTCAATTTTGCATGGCTTTTGTAAGCACGTCTGTATGTTATTCATCTCGGTTGGCTTAGCACCGCATATGTAACAATTTGAAGCTGGCGTCTGGCTTAGAGCATTAATTTTTTTTTTCGTCAACCATTGTTAATTGTAGTTTATGTTCAACATTTATGTTTCGCCCCGATAAATTATATTCCGTGGGCTTAAGCTTGTTTATTTTTCTGTTGGAATAATCCTGTTCAGAGATTGCAAGTTCTGACGTT
This sequence comes from Musca autumnalis, assembly GCF_047663935.1. Classification (NCBI taxonomy): domain Eukaryota; kingdom Metazoa; phylum Arthropoda; class Insecta; order Diptera; family Muscidae; genus Musca; species Musca autumnalis. Next base: position 207,070,942 of record NW_027411866.1, on the reverse strand, counting down.
TCCTTTTTAAATTGAAACCTGCACTAACGAGTGGAAGCTGGTCTTGGATTTTTCCATAATATTACAGATTCGCCCTTTACACAGGAATTTGTAATTAATTGCAGCGATACATAAGATGTTACGAATAGACTGTTTTCATTCAAATTAATATTTTTAGCTTTTTGCTTGTACTCGCTGTGCTCAGTGGATCCATCCAATCCCCATTTTCCGATTAAGATTAATTCTTTTATCACAGACATATGTATCTCTCAAGTCATCAGCTTGCAGGTCTAAAATTCGGGACACAGTGTGGTCAAGTAAAGTTTGAAGCTCCACTTCGGCTTTTGCTTCAGTTACGGTAACAGAGGACTTATCTGGATAACTTGTTTATACCCTCCACCATAGTAGTAGGAGGGTATATTAAGTTAATTTTTCCGTTTGTAACGCATTGAAATACTCATTTGCGACCCTATAAAGTATATATATTCTTGATCAGGGTAAAGTTCTGAGTCGATCTTTGCACGTCCGTCCGTCCGTCCGTCTGTGGTAATCACTCTAGCATCCACAAAAATGGAGATAGGACGCTGAAATTTTGGGAAAATGCGTCTTTTGTTTGCAGGCAGGTCAAGTTCGATGATGGGCTATATCGGTCCACGTTTTGGTATAGCCCCCATATAACGGTACCCCCCGATTTACGGTATTTTGAAGTTTTTAGCTACATATTCAGACCGATTTAGCTATAAATTGACATTTAGGGTTCTTAAGTGTCAATAAACTTATATAACAAAACGTGTGGACATAGGTCCACGTGTTGGTATAGCCCCCATATAACGGTACCCCCGATTTACGGAATTTTGACGTTTTTAGCTACACTTTTTTAGACCGATTTAGCTATAATTTGACATTTAGGGTTCTTAAGTGTCAATAAACTTACATAACAAAACTTGTGGACATAGGTCCACGTTTTGGTATAGCCCCCATATAACGGTACCCCCGATTTACGGTATTTTAACGTTTTTAGCTACATTTTCAGACCGATTTAGCTATAATTTGACATTTAGGGTTCTTAAGTGTCAATAAACTTATATAACAAAACTTGTGGACAAAGGTTCACGTTTTGGTATAGTCCCCATATAACGGTACCCCCCAATTTACGGTATTTTGACGTTTTTAGCTACTTTTTCAGTCCGATTTAGCTATAATTTGACATTTAGGGTTCTTAAGTGTAAATAAACTTATATAACAAAACTTGTGGACATAGGTCCACGTTTTGGTATAGGCCCCATATAACGGTACCGCCCTATTTCAGATATTTTGACGTTTTAAGCCACATTTTTAGACCGAATTAGCTATAATTTGATATTCAGGGTTCTTAGTGACCAAAAAACTTATATTTGAAAAAATTATGAACATAGGTCCATGTTTTGTTATAGCCCCATATAACGGTACCTTCCGATTTTCGGTATTTTGAGAACTTTACCTACAAGTTTTAACCGAATTAGCTGTAATTTGAACATTTGTAGTTCTTAGTGGTCACCAAAAAATTGTCAAGAAAGGTCCATGTATGGATAAAGATCACATATAACGGTACCTCCCGATTTTCAGTAATTAGATGATTTTAGCTACAATATTAAACCGAACTAACTGTAATTTGACATTTGAAGGTTGTGGTGGTCACCACACATCTGCATAAACAATTTTCAACATAGCCCCAATATAACGATATCTTCCGATTTTTGGTACTTTGAGGATTTTACTTAAAATGTTTAACCGAACGTAGGTCCATGTTTTGGTATAGCCCCAAAACAAACCTCCCGATTTTCCGTACCTTAGCTTTATTTGTTGGATGAACTTTCTGTAATTTGAAATATAAGAGCCAACAAAAATTGTTCATTTAAGTTCATATTTTCGTATAGCCCACATACCTCCGAACTAGCTGTTAATGACATTTGTAGTTCCCACGTTATGTACCGATTTTCGGCATTTTGAGGATTTATGCTACAATTTTTAACCAAATTAGGAGTAATTTGACATTAAAGGCTCCCATCAAAAACTGTCAACATAGGTCCATGTTTTATTATAACCCCTATATAACGGTACCTGCCAATTTCTAGCCCACCAAACATTGTCAACATACATAGGTACCAAATGAAGCATTTTATGTACATTATCGGACATTTTAACGTAACCACTTAATGTTGGGGACAGGAATGAAAACTAATTATTCCATTTTAGTTCAGAATATTTTATGGTGGAGGGTATGAAAAGTTCGGCCCGGCCGAACTTAACGCTTTTTTACTTGTTTCTTTTTTTCAACTTTTTCATAACTTGGTAATACTTCCAAATCCAGTTTAGAATTTATGAAATTACGTATTATTAGATACTGGTGTTTCGTTAAGTTTGTCTCCATTATTAAAGAAATTACTTCCTCAATTCTTATATTAAAATTATATTCAGGATTCTTCTGATGATACGCATTTCTTAGAGCTAAAGCTGCTGATTGGTCTTTTTCGCTCAAAGGAACCAACCTTCGTAGTTTAGTGCGTTTGGAGGAAAGATGAAAATCGGAAATAGGTCTACCTCTTTTCTTTTGGGTAACAGTGTCTTAAGATGGCGAATTAGCGTCTAATGTACTTAACTCTACTGCTTCTTTCACTGATAGCCAGTCTTTATTGTTTTCTAAAAATCGTGTTTGCAAAAGTGACTTTTCTGCCACCTTTGATAATTTTTTAAATAACGGTTTTTTATATTCCAAGTATTATTTCCTTTCTTTTCCCTCCAAGTCTCGAAGATAAAAAGCCGAGTAAATACAGCATGGTTTATACCATCTAACACAAAATTTAAAATGTTTTAATAGTATTAGATACTTACATTTAGAAATAACAACAACACATGAATACAAACATTAAACACAGAATAAAAACAAGTACCAACACTTGAAAACAATTGTTCACATTTTGAGGTTAGGTCACAAAATTGATTATGACACGCGGCGATGGAAACCGATGGAACTAACTAATATAGTTTATAAATGTAGACACCGAAAGCTAAAAATAAAAATATATATGGCGCGGATACAGGTGGCAATAGTAGTTAAAAGTTTATTGACTTTCAATCGAGAGACAAAAAGAAAATTTAATTTGACAATATTTTGGCTAAAATTATTATGAACACTAGGATCAGTGTACACTCATTTATTTAAATAGAAAGTATGCTAATACCTTCAGTAACAACTTCTATTTTATAAATCGTGGTTTATATTTATATTAATTATGATATTGATTTTTTCGTTAATGCACTTTATTTGGTAGATTCACACAGCAATATTTTCAACAAAGTATATATGTGCTTCGATGCAAAAAATACCGTTATAATTTGGCAAAATATTATTAGTACAGTAAAATTTGACATGTTTAAGAAATATTAACATTCATTTAACTGTTATACACATACATAAAATTTTTGATTTTTGTCATATGGGCGCATCCACTGTGCATTGTCGTATACCAAAATTCATATCTCAACGAGACAGAACGATTTTGAGATGGGTGTCAATCCGCCCATTAAAAATTGTAATCAAACTCCAGGCCGCAATTATGGACCAATCGTTCCGAAATTTTTATATATAGACGATTAGTTTTGGTAACGAAATTACGGTGCCCCCCGATTTTCGGTATTTTGAAGTTTGTGGTCTAAATATCCCAATGAAATGGCTGAACTTTGGTCCTTACATTTCGATGATGACATAAACGGTACCCCCCGATTTCCTCTTTTATTTTTTAATGTTGTGGCCTCAACGTCTCACCGAATTGGCTGAAATTTGGCATTTAGTCTTCGTTGGAGGTATATAAAATTTCACTTGAAGTTTGTTGGAATATGTTCACGTCTTTATATAGCCCCCATAGAAAGGTACCTCTCGATTTTCGGTATTTTGAAGATTTTAGCGTCATTATCACACCGAAATGTTTTAGCCATTTGGCCAGTTGGTATTTAGTCTATATGTCAATGTCTTTATATGGCCCTCATCAGGGACGTACGCAGGATTTCATTTCGGGGGGGGCCCAACTTGACCAAAAATCATGAGAATTAAAATGTTGTGTATCGTTACTTAAAGCTATTATTAAGGGTTTTTAGTTGATTTTATGTATATTCAATATTACCACAAAGTATATACATTCAATAGAGAGAGATCACAATATTTTAGATACAAGATTGAAATTTGGAACTGATTATAATATACTAGTCATTGGATGTTTAGAATTGAAAATGAACCATATCAGACCACGTTCGGTATAGTTTCCATACAAAAGTTTTTAACCAAATTATCCAATAAATTTGAAGCAATAACTAAAAAAATCTTTCAAATGAATATTACCCATATAGATGTACGTTTTGGAGTATCCCAGATTTTTCAACCACTTTGCTCTTATATGGCATTTTAGGTTCTAAATCCCGCAGCGAATAGCTTTCGAAAGATTTTCTGTAATTTGAGGCTATTAGCATAGTATTTACAAATATCGTCAGTAATATGGATTTTGGAAATCCTTTTGGTGGGATAACTTCCATGAAAAGAGTGGTGAAAATAGATCCACGTTCGAACACAGTCGAATAGATATATACAGTGTTGGAGGATATAAACAGTTCGATCCGACGCCGTTTCTTCTTTAAAGTACATATATCACACACTAACTTCAGTGCCATTAAAAAGTCTTGTAAGAAAATAATATTCTTTAATGTCATAAAACCACCAAAACTTTACTATCTTACCAGAAGTGATAGAGTCCGTGAAAGGAGCCGGGCGTTGCAATCTATGACTCATAGACTCCGAATCCAACTCGCAGTATTGTTTGAGACTACGCAAAAACATGGTCGAAGAAATATCTCTAAAAAGAGCTCGGCAACATTTTAGCTAAATTCTGAAGAAATAGGTTATGTCGAAAAATTCCATCTGATACATCAATGGTTGTTGTTCCCGCTTATTTCTATCTTAATTGTACGACTAGATGTTTATGGACTCGATGACCTTTAAAACTTTCCAACGACCAATCACTTCTGTCGGCACAGCGGAGACAAACTGATGAAAATTCATAACTTTTGTTTTCTGTAAAACAAGTAAAAAGTAACAGTCGGGTTTGCCTACAGAGATATACCCTCAGCCTGTATGGGTTGAGACTTTTATATATAGACAGAGCGAATACGGGCTACATAGCCAATTTTTTTTTTCTATAAATTGTGTAGCCAAGAAGTTTCAGAATTTCGTCTCCTGTTTTGGACGTATAAAATTTCCAACAATAATTTCGAAACATTTATGGTGTATAACTTCACGATTGTTGGCGTTACGAACCAATGCTTATGTTGTGCTCAAAAATGTGACTTCTATGAAAGCGCAAAAGTTTTGCCCTTCTGTACAATCGATACCTGAAAGTATCGACTGATATAGTCCATTTTGGAAGTGGACCTAATTTTGGAATTCAATTTAGTTGGTCGGCGTAAGATTTAGAGCTTTTGGACCAATCCTGACATACCATGGACTTACGCACTAAAAATACAATATCGCTGTAAACAAGACCCCAAGAAGTACCATTGGTCAAAAAGTTCAATGGCTCATCGAACAGTCCTTAAACTACACTAATGTTGAACTTTTGTGAGGGATATATCCGAAGATGTTGTCCCAAATAGACCCTCTTGGTACTTGATATATGTACGTAATTTTAGGATGTTTATAGTTTCGGTCAAATCGGATAACTGAAAATTTGTGTTGGAGGTATCTGAAGGAGTGAATCGATATAATCCATATTCGAACCTACTCTAGGTCTCACAAAAATCGAATTGGACTTTGCTCAAGATTTTAGGGAAACATTTTGAAGTCTGGTGCCCTAAGGAAGTTTGGACCAAATCTGCTGATCTGTTCGAGAGTTATAATGAGCACGAGCCTGGAACTGGAATAAATCGACTCCAAATTGTTTGACGCGGGTTTCGTCAAAACATATGATTAGTCTAAGAACATTATTTCGATTAGGTACATTTTTATCGTGATGGTTCAAAAGGAGTTTACAACTGGGAAGTTTTTGAGGATTCTGAAACACCAATGTTCATAGATGAGAAAAATCCAAAAACAAGAAAAAATCGATGGAGGGAATTTTAAATATGTTCACATTTTTAGGTATATTTTAGGTTTTCGCGATTTTGCTTGGAAACCGCTAGTCCTATCGAAATGGGGCTAAAGAAAATGTTGTAAATTTGAAAATTTGTTTGATTTGTTCCTAGGTTTTACCATTTTTGAGATAAAGAAGTTCAGGACACATTTTTGGGTTTTTTGTTAGGTTTTCACGATTTGCTTCAAAACAGTAAGTCTTATCGAAATGGGACTACAGAAAGTCGTATAGCTGTGAAAATTGTCCACAAGATTGGGATTCGTAATTTTTTACTCGGTTGTACCATTTTTGAGATATATAAGTTTAAGTTAGAAAATTGTAGTCATGGCACTGTTTTATAAGGAGACGATACACTCAGTGAATTGTCCCAATTTGAACTTCTATATTTCAAAAATGGTAAAACCCACGAAAAATATCATATAAAAACAATATTGTGGAGAATTTTCACTGCTACAACATTTTCTTTAGTTACATTTTGATATGGCTTTTGGTTTCCCAGCAAAACCGTCCAAACCTAAAAAGCCCTAAAATTAAGCTTCTATCATTTAAAGTTGGTTCAAGAACACCGTGATATACAATACAAATAACAGCATATTTTAATACAATACCATATAACCAAAGTTTAAGCATTAATTTCGTTTACGGTTGTTTTCAGGTACAAATTTGTTACTTATAGGAAAAAATTTAGATTGGCATGCTATTTATAGCAGATATTATCACTTTATTATGCACAACAATACATTTTTCTGCATTATTTTATTCCACTGTTTAGCAACAAATTGATATAAACTAGGAATACCAAATTTTGATTAAGGCAGTAAAAGAAATTTCTAAATGGTTTTCGGGATATACTCCACGAAAAACCCTTGGTATGTCGTACATATTGTCCAATAGACATTTCATTTTATGTACTTCTAATCCGCACAATACTGAATTTGTAATCGTTTTGAATACAAAATGAGTTTAAAGCCTCAAGACCTTTATATTCATTACAGAATTTTAAAACACTGGGATGGCATAAAGAAGGAATTTAGTTTTGCTGGAAGTTTCTCTAAAAAGAGTATTCAGACAAAAAAAAAATAAATATTTCTTAGACAACTTGTTGACAAAGTACTTTTTCAGTACAGAACCTTCAGAACAATATCAGTTTTCATTTGAAATTTCAAAAACAAAAATTATTTTAGAGAAAAAATCGTAATAATTTGTTAAAGTAGCTAAAAAAATTTTGTCGGACCAAACCGGGCCCCCCGTGCCCCCCCCCTGCGTACGTCCCTGGCCCTCATAGAACGGTACCTCTCGATTTCCGTTATTTAGAAGGTTTTGGCCTCAATAACCCACCGAATTTGCCGAAATTTGGTACTTGGTCTCCTTTTGGGGGTATAAAACTTTCCACCTGAAATTTGTCGGTATAGGTCCACGTCTTCATATAGCCACCATAAAGTGGTACCTCCCGATTTTAGGTATTGTCGCTATTTAAGCCACAGTATCCAACTGAAATGGCAACAATTTCGTATTTAGTCTGCTTATCATTCATTCCTGCAAAGAATCGTCGGTAATGGTCCCCGTTTTCATATAGCCCCGTAAAACGGAAATTCACTATTTTGAGAATTTTAAAGTTTCATTCACATTATTAAATCGAAATAGCGAAACCAGGTTTCAATTAATTTTATGGTGGAGGACATAAAAAGTTCGGCCCGATCGAACTTATTGCCGTATTAATTGTTTTTTGATTGAAGTCGGTGCTGCATTCAGTATTTCAAAGTGTTTTTTAATCGATATTTGCTCCATGCATTAATGACATGCTAACACACTTGTTAAGAGAATACTATCCACCAATAAGTACATCAACGTCATGGTTTCTTCTGCCTTTATTTAGGAGTGGCCTTTACTAATAATAAAATCCTGTTTCCAATATTGTCGTTTTAAAAGTCAAGCTTTTAGTGTTGGTCTTCTACTTTAATGATTCTTAGTGGTGATACAAGAAGTCCTGCAATGTGTCATGTTAAAGGCAATCAGAACCGTTGCATGGTATTTGCTACGTCATAGAAAATAATTTTAGAAGAGAAACACCCAAATGTTTGCGGCTATGAATTTGTTTTAGCGGAGATCTAATAACGTTCCATTCATGTTTCGCATCATCGGTTTAAGATTCATATCAAACTAATTTATTAACTAATTTTTAGAAATATTATTGCATGACTAAATTTAATACCACAAAACTTTAACAGCACCATACATATTTAAAGAGTTGTCCTTAGTAGAAAATTCTTCAGTTTAGTATCCTATAAATTTATTATTAGTCCCAGTGACTTCTTTCTTTTTTCGATTTTCACACCATCAGCAGAAACCTCTTAATGCAGAAATTAATTGTTGAACACCAAAAGTGTCACATCGCGTGCTCGTTATTTTACAAAACTTATGAAAGCTCACAATTTCAGACACCCAACCAACAACCAATGGCAATGGCATACCGGCATGCCAACAACAATTGCTGCTTGCATTTTAATAGAAAGCCAGCAGCACCCAGTCATTGGCATCAGTAGCAGCAGCAGTAGAAGCTAGAAACCATCAAAACAACCACTTAGCTAGCCGCCACTAGCCCACAGAGCAGAGACATTCCACCCAATTTGGCCCAATAGAATTTCCACGCCACAGAGTAAAATATTTTTCGAAACTATTCAAATAAATCACTTTTGCCTTTGCTTGCTTGCCAGCCTGACATCCAGGGCCGTTATCATTCTGTTCCTCTTTTTGTTCGTTTTCTATTAATTATTGCAGCGCCTAACAGTATGCAATATTTGCAACAGCGATACCGCAGCTAAAAGCATTGGCTTGGTTCTCTATATTGGTATTTGTGTGTGTGTGTGTGCGTGTGTCCGTGTCACTCACCAGGGCTGTGTGAATCCTCCTCCTTTATAGTATAAAAAGCGTTTATTAAAAGGACAACAGTATTTTTAAAATGTGGCTATCGAAACAGTTTTGCCAAAGAGGGGCGCGCATAGCGGAGAAACTAGATAAAAATAGTCCAACATAAACGTAAAAAATGCAATAATAAAAATACGAGCCGGGACAATATCTGCTGTTGGTGCAGAGGTTAAAATGTTTTCGCTGTTATTGTTGCTGTTGGGTTTTTTTTGCTTTTTTGTTTTTGTTGTAGTGGCATGTGACACAGCAGCACATTTTGTGTTAACATTCAACAATTTTCTGCTCCTCTGGGCGAATATTGGAAATGATTTATTGCCGGAATTACCAATGTTAGCAAAGTGTAATATTAGATATTAATAAATATGTATGTATTAGGCACCAAAAAATATGTATATATGGCTGAGATTTAATTGAAAAGATAAACATGGTAGCTTAGATATTGATGGCAACAAATTTTTAGAGTTATATTTAAAATTAATTCAACCTATGTATATAAAAGGATGTAATTCGACAGAAAGGAAATATATTCATTAAATCATTGAAATCAATTTTCAGGGAAGTATTTTCTGTTAAATCTAGCAAGTGAGCTCATTCTAATCGAAAGAATATTCACATGTTCCATATTGAACGTTTTTGAGATTTATATTGTATGCTGTTGAACTGTAAGGATGGTGGACCCTCATTCAGCATTCCGAGTTTAATGAACATACCCATTGCTAGTCGATATTATTAACATTGTCTTTGTTTACAACCGATTTATCCAAGGAAGGTACTGCCATAATTTATTTTTTCTCTAGAGAAAATAGGCTACATATTTCGCTAAATATCGGAGAAGACGGGGAACTTCTCATATGCCATATTTTTTAAAAAAGGCAATTATTGTATATTATTAATTTTTGATTTCATTTACATTCAAATATTTTTTTTGTGTCAACGAAAATTATTTATTATTTACTTAAAATTCTTCAAGACTGGAAATAATGTGACTAAATACTTCAAAATACCGAATATTGGTAGGTACCGCTCTATGCAGGATATATCAACAAGTGTACGTGTGGCGACAAATTTTTGGTAAGACGCCCCAAAGAAGACTAAATACCAAATGTTATCCACTACGCTTTGATAAAGTAGCTAAAACCTTCAACATGCCCAAAGTAGGGCGGTACCGTTTTATGGGAGCTGTATCAAAACTTGGACCTTACTTACATAGCTGGTCCATTACAGAACATTTGTTCCATAAGCCGAACTAAGAAAAGATCTCCAATTCTCCCTGTTTACTGCTTCACTTTCTGGAATACCGCACCTTTTTATCTCTTCATGCACTTGTTTGCTCCATCTAAGCTTAGGCCTGCCAATTCTGCGTGCACCGCCATGTGGCACGTATTTATACGCCTTTTTAGGGGGTTCATAGAGCCAACACAATCGTTGCATCTCGATACGTTTATCTATACTTATGTCGTTGTATAGCAGATACAGCTCGTGGTTTATAAGACAGATTGGTCCATAGATCTTTCGAAGAATTTTTCTCTCAAACACACCAAGCACTGCCTTGTCTGCTTGCGCAAACACCCAGGCTTCGGAACCATACATCAGCACGGGTAATATCAGTGTTTTGTAAAGCGATGTTTTTCTTTCACGAGATATGGCTTTAATCCTAAACTGCTTACTCTGCCCGAAGTAGCATCTGTTGGTCAATACAAATCTTTTTTTTTTTATTTCACAACTGATGTTGTTTGTTGCGTTTATGGCTGTGCCGAGGTAGACGAAGTCTTTTACTACCTCAAAATTATAGGAACCAACTTCCACTGTTGGTCGCCGTTTACCGCCAGACCAACTTTCGCTGATTCTCCTTCGACCTTCTTAAAGATATCAGTTACTTCCTTTATTGATCGTCCCATGATGTCAATGTCATCAGCATAAGCAAGTAACATGTGGCTGTTGCTGTAAATTGTGTCATTTCTTGTGACATTTGCCTCTCGTATAACCTTTTCCAGCACGATGTTGAACAGGTCACACGAAAGGCTGTCTCCTTGTCTGAAACGTCTTTTGGTACTGAATTGTTCGGAGAGGTTCTGTCCTATTTTAACTGAGGGCCTAGCATCAGTTAAAGTCATCTTACAAAGCCGAATGAGCTTTGCGGGGATACCAAATTCCGACATGGCTTGGAATACCTTTAGGCTGTCGAAGGCTGCCTTATAATCGACAAAAAGGTGGTAGGTGTCGATCTGCATCTCTTGGGTCTTCTCCAGGATTTGCCGCAGCGTAAATATCTGGTCGTTATGAAACGACGCTTAAAATCCATTTTATTTCGCTTAAAACGATCCAAACAAGCTTGAGAAATGTTCATTCCTATGCGTTTTTGATCGACTGTTTACAAATGCGGCACCCATCCTGCAGAAAGCTTTTTCATCTGTAGGTCTTGATGCAATAATTAACACATTAACGTATCATTATGAATTTCTTGTCCCGATAAACCTTTTTTATGTAAATATATTTCTAATTTTTCCATTGTAAAAAAATTGCGGATGCGTCTTTTTTGAACACCTGTTTCAATATGAAGGAGCTGCCAGATCGAAACAAAATTTAACATGTGTTCATAACAGACTTTTTTCTGTTTATACCGCGCTTTATGTGCTAGGCTAAGAAGTTTCCGAACTGCCCTCGTAGTCGTTCGCATATTATCCCTGACACTATCTTAAAGACAATAGGGAGAAGACTTATGCCCCTATAGTTAGAACATACAGTCTTGTCACCTCTTTTGTGGACGGGACACAGGATACTCAGGTTCCAATCGTCCGGTACGCGTTCTTCCTGCCAGGTGGTACTAACTAGCTGATGCATACACCTTATCAGCGTGTCGCCTCCGGCTGGTAGGTCATCGACTCCTGCTGCCTTATTATTCTTCAGGCGATTAATTGCTGTATTTACCTCATCTTGGCCGGGCGGTATACATTCAATACCATCTTCTAGGATTAAATCTGTGGTATCTTCGCCGTCTTCGCTGCTATCGGATACCAACAGTTTGCAAAAATTTTCTTACCACATCCTGAGTACACTACTTTGCTGGCCTCTACAGGAGGATGTGCCTGTACCAAAGCCATCAGTTTGATGTTTCACTCTTTGGTAGAACTTTCGGACTTCATTCTGGCTCCTGTACATCTCGATTTTTTCACACTTGCGCTTTTTCATTTCTCTGTTTTTCCTGCGGAAAAGACGTTTCTCCTCCCTCCTTTTCTCCCCATACCTCTCTCGTGCGCGTTGCTATTGATTGTAGAGTAGCCCTATATGCCGTATTTTTCTCTTCGGTAGCAGCAAGACACTCCTGATCATACCATGAATTCCTTTTTGGAGGTTTCTGGTATCCAAGTATGGATTTTGAGGCTGTTTGCATGGAGTGGGTAATATTTTGCCATTGTGCTGATATGTTATCGGGACGAGGAGTGCTTTCATTAAGCAATTGAGCTAGTTGAGTGGAATATGCTGTGGCTATCTGTTGTGTTTGCAGCTTACCGATGTTCAACTTCCGCGTTGTGTCTGTTCGTGCTTTATTTGCAACGTTTAGACGGGTAAGTACCTTTGCTGCAACAAGGTAGTGGTCCGAATATATGTTTGCTCCTCGGAACGATCGTACATCCAACACGCTCGATGAATGTATTCCATCTATCACAAAGTGATTAATTTGATTTCTTGTTCTTTGATATGGGGGCAGCCATGTGCCCTTATGAATATCGAGATGCCTAAATCTGGTACTGCTAACTACCATGTTTCATGCAGCTGCAAAATCTATAAGCCTCATATCATTTTCAGATGTTTCACTGTGGAGACTGAATTTCCCGACTGTTGGGCCAAAGATATTCTCCTTACCAATTTTGGCATTAAAATCGCCTAGTATAATTTTAATGTCATGGGCAGGGCAACGGTCATAAGTTTCTTCTAAGCGCTCGTCAAATATATCTTTGGTCTGTTCGTCCTTTTCTTCAGTGGGTGCATGAGCGCAAATAAAGCTAATGTTGACAAATTTTGCTTTTAATCGAATTGCAGCGAGTCTTTCATTCACTGGGGTGAAGCTGGAGACCAGTAGTGTGACTCCCTAACTCATTTTTTGAGTTACCGACAAAAATCGGTAAAATTAAATGCTTATAATTTCGGTAATTAGCGATATTTTTCGGAAAGTTAGCGACAAGTTAAAAGTAGTAGTAAAATTCTACCGATAGCAAGAGTGTTGTCAAGTTTTATTTGGACTTTTCATTCATAATTTTTCGTTTTAATTTTACCGATTTTTGTCGGTAACTCCAAAAAATGAGTTAGAGAATCGCACCACATATGTTTTAACTTCCGACTAACTACAAACCCGCAGCCAAACTCATGATTTGTGTCATCGCATCTATAATACAGTGCGTCGCCTTTAGGTGTTGTTGTGACGCTTTTCCCAATCCATCGTATTTCCTGTATGGCAGTAATGTCGGCCTTGTACTTTTCAAGTATATCTGCCAATGCGTAAACTGCACCTTCTCCCTAAAGAGTGCGAACATTCCAGGTGCAGATTCGAGGATTATGGTCCTTAAAACGTTTGCAGGATTTGTCAATTTTAGAGGGGTTTGTTTTTCTTTTCTTTCGCCTACAATGAGGCTGTTTTCTTCTAGGGGAGAGTTAGTAATCCGACGCCCAAACCCAAGTTTTTAACGTTCTTATGGGTGAACGCTCACTACCTTTAACGGATGTTAATGGTAGCTCCCCAGGTGACACGGGGAGTTCAGTGTCCACTTGAGATGGAAGAGGGACCAAGATAGATCCTGGACTTTGCCATGTTAAAGCCGGTCAGGACCGTTCCTTGGTATCTTTCATCCCTACGTCACTGTAACATAAGTGTGAAAACCAAATCCAAACATTTTTTGCAAAAATCTTTATGAAAATTTGAATTTTCCTGGAAATTAAAGTTTTCCTAAAATTTTTATAGATTTATCGGTTTTAAGCCTTTATTTAACATATGTTTATGATCTCTGAGAGCTCTGCTTAAAAATTCGCATCATTACTTGATTATCCCCTGCAGTAGATGTAGTTGTCCATTCAGCTACTCGAGATCCTCCGATATTTTACACATTTTTGTAACATCTATATTAATAAAAGAGTAGAGTGACTGATTCACTGACTGACTGATTGATTCATCAACGCCCAGACGAAACGGCTGAAGCTAGAATCCTGAAATTTTGGGTGTGGATCACTCTTGGTCCGAAGGGGTCAGATAAGGCTGGGTTTTTGGAAATTCGAACCGGAAGGGTACTAAAAGTACTAAAAGGTACTAAATATGGTACCGTTTGTATTTGGCGAACCGGTAAAGCTAGAACTTTGAAATTTGGAATGAAGGTCACTGATGGAAAGTTAGAAAGGTGTACCAAAGGGTTTTTAGAAATTCGAACTATAAGTGTACGAAAAGTACTAAAGTGTACTAAATTTGGTGCCAATTCGTACTTTGCGAACGGATAAAGGTTATAGGTTGAAATTTGGTGTGAGAATCAAGGTTAAAAGGTACGGTTGACATAAGGAGGTGGTTTAGGAAAAGTGTACACATGTGTACGAAAAGTACTAAATGGTACTAAATTTGGTACAATTATGATTTGTGCGAACGGATAGAGCTGGAATCCTGCATTTTTGAACTAAGGCTACTGTTGGAGAGTAGAATGGACGTAGTTTTGAAAATTCTTACTTCTGGGTACGAAAAGTACTAAATGGTACTAAATTTGGTACAATTATGATTTGGGCGAACGGATAGAGCTGGAATCCTGAAATTTTGAACTAAGGCTACTGTTGGAGAGTAAAATGGATGTAGTTTTAAAAAATCGTACTCATGGGTACGAAAAGTACTAAATTTGGTACAATTGGATTTAGGTTGAACAGATAGAGCTGGAATCCTGAAATTTTGAATTAAGGCTACTGTTGGAGAGTAGAATGGACGTAGTTTTGAAAATTCGTACTTCTGGGTACGAAAAGTACTAAATGGTACTAATTTTGGTACAATTATGATTTGGGCGAACGGATAGAGCTGGAATCCTAAAATTTTGAACTAAGGCTACAGTTGGAGAGTAAAATGGATGTAGTTTTAAAAAATCGTACTCATGGGTACGAAAAGTACTAAATAGTACTAAATTTGGTACAATTGGATTTAGGTTGAACAGATAGAGCTGGAATCCTGAAATTTTGAATTAAGGCTACTGTTGGAGAGTAGAATGGACGTAGTTTTGAAAATTCGTACTTCTGGGTACGAAAAGTACTAAATGGTACTAAATTTGGAACAATTACGATTTGGGCGAACGGATGGAGTTGGAATCCTGAAATTTTGAACTAAGGCTACTGTTGGAGAGTAGAACGGAAGTAGTTTTGAAAATTCGTACTTATTCGTACGAAAAGTACTAAATGGTACTAAATTTGGTATAATTACGATTTGAGCGAACGGATAGAGCTGGAATCCTGAAATTTGGGTTAAGGCTGCTGTTAGAGAGTAGAATGGAAGGAGTTTTGAAAATTCGTACTTATGAGTATGACAAGTAGTCCATATTTACATTAGGCAATTTTCCTTGAAGCAATTGTCAGTTTGTCGGTGAGAGAGGGTGTTGAGAGGCAAAGGGTTACCATATGCCTCACCTCTCTCACCTTCAAACTGACAATTGCCAAAAGGAAAATTGCCTAATATAAATATGGACTTACTAAATGGTACTACATTTTGTACAATTTGGATTTAGGTTGAGCGGATAGAGCTGGAATCCGGAAATTTTGAATTAAGGCTGCAGTTGGAGGGTAGAATGGAAGTAGTTTTGAAAATTCGTACTTATGGGTACGAAAAGTACTAAATGATACTAAAATTGGTACAATTATAATTTAGGCGAACGGATAGAGCTGGGATCCTGAAACTTGAATTAGAGAGTAGAAGGGAAGCAGTTTTGAAAATTCGTACTTATGGGTACGCAAAGTACTAAATGGTACTAAATTTGGTACAATTACAATTTGGGCGAACGGATAGAGCTGGAATCCTGAAATTTGAGTTAAGGCTGCTGTTAGAGAGTAGAATGGAAGTAGTTTTGAAAATTCGTACTTATGAGTACGACAAGTAGTCCACATTTACATTAGGCAATTTTCTTTGAAGCAATTGTCAGTTTGTCGGTGAGAGAGGGTGTTGAGAGGCAAAGGGTTACCATATGCCTCACCTCTCTCACCTTCAAACTGACAATTGCCGAAAGGAAAATTGCCTAATATAAATATGGACTTACTAAATGGTACTACATTTTGTACAATTTGGATTTAGGTTGAGCGGATAGAGCTGGAGTCCGGAAATTTTGAATTAAGGCTGCAGTTGGAGGGTAGAATGGAAGTAGTTTTGAAAATTCGTACTTATGGGTACGAGAAGTACTAAATGGTACTAAATTTGGTACAATTACGATTTGGGTGAACGGATGGAGCTGGAGAGTAGAACGGAAGTAGTTTTGAAAATTCGTACTTATGGGTACGAAAAGTACTAAATGATACTAAAATTGGTACAATTATAATTTAGGCGAACTGATAGAGCTGGAATCCTGAAATTTGAATTAAGGCTGATGTTAGAGAGTAGAATGGAAGTAGTTTTGAAAATTCGTACTTATGGGTACGAGAGGTACTAAATGGTACTAAATTTGGTAGAATTACGATTTGGGCGAACGGATAGAGCTGGAATCCTGAAATTTTGAATTAAGATTGATGTTGTAGTATGGAGACAATTTGGAAATTCGTTCTTATGGGTTACGAAAAGTAATAAATTTCGTACAATTAAGATTTGGGTCAGCGGATAGAGCTGAATTTCTGAAATTTGGAATAAAATTTGCTGCTGGAGTATAAGCCTGGCTACTGTTGGATTGTAGAATGGAAGTTGTTTTGAAAATTTGTACTTAAGTTTACGAAAAGTACTAAGTGGAACTAAATTTGGATTTAGGGTGAACGGATAGAGCCCTGAAATTTCGAATTAACATTGATGTTAGAGTATGGGATTGAGATAATTTGGAAATTCGTACTTCGTAGGCTACATTTGGAGTGTAAAATGGAAGTAGTTTTGAAAATTCGTATTTATGAGTACAAAAAGTACCAAATTTGGATTTGGGTGAACGAACAGAGCTGGAATAATGACATTTAAAATTAAGCTTGCTGTTGGGGTGTAAGATGGAGTTAGTTTTGGAAATTCGTACTTAGGGATACGAAAAGCAATAAATTTGGTATAATTTGGATTTGGGTGAACGGATAGACCTAGAATCCTGAAATGTGTTATTGAGATTTCTGTTGGAGTGTAGGATTGTGGTAGTTTTGGAAATTCGTACTTATGGGAACGAAAAGTACTAAATTTGGTACAATTGGGATTTGGAATCTGGAAACCTTGAAATTAGAATTGAGATTACTGTTGGAGTATAGGATTAAGGTAGTTTTGGAAATTCGTACTTATGGGTACGAAAATTACTAAATTTGGTACAGGTGAATTTGGTAAGACTACGGTTGGAGTATAGGATTGAGACATGGAGGTAGTTTTTGAAATTCGTACTTATGGGCACGAATCCTGTTATTGGAATTAAGATTTCACCAGTAATTAATTAATTATACCAGTGAAGAATTGAGGCAGTTTTGGAAAATCGAACTATTGGGTGTAGGGACAGTGCTGGAATCGGTATTTTTTGGATTTAGAGTATTGCTGTGCAATGTTGGTCTCGCTGTTAATTTTCAGTGCTCGGCATTTCCATATTATATATTGTTTATATGTTTTTTATATCCTTTCCGCATACAAAGTAGCGGGCACTTTGCTAGTAAGTGTATAAAACTGAATAATTATTTGTATACCCTCAGCATTTATGCTAACGAGGGTATATACACTTTCATACGGGAAAAATGTGCCTCATCGAAATAGTGGTTTTAGACCCCAATTATGTTTGGACGAAAGGTGTTTCAGACAACTTTCTTGACTTGACTTGACTTTCGCAATATTTTGTCCAAACTTAGTTTAAGTTCGAAGATAGGTTATATCGGTCCACTCCTTTCGGTACCTCCCCCACAAAAGTTCGAAAATGTTCGGAAAAATTGTGCGCACGATAACTCTTGAAGGGAGTAACCGATTTGGTCCATACTTTGTACATCGTGAAATTTCTACCAAACTTAGAAGGGGTTCCAATATGGACTCAATCGGTCCACGCCTTCGGGTACCTCCCACACAAAATTTCGGAAAAGTTCAGTTTAGGACCTGCTCTCGAATCGTTTTGATTTTTGTGGTAGCAACTTGTATTCAGGGCCCCAATACATCAGGGGCAAAATCTTACTTTCTGAGAAAATAGTCTGAAAAGTTTAAAAAAACCCTTGACACCGTGTGTGGTGGTTGGGCGCAATGTGGCCTTCATAATATTTTGTCCAAACTTAGTTTAAGTTCGAAGATAAGCCATATCGGTTCACTTCTTCAGGTACCTCCCTCACAAAAGTTCAAAAATGTTCGGAAAAATTGCGCGCTAGTTAACTCTTCAAGGGAAGGACCAATTGGGTCCATACTTTACGCATCCTAATATATCTACCAGATATGGATCAGGTTGTATATGGACTATATTCGTCCATTCCTTCGGGTACCTCCCACACAAAATTTCGGACAAGTTCACCTTAAGACCTGCTCTTGACTAACTTTGATTTCTGTTGTAGCAAGTTGGAATCACTGTCTCAATTACAACGGTAAAAGTTTTTTTCAGTGGCAAGTCCATACTTCTTGGAAAACAGCCCGAAAGATGTAAACAACCCCTATGACACCATATGTAGTATCTGGAGAGCACAATAACTCTCGAACTAATAAACCGATTTGGTCCAAAATTTGGGCTTCGTCATATTTTGCCCAAACTTAGTATAACTTCTGAAATTGTCCATATCGGTCCTCTCCTTAGGATACCTAGCACAAAAGTTCAACATTTGTGGCCAAGTGCAGTGTAGGGTCTGTTCGGAGATCATTTGGAAATTTATACCGAAGATGTTCTTTGTGGTCCTGTTTACATCCATATTATGTTTCCGTGGACAAGTCCATACTTCCTCGCATACTAGTCCAACAGGTGTACGATAACCCACTAAAATTACTAGTGGGCTCGATATCTAACGAAAAGATATGACTCCCAAAATAAGATGCACTTCGGTAATGCACTATGTCGGTCCATTCCCTCCTCCGTAAAACTTTTGCACTTTAATCCCAATCCACATTAAATAAATAAATTTCAAAACACAAAATGTCCCTCAAAATAGATTAAATGTGATATAGGCATTTGAGTTGCAAATGTTTTGAGCAGCACTGTATAAAAATGACTTGAAAATGGTTTATGCTTAAGCTTTTCCTATATTGAAATGGAATAAATGTTATTTTATCCATTTATAGGCAAGAGTTTATTCACTAGTGCAAAAGGAAATAATTTTTCAGAAAAAAAGTCAAAAAGTCATCACCCTAATATCGATTTTAGAATATTTTACAAATTTACATTTACAGACTGAGGGTATCGAAAGTATCCACTTCCAAATTGTCATATTTATGTCCAACAATTTTTTATCCCTTAAATCAATCTTTTAAAGAATACCACAGATGATTTACATTTTTAATAACCCTTAAAGCAAACAACAAACCTTTTTCCCAAAAATATGCTATAAAATCCACTCTCCAAAGTTTGCAATTGTTTCTTCTTTTGAAAATAATTTTATAACCAGCAAAATTCATGAGCTTACACACACAGACACATATGCAAACTACAGAATGCCTTTAATAAATCAAGAATTTTCATATTATGGATCCCCTTAAAATTATAGACAATAGCCAACTTTTACTGATGGATAGCTGAATGGAATGGTGTGTGTGTGTGGCTTAAAAGGCGGAGAAGGAGGAAATCACCGCAAGTAGATGGATGCAGCATACAATCAAACTGTAGCAGACAAATTTAATGAGAAAACTTTTCATTATCTGATCAGAATGTGGATGACGATGACGACGACAGCGACTATGGTGATGACGACGTTTCCAAAGAATCTTGTGTATGCATTTTTAAAGTATTAATGTAAACGGCAACCAACGCAACGCAGCATGGCAAAAAGGGGTCCACCAAGTCATAAAAGAATAAGAAGAAGAAGCGAACTCTTTGGGGTTTCACAACGTCGTGAGTAATCTCATGATTTCATCTAAATTAAAAGGACCAGAGGAAAAATAAACTTCATCAACAATTTGACAGAGCACAAATAAACTTATGAATCTTTTATGAAATAGTTTAGATGAGATGATGTTGTTGTTGATGTAGCTGTTGACTACAGCTGGTGCTATAGTACTGCAACTGTTAGAGTCCCTCTCATTTTATAACACTGCATACAACATACATATGTTTAGTTCTGCAGTGACCCTTTTTATAAGTCAGAGGTTGTGATGAAAATAAATTAGCTTTTTCTCTATTTCTTTTCTAAACGATTTGAATTAAATGAGTGTGAGAAGTGTCAACAACGACAGAGGCAAACTCGTTGCAAAAATGAGGGAAATGTAAAAATTCTTGGAAGAGCAAATGGCGGTTGTGTGGCAGAAGAAGTGGAATAAGAGGACTGATTGTTGAGATACTTGTTCTACAGTCTTAGGATCCACTCCTAGCGTACGATATATAGATAAAACACTGGACATATCGTCAAAAAAGTAATCATACCGATTAAATACGCAACACAAAGCGAAATTATCCCACAAATATCCCAGAAAAGAGCATTTATACGTCGCACAGTGATTTAGAATCGTTTTTTCCTGGTTAACAACTCTGTAACTTTTGAACGGACAGAGATATTTTCTTATTTTTATGTTCGACAGATAACACAATCAGCTTTCAGATGAATCAAAAGGGATCGATTTCGGTCTAGTAAGGTGCAGAGGAATTCAAGGTCAATGTTAAAATTTTGAGTTTTTCATATTTGTTTCAAAATATGAATAAATTTGTGTTTTGTGTATGTTCCCGTCTAATAAAATGGCTAACCCGCAATGTATAAACTACAAAAATAAAAAATATTAAAATATTTTTTTTTTCAAAAAATTTAGCTTTGGAAATCCGTACTTATGTGTACGAAAAGTACTAAATGGTGTTAAATTTGGCACAATTTGGATAAAACTGGAAACCTAAAGTTTGGAATAATGATTACTGTTGCAATTTAGGATTGAGATATGGAGGTGGTTTTGGAAATTCGTGTACGAAAACTACTACATGGTACTTAAATTTGGTACAATTTTGATTTTGGAGAACGGATGGAGGAATCCTTAATTTGGAATTAAGATTACTGTTGAAGTGTAGAATTGAGATATGGAAGTATTTTTGAAATTCGTACTTAAAAGGTACTAAATTTACTACTATTTGGATTTGATTGAACGGATAGAGATGAAATTCTGCCTTTGGATTTTTCGAAATTTGTACTTATTGCATTCGAAAAGTACTAAATGGTACTAAATTTGGTACAATTTGGCTTTGGATGAACGGCTAAGATCCTGAAATTTAGATTTAGGAGTGTAGTGTTGATATAGTTTTGTGAATTTCACACTTCTTATGTGTACAAAAAGTACTAAATGTGATATAATTTAGATTTGGTGAAAGCATCGAGCTAAAATCCTGAATTATAGAATTAAGATTACTGTTGGAGTGGACGATTGAGATAGTTATTGAAATTCGTACCTTCGTACGAATAGTATTAAATTATACTAAATTTGGTATATGAATAGAGTAGGGATACGTATTACCAAACAAAAATCGATCTTTCGATCTTTTGATTCTTACTTAGAACTCAAGAATCGATCCTTCGATCTTTTGATTCTTACTTAGAACTCAAAAATCGATTTTACGATTCTTACGTAGGAATCAAAAATCGATCTTTCGATCCTTTTATTCTTACTTAGAACTAACTTGGATAAAATAATCGTTCGATCGAGATGACTCCTTAGTTGAAAATGTGAACGTTTTAGTGTACAATGCTTCGCGTTTAACACTGCCGTACCGTAAGATTAACTTTGTTCATCGGTACAACAAATAATATAATATTGTTGTCTTGCTCTTACCAATGTAATCTGTATATTTTGTATATTTCATTTTCGTGGTACATCAAAAAGTCAAAACAGAATTGATCATTAGATTCCCACTGCAAGAATCGAAGAATCATAATAGAGAATCGATCTTTCGATTCTCTATGAAGTCAAAACTCGATTCCGATTTTTCGATTCTTCAAATCAGAGAATCGAGGAATCGATTGCTCGTGAATCGACTTGCGTAACTCTATTCAATAGAGTCGGAATTCTGAAATTTGGTATTATAGTCGCTGTTGGTGTGTAGGGTTGAGATATGGTTGTGGATGGTTGAAATTGAGAAATTCGTTATTAGGATAGCTAAGCAGTTGGCGTTTAGAGTGAAGATAGAAAAGGATGAGGTTTTGCGAATCCGTACTTATGTATACGAAAAGTACTAAATATTGCTAGAATTGTTTTTGGGAGAACAGATACACACAGAAAAAAATTGCCTCTAACATATGTCCCAATCATATTTTGCAGCAAACATATATTTGTTTGCAAACAGTCCCAAACATAATATATATTTGGATCCTGCAAACAAATATATGTGTGGTTGCAAAAAAATTATATGTTTGGATGCAAACAAATTATATGTTTGGGTGCAAACAAATACAAACCCAATAGCCACCAAAAAAAAAACAAACACATGCACCAGTGGGCGCTTTCTGAGAGCAAGGGAGCGTAAGTGTCAATGTGAAATACATTGAAATGTATGCTCACTTGCTCTCAGAAAGCGCTTACTGGCTACTTGTAACATACATATAATCGACACACAACAACAAAAAATTGAGCAAACACTGTGTGAGTGCATGGTTTTTCAATGCGATAATTGAGAGAAAATGTCTCTTTGCTTGCTTGCGAGTAAAGGACTGTGGAATTCTGATATATACACATTTATAAACGGTGGAGTTTTTTATTGAAGGACATAGAAAAAAGCAAAAGCAACAAAGACACATAGGTACATACAAAATTCCAAAGAAATACATAACGCACTTTAATAAAAGAAAAACTAAACAAGTTAAAAAGTATCAGTATCAGTTTAGGGGGTTTCAAAATTTTGGTCGTATGAACCGACAAATGATTAGGATTAAAGTTCAAAAATTTTGCGGAAAAGGTACTTAAAGGAATGGACCGACGTAGACCATGGGGGTGCCATAGGGGGTTTTTACACCCTTCGGACTGTTTTCTCAAGAAGTATGGACTTGCCCCTGAAACAACTTTTACCATCGTAATTGAGGCAGCGAATGTATTTTCGTTCGAGAATTATCTTGCGCTTCCACCCATAAACATGGTATCATAGGGTTTGTTTTTCAACTTTCAGGCTATTTTTTCAGGAAGCATGGACTTGCCCCTGAGGAAATTTTTACCTTCGTATAGGGGACAGTGAATACAAATTGTTACAACAAAAACCAACGCGATTCGAGAGCAGGTCCTAAACTGAACTTTTCCGAAATTTTGTGTGGGAGGTACTCGAAGGAGTTTACCGATTGAGTCCATATTGTAACCTCATCTAAGTCTGGTAGAAATTTCATAATGTGCAATGTATGGACCAAATCGGTTACTTCCTTCAAGAGTTATCGCACGCACAAATTTTCCGAACATTTTCGAACCTTTGTGGGGGAGGTACCGGAAGGAGTGGACGATATAATCCATCTTTGAACTTGAACTAGGTTTGGACAAAATATTACGAAAGCCAAACTTTGGACCGAATCGGCAGGTCCGTTCGAGAGTTATCATGCGCTCCAACCACTACACACGGTGTCATAGGGTTTTTTGTAAATTTAAGGCTATTTTCTGAGGAAGTATGGACTTGCCCCTAATTAAACTTACATTGTCGTATAGAGGACAGCGAATACAACTTGAGCAAACAAAAATTAAAGCGATTCGAGACCAGGTCCTAAACTGAACTTTTCCGAAATTTTGTGTGGGAGGTACCCGAAGGAGTGGACCGATTGAGTCCACATTGGAACCTCATCTCAGTTTGGTAGAAATTACACGATGTGCAAAGTATGGACCAAATCGGTTATTCCCTACAAGAGTTATAGTGCGCACAAGTTTTGCGACGATTTTTGAACATTTGTGGGGGAGGTACCTGAAGGAGTGGACCTATATGGCCCATCTTCGAACTGAAATCGAATCTGGACAAAATATTTCGATACCCAAAATTTGAACCGAATCGATTGATTGCGCACCAGCCAGCCAGACAGACGGACACACAGACAGACAGACGGACGGACATTGCTAGATCTACTCAAAATTGTCTGAAACGGATATCGTACAAACATACTTGGGGTCTAAAACCATTATTTCGATGAGGTACATTTTTGGTCGTATCAAAGTGTAAATACCCTCTTTAGCCTAAAGGCTGAGGGTATAATGAAATAAATTATAAAAAGTCGCACTTTTAAAAAGAAAAAAATGTATAGAAACATCGTTGTTGTTGTTGTTGGAACAGTGTTTTATTATTATGTTTGTGTGTTGGTTCTCCTGTTCAATCTGGCTCTGGGTCTATCTCCAGTTCCAGGAAGTTGGCTACTTCGATGGGATGTAACTACAGATCCACTGGAGTCAGATGAGTAGGCTTGGCGGGGCAGTTGAATAGGTGCTTTGTATCGTGTGGGCCCATGCCGCATACTGGGCAGATGTCTTGCACTGTGCGATCGATTCCCGCCCAATAGGAATTTAGGCGACTGCAATATCCCGAGCGCAATTGAGCCAAAACTACTCTGGTTTGTCGTGGCAGCTGACGCTCTTCAGCTGCGATATATGGGGGATGTGCTCCGATGACTGCATTCACACAATAATTGCTTATGTTTTTAGCAAATGTGTCTGTATGAATGCTGTTCAAACCTGCCTGATATGACTGTTGATCTAGAGGTTCTCTCCTATATTGTTGGAACGTCGTCTCTAGAGCACGAATATCCTTCTTGATATGCTTGGGTGTATAGGTGGCCAGCAGATGGGCCACCTCAGGGTAACACCCGACAAGTAACAAGTACTGCAACGATAGCATCTCATTATGTAGTTGTACTGGAAGAATCTTTGCCTCCTCCTGTAGATGGTCCACTGTAGATTTGAGGAGGCACCCTGTTGCTGTTCTCAGGGCGGCGTTCTGACAAATTTGAATCTTATCCCACTTCGTGTCACATAAAGGACCAAACCTGGTCAACAAGGTTTCTTTATCTGCACCCCAAGAGCTGCCGGCTAGGGACTTGAGGACTTTGTTCCTACATTTCACTTTATCGCACATTGCTATGGCATGCGCGGACGACGTGAAAGTGGTGTCGAATGTGACCCATAGAATTTTGGGGCAGTTTGTGGTCGGAATTCTGTTACCATCGACCCTGATATTCAACTCTCTTCTATACTGCGGCGTCCATGTGGTGAACAGAGTGGCCGTCGATTTAGTGGCGGATATCTGCATATTCCTAGCGTGGAAAAAGGTGGTAAGATCGGTTAAATAGGAGTTCAGTCTCTCACAGATGCCATCTGGGTAGGTACCTGACGCCAGGATTGTAAAATCATCCGCATACGTTACGATCTCAATGCCGTCTGGAGGGGGCGGAATACAAGAAAGGTAGAGATTAAACAGTTCCGAAGAAATCACCCCTCCTTGTGGAACTTTCTGTTTCACTCTACGGGGCTTGGATTTCTTGTTCCTGAATTCCACATACGACTGGCGACCACACATATAGTTGATTATCTAACGTTTCAGACTTGGCCGGAGGGTTGTCTGCTCGATGTCCTCGAACAGCGCGGAGTGCTTGACAGTATCAAAGGCTTTTGATAAGTCAAGCGCCACCATCACTGTTCTATCACACGACCGCTCCTGGTTGAGTCCTCGACAAATATGTGTGGAGATGCCGTGCAGCGCTGTTGTCGTGCTGTGCTGCTTACGGAATCCATGCTGATGATGGGCAACTTGATAGCTTTTTCTAATGCCTGGGAGGACTAAGGCCTTAAGGATCTTCGCTACAGGTGACAAAAGCGAAATCGGCCTGTACGATTCACTTTTGCTGGCATCCTTGCCTGGCTTCAGTAGCGGGACCACCCTGCCCATTTCCCAGACTTCGGGAACAATAAGGGTGGCTAGCGACAGGTTGAGAACTTTAGTGAGATACTCCACTCCCGGCTCATACAGCTGTTTCAACATTACCATGGGAATTCCGTCAGGGCCCAACGCTTTGGATGATTTAGCGTTTCTGATGGTATTCGAAACATCATCCATTGTAAACTGTGGTGGTTCATCCTCGGCAGGAAGAGATCTAACGCGACGTAACACTCTTCTCTTCGCCCTGTTACTCTCAGGGTGCTCGACAAACAGTCGATTGAAGTAACTTGCACACCCCTTCGGGTCAGTCAACGTAACGTCGCCAAACGTCACTGAGGTCCTGTCCTCCCTCCTTCCGGGGTTCGAGAGTGACTTAACCGTTGTCCACAATTGGCTTATACCGGCTCCAATGTTGCAACTCTTCACACAGCTCTTTATTATAAACCAGCATTCCGCAGCTGCGAGAGCCCTGTTGTTACTCTCTTTGACAAAAATCCTCTGCACCCATAAAAAATTTTTTCTAACATAAAACATATGTTGGTACCCAAACATATAAAATTAAGATATGTTACAAAAAGTTGCAAAATATATTTGTTTGCAATCAGTCCCAAACAAATATTTGTTTGGATCCAAACATATTTCTAACCTATAGGTGTCTATCTGCATCTCTTGTGTCTTCTCCAGGATTTGGCGCAGGGTAAATATCTGGTCAATAGTGGACTTGCCAGGTCTAAAGCTGCATTGATATAGTCCAATTATTTCATTGATCATAGGCTTTAGTCGTTCGCATAATATCCCTGACACTATCTTGTAGCAATAGGGAGAAATCCTATCCTATTTTTACAAAGTGTTTTTGATTTTTTTATAGTAACAACAATGTACTAGTAAGGGTTTTTTTATCGATTGGACCATAATTGCTGCCTTTACAGAATTTTCGGGAAAATTACCCTTTGGCCCTAAACACATTACTATGGAAACAAAGATCGCCGGGTGGCAGGGTAACCTATCGCCCTAAAATTTCATCTATAAAGTTTTTCGATCAAATGGAAAAAAATAGGGGGTAGGAGATCCAAACAAATAGATTTTTTTGGCTCGCCCTAATATACATGCATATATTCTAAATCAGGATCCATCTATGCATATTCGTAAGTCCGTCTGTGGTAACAACCCTATCATCCACAAAAATTATGATAGAACGCTGAAAATAAAAAAATGGGTATTTTGTTTGCAGACAGGTTTCGACGTTTTGCTGATTCGAAAATTCCGCAACCTGAACTAGTTGCGTCCATAAAGAATGAGGAGTCAAGTAAGTGAGGTTAGTTGGGCAGCTAAATAAATGCAGCGTGTCGTGTGGTCCCAATTCACATACAAGGTATGTGTAGGGTATAGTAGCAACAATTCGGGTTCAATAAGAATTGAGGCGGCTGCATCGTCCGGATCTTAACTGGGGTAAAACCAATCGTGTTTGCCTTGTTTGCCACACTGTATTTCCATACTGCTGTGCGACTGCATCAGTGTGAAAGTGGTTGGGGGAAGCCTGTCCACTAAATCATTACAGGGATAAAACCCAAGAAGATACTGCATCGACAGCATCCGTGTTATGCTGATGTACCGGTAAAACCTTCGTCTCCTCATGAAGATGGTCTACTGGTGTCATGAGGAGGCACCCTGTTGGAGCTCTCAGGGCGGCATTCTGTCAGTCAGTTCTCCTAATAGGCGCGGCCCCACCGGTAGATATGGGGGACACTATTAAAGCGAATGTCCACAAGATGGTACAAGAGGTAAGATAGTATAGCGGCTAAACAAAGAACAACGGAACAAACTAAAGAGAACAAAAACAATCCCTCCACTTCCTCGGAAGCGGCGAAGAGGATTAGATCTACAGAGCACCAAAACACCACCAAACCAAGTAAGAAGAAGAAGAGCTTCCCACCTTCAAATTCCCCGAGCGAACCTATTCATAAACCACACGATGCCCAAAGAACCCTTCGATGGAGGGCAAAAAGGCGAGCTCGAGCATGAATTTTGTGAAAATACCATCCGCACCTCCCAAGAAGCCCGCTTACTGGAGGACCTATGATTAAGGTCATCCAGATCAACCTCCATCGGAATGAAACGGCAACTCAAGCTTTGATTGAGAAAATAAAGCTAATAATACTTATTGTCTTATTCTAGGAACCGTTGTCAACGTCGGACGCACAGTGATAAAGAAAGGGAATGGAAATATATTCCTATATAGATGCCGTTCGACTCGATGACATTACCACCTTCGTTGGAACTTAAGCAAACATGTCACGAAGTACTTGTTGAATACTTAACTCTGGGTTCATGCAGTTGCTTAAGCAATACCCATGACATTCCGTGTGGGCCCAACGCCCTATCAATCTCGGGTCAGTTAATGTCGTGGCCTTACTCGAGAGTGATTTTACATTTGCCCACAAATTACTAAATCCTGTACCAATGTTACATTGCTTCCAGTAGACTAGCGATTTTTCCCCGCTTATGGTCGCCTACTAGCCAGATGACAAGTATCCTAACTTTAAGAACGAATTAGCTGTAAATACGCATTTGGGGATCGGATAGTGGTCATAAAATTTTCTAGCAGAAGAAAACTATTCCAAATTAATTTAGAAAAATATTTCATTATTGGTGGCATAAAATGTTATATTAATATCTTTTTTAAAGCCGAGCTCACGACCCAAGTTTTGTCGTGCTTCTGGTAAAATGCATAGCTCACTATTTTTCAAAGAGCCTATGAGCTCTTTGCAACTTCGTGGAATGAGGTGTAGAACCCTTTTATGATCCTTTATTAATATTAAATAGGATACGTATATCCTTTTTAATAGTTTTCTAATGTTTATTATTTTCTTTTCTCAAATTTCTCTTACTAATTTACGTTATCCTCGTTTAGGCTTCTTGCAAAGGACTAATGGCCATTGGAATATCAAATGATTTTGGAATGAAAATATTAAAAATTACTTAAGCAAAAGAAAATATCAAACACACAGAAAAATATATAGAGAAAAATGAACAAAAAATATTGAAATTTTACATGCTTGTGAAGTTAGTTCTTCTCATAAAGCAAAGAAAATTAAAGTAAATTGTTTGTTTATGACATTGCAACAGAACGTTTAAATGTAGGTCGAAACCTAATGCGGTTTTCTAATAAAGTTCGAAAGGAATAGTATTGTTGGCCTAAATTTGGAGGTTAAAGAACTAACAGCAACCCTTCCTATCCCTTAATCCTTGCCTTCTTTAAATTTTGTGTCAAGTCAAATGAGTTGTTTATTTGCTTGTCTTTTCATTTATCATTGGATCTAAATAAAGTGCAAATGATTCGCCCAGTTTTGGTTGCACCCAACCAAAAGTTGAAAGCGAAAAGCAAAAAAAATTTGCAACCAAGTTTGTCAAAGTCGACCTCAAACTTTGTGTTGCAAAGTTTACTTTTTGTGGGTGAAAAGTAGTTTAAATATCATCATGGTGGGTTTGTAGCATTTTTAGATAATTAATTTTGGTCGTAATGTAAATATGTACGAAAAACAAAACAAAAAGATTACCGTAAAAGGGGATAGTATAAAAAATAATTAAACGAAGAATTGGACTAAAGAAATATTGGCTTCGTCGACGCCAAGTACCTCACCAATGACGCAATTAAAACAATGTCTTTTAGTCTGATTCGGGTATTAAAATTAATATTGGCTAAAAGAGGGCACTATTAGCTTGCTTATCTACTTAGTTGACTTATTACAGAACATTTGTCCTATAAGCCGAACTATGGAAAGATTTACATTCCTCTCTGTTAGTTGCTTTGCTTTTTGGAATACCGCGTATTTCCATATCTTCTTCCAATTATTTGCTCCATCGAAGTCTTGGCCTGCCAGCACTGCATGTACTGCCATGTGGACCGTATTTTTTATCTTTAGCGGGTTCAGCATCGCTCATTCTTATGGCCAAAGCAATCGTTGTATCTCGATAAATTTAAGGTACCAGTTACTTCTTTTTCTGGTCGGTCCATGATGTCTATATCGTCAGCATAAGCAAGTGGCATGTGGTGTAAAGTGTACCATTTTTTTTTAACATCTGCATCTCGTATAACCTTTTTTCATAGAATGTTGAATAAGTTCCACAAAACCTCTTTTGGTACTAGAGAGGTTCTTTCCTAGTTTAACTGAGGACCGAATATCAGTTAATGACATCTTACAAAGCGGAATGAGCTTTGCAGGGATACCAAAATCAGACTTGGCTTGGAACACCTTTGAACGTCGATGGATGCTTTATAATCGATAACAATTAAGAACGGCGTTAAGCTCGGCTGTGCCGAACTTTTTATACCCTCCACCACGAACTGTATTGAAGAGAATGGGAACAATTAGTTTAATTCAGTTTATGCAAGTACTAAACTCTCCCTTTTATTGCAGGAGTAGTACATATATCTCAACTGATAATACTCCCTTCCGAACAGCTCATATGGGGCGAAATCGTTGTTCTTTCCAAAACATGGACCAATATTTACAATTTTCTGAATTGAGCGAAATAGATAAAATTGGGCAATACCGAATAGACCTAAACCTGCATATTCTGGATTTGGATAGTTAACAACAGCGGGAGGACCGTTCTATGGAAGCTGTATAAAACGCTGATCTGTACCGATACATTTCTGGAGTAAAGTTTCGTAACTCCAACGAAGACTAAATACCATGTTTCAAAGTTAATCCCGGTGAATAATGTGACTAAAACTTTCAAAATACCGCAAATTCGGAGGGACTTGTCTATGAGGAATATGGAAAAATACCGGAAACGGAGACTAATTATTAAATTTCATCCGTTTTGATGGGATATTGATGGTACAACCTTCAAAATACCGAAAATCGGTAAGTACACTTCTATGCTGCAATTTGAAGACATTGGTATACTGATAATTCTCTTCTGCAATATTTTATACAACCATGGCAGTTTAAATACTAAATTTCAGTCTTATCGGTGGTATTCTCAGTATACCACCAAAACATTCAAAATACCGAAACTCGGCTATCTGAGGACGTCGACCTATACCGGCAAATTTCGAGTGGAACGATAAAAATACTTAATACCAAATATCAACTAATGCGGTGGGAAAATGAGGCTACATCCTTCAAAATACAGAAAATCGGGAGGTACTGTTCTATGGCTGCTATATGAAGGCGTAGTCCTATACCGACAAATTAAAAATGGAAAGTGTTATACCCCCAATGAAGACTTACCCCAGTTTTTGTAAAAAATTTTATTCTTCTCACACGAATTGTCAAATTTTGTAGATAGATTTACTCGCTTTACCGCAAATGTAGAGCGCTGATTTTTAAATGAGGAATCCTTAATGATATATGGAATGGGTATACGAAAAATTAGATGTGTATGTCATCTGGGGGCTGAGCTATGAATGCCTAAATTATTACGAATATAGACGAACGAACAAAAATAAGTTACAAAAACTGGGGGTTTCTACCAAATTAAGTCATTTCAATGGGATATTGAGCAAACAACCTTCAACATACCGAAAATCGGGAGGTACCCTTGTATGGGGGCTATATGTAGACATGGACCTATCTCGACAATTTCAGGTGGAAAATTTTGCACCCCAAACTCACACTGAATACCAAATTTCGCAAATTTTGGTGGGATATTGAGGACACGACCTTTAAAATACCGAAAACCGGAAGGTACCGACCAATTTCAGGTGAAAATTTTTATACCGTCAACGAAGATTAAGTACCGAATTTCAGCCATTTCTGTGTTATAATGAGACTAAACCCTTCAAAATACAGAAAATTGGGATGTACCGTTCCATGGGGTGTACATCAAGACGTGGACCGATACCGATAAATTTCTGCGAGAAAGTTTTGTATCCCAAAAATAGGACTTAATGTCAAATTTCAGCCATTTTGGTAGGATAATATAGCTAAAACCTTAAAAATACCGAAAATCGGGAAGTATCGTCCTATTATGGCTATATCAAAACGGGGACCTAAATAAACATTTTTTGATATAAATGTTTCTTTGCCTCTGGAAACACAAAATACAAAATTACAACCGATTCTGTGGTCAAATGAGACTAACACATTCAAAATATCTTAAAGTGACGCGCCTTAACTAATTTTAAATGGAAGGTGCGTACACCTGGGAAGTTTTTGCAGATTCTGAAACCAGAATGCTCATAGATGAGAAATACCAAGAAACAAAAAAATCGCCCGAGGGATTTTCAAATAAATCGCGATTTAAGTTCACATTTTTAGTGGTTCTTTAGGTTTTCACGATTTTGCTTGGAAACCGCAAGTCTTATGTAAATAGGGCTAAAGCTGTAGCTGTGAAAATTCTTCACAAGATTGACCTTTATGATATTTTCGTAGATTTTACCGTTTTTTGAGATATAGAAGTTCAAATTGAGACAATGCACTGACTGTATCGCTGTATCCTTATAATGTCATTACTGCAAAATCGTGAAAACCTAAAGAACCCCTAAAAATGTTAACTTAAATCGTGATTTATTTGGAAATCCCTCCGGCGATTCTTTTCTTTCTTGATATTTCTCATCTATAAGCATTGGTTAAGGCACACCGTGATGGGGGCTATACCAAAACGTTGATTTATAAAGGGTGTTTTTTTTAAGCTAGATAGAACTTTAAATTGTAAAAAGTAACACAAAGAATTAAATTTTGATGAAACTTTTTTTTATTTGTTTCAGTATACTCTGACAAATCATCATGAATAGACTTACGCTTGAACAACGCTACGAAATTATCCAAATTTACTTTGAAAATCAGTCGTCGATTCGCGCAACTTATAGACGACTTCGTCATTTGTATGGCGTACATAATCGTCCATCTGAACAAGCCATTCGTCGAACTGTGGATAGATTTCGGGTTTGTTAATAAGCAAAATTGCCTCCATTACATCCAGAAAAATGCACCGTATGGTGCGGTTTTTACGCTGGTGGCATCATCGGACCTTATTTCTTCAAAAATGAGGCCGGAGCTCGCGTTACGGTCAATGGAGATCGTTACCGCACCATGATCAATGATTTTTTGTTTGAAAATATGGATGACATTGATCCGGAGGAGATGTGGTTTCAACAGGATGGCGCTACGTGCCATACGGCGAACGCAACCATCGACTTATTGAAATCAAAATTTGGCGATAAGTTGATTTCGAGAAGTGGACCTGTCAATTGGCCTCCAAGGTCGTGCGATTTGACACCTCTCGATTATTTCCTGTGGGGCTACGTGAAGTCGCTGGTTTATGTTGATAAACCAGCAACAATTGATGCCTTGGAGGCCAGCATTGTTCGTGTTATTCGTGACATACGGCCAGCAGTGCTCGAAAAAGTGGCCAAAAATTGGACGTCCAGAATGCACTTCGTCAAGAACAGCCGCGGTGCCCATATGCCCGAAATCATTTTCAAATGTAAATGTCACGTATTGATCTTTCGAATAAAAAAAAGTTTGATTACAATTTAATTTTTTGTGTTATTTTTTACAATTTTAAGTTCTATCGGCCTTAAAAAAACACCCTTTATAAACAAACTTTGGTAGACGGTTTTTAGCCTCTGGAGACACAAAATACCAAATTACAACCAATTCTGTGGCCAAATGGAACAAATATCTTAAAAATTCCTTAAAACGACGACGCGTCACGCGTCACTTTGTATGGGGGCTATACGATAACGTGGACCTACATAGCCAATTTTCAATACCAAAAGTCCCACGTATATACAGTATATTTTACCAACATGTTATCCACCGGCTTCAATCCGTTCGGACGCTAGAGTGATTTCCACAGACGGGCAGACGGACGGACATGGCTATATCGATATAGAATTGCACACTGATATAGAATATATAAAGCTTGTAGGGTCTTAAATTATTATTTCGAATAGTTACAAACGGAACGACAAACTTAATACACCCCCAGAATATGGTGGAAGGTATTAAAAGGTGGTAGGTGTCGATATGCATCTCTTGGGTCATCTCCAGCATTTGCCGCAGGGTAAAAATCTGGTCAAAGGTGGGTTTGCCAGGTCTAAAGCCGCATTGGTATGGCCCAATTATTTCGTTGACCATAGGCTTTGGTCGTTTGCACAATATCCCTGACACTATCTTGTAGGCCCCTATAGTTAGAGATACTCAGATTCCAATCGTCGGGTACGCGTTCTTCCTGGCTGATGGTGCTAACTAGCTGATGCATACAACTTATCAGCATGTCGCCTCCGGTTTTGAACAGCTCGTCTGGTAAACCATCGGCTCCTGCTGCCTTATTATTCTTCAGCCGATTTATTGAGTGGAATATGACGTGGCTATCTGTTGTGGCTGCAGCTTACCAATGTCTAACTTTCGTGTTGTTTCTCTTCGTACTTTATTTGCTACGTTTAACCGGGTGTGTATCTTTGCTTCAACCAGGTGTCTGTCTTCCATCTATCGCAACGTAATGAATTTTACTTCTTGTTTTCTGATCTGGAGACAGCCGGCCGCCACTATAAATGTCGAGATGCTTAAATCTGGTGCTGCCAACTACATTTTTTTTTGCCGTTGCAAAGTCTATCAGCCTCATGTGGAGACTGAATTTACCAACTGTTGGGCCAAAAATATTCTCCTTTCCAATTTTGGCATTAAAATCGCCTAGAATAATTTCAATGTCCTGGGCAGGGCAACGGTCATATGCTAATTCTAAATGCTCGTAAAATATATGGAAAAAGCCAAATGTCTTTCGCAATTCTAGTTGAAAAAAATTTAAAAAAAAATTTTGCGAGCACCTAATTTAACCTAATTTAAAGAAAAAATATTGAAAAAAGTATTATATATTTTTATGAGAAAACGTATGCATAAATAGCTAACAGCATGCCATATTTATACGTAGATGTTTAAATATTTACTAAATTTATTTTTATATTCACGAAAATTCAAATAATAAAAAAATCTTGAAGTAAATCCAAATTACCCCGCCCTAGAACTCGTACAAAACTCTAAAACATAAACTAAAAACAGCTACAGAATCTAGACAATGTATAGAAAAATATGAAATTTAATTTATTTATTGAGATTGGGTATATAAATTGCATATTATATCAACAACAAAAGAGAAAAAAATTGTTAAAATATTATTCCAAATATATTTTTTAGTTCGGTTAGAAAATTTAGAAAAAAATTGAGAGTTCTCCAACTATTTCGCTAAAATCCCATACAATAATTAATGCAAACTTCATCAAGAAATATGGTTTACCATCGATAAAGCTTAAATTCCTACTGTGATAACTTATAAGGATAGGAAATAAAGAGTACTATTCAACTTACTGCTTCTAGAAGAGGCGACGTCAAATCGTTATACAACATATCAAGGACATTGTGCGGAAAACAAACTTACAACAAAAACCTATCATGAGCGAAAATGGAACCCTACTTACTGCGACGGATGAACAGTTATTAAGGTGGATGGAACATTTCAAGTCAACACTTAATAACCCAATTGGACTAACAACGCCAATAGAGACGCATTTCGTTGCTAACCGCGATATGACATTTACTGGAATTGTGGATAACCCGCCAACTAAACAGGAGTTACAAATGGTAATAAAAAGCCTGAAAAATAACAAGGCCCCAGGCAATGATAATATCTCTGCGGAAATGCTTCTTTGTGATGCAGAACAATCAGCAACATTATGGCACCCGTTTATTTTAAAAATTTGGGTAGAAGAAGTACTTCCTTCCTCTTGGAATGAAGGTATCCTGATAAAAATACTAAAAGAGGGGGATACCAAAAATTGTAATAACTACAGGCGAATTACATTACTACCAAACCCAAGTAAAATATTAAGCCGCATAATTCTAATCCGAATATCTGACTCGGTCATAGATACACTCCGAGAGAATGAGTTTGGATTCAGAGAGAATCGTTCCTGTGTTGACCTTATTAACACTGTAAGAAAAGTATTGGAGCAGTGCTATGAGTTTCGCACACCAGTATACTTGGCATTCATAGACTTCATGAATGCTTTTGATAGTATTAACCGACTCTCTCTATGGAATCTTCTGGAACGACGTAACATACCATCTAAAATTCTCAATTTAATCAAGGCCATGTATACCGACTTCAGATGCCGAGTTCTTCATAATGGTAAATTATCAGATCCTTTTGAGGTCAAAACAGGGGTAATTAAAAATGAGTCGCGTTCAGTCGGGCTCGAAATCAACATCTCAACAACTAAGTCTATGCCGGGAGGCTATGGAGCGAACTCGGATTCAACATCCGCATTGACAATGTTGACATCGAATGGGTGGAAAAATTCAATTACCTTGGTAGCCAAATAACGATAAAGGGTGGAGCTGAAGAAGACATCAACCCTCGATTAAATAAAGCAACGGCTGCTTTCGGCATGCTTCGGCCTATTTGGAGATCTCGACAAATCTCAAACTTC
This sequence comes from Musca autumnalis, assembly GCF_047663935.1. Classification (NCBI taxonomy): domain Eukaryota; kingdom Metazoa; phylum Arthropoda; class Insecta; order Diptera; family Muscidae; genus Musca; species Musca autumnalis. The sequence continues at coordinate 207,034,304 of NW_027411866.1, read as the reverse complement.
GCATATATAATTCGAATGTGAAATCTGTCATTTTTTACGGATGCGAAACCTGTAAACGTGCAAGTTCAATAGACGGCCGTCTACAAAGTTTTACATAAAAAAATGTCTGCGGCAAATTTTAAACATTTGGTGGCCGAACCGAATACAAAATTCTGAACTATTGAACATCGCCAATCAAATTGCAGCTCCCGTTGAGGTTTGACAACGGAAATGGCGCTGGATAGGCCACACGCTACGAAGACTTGTAGAAAACATTGCTCGTCAAGCGCTTCGGTGGAATCCCCAGGGAAGAGGCCGACGTGTTGGTGCGCCAGCTAAAACTTTGGAGAAGGTCGATCGACGCAGAACTACAAGCTGCAAACTATTCATGGAACGACGTCAATCAAGCATCGCACAACAGAGTTCGATACAAAAGAATGGTTGAGGCCCTATGCTCCACAGGCAGTGAAGGATAACAGAAGAAGAAGAATTCAACTTACAATCATTCTAAAAATCTGAAAATTAAAAAGTCTGTTATTCGCGAGTTTGTTTAAATCAGTTGATGCGCATCCGTTTGTGGATAAAGCGAATTGATCTCTTTAAAAATTTATGCATATTTTGATATTTTACTCAGCGGCCAAAGTGTGCCGTCACACAATGCAAAAAACCCTAAAGTGGGTAAAAGTCGCGCAATATGCATACGATTTTGATGCTTATCCGATTTATCCAACAGATTCTTCCAGAACCGCTGATGTGCCTCCAGATTCTATGTTTGGCAAAAGACCCATATTAATGTAATTTTTGACATGTTTTCGCAAATATTATAATCGCGCATAAAGTATTCCATATATGAAACAAATTTCATATTTAGTTCGCGGATTTGTCAAAATATATTTTTGCAGATTTTCCTATTTCACGTTCTCTGTATGTACCGTTTTAGTGGATGGATTCGAACGCGGAAGGGCTCATTCGCGTAAAAAACACTTGTAAATTTTACACGAAAAAATTATTATTTTAAGAAAATTCACGCATCGAATTTTGGCCTTTAGACTCCAATTACTAAGATGCTGTATGGAGCACACTCATGAGATATACATTAAATGGTGTAAAATCACGAGTTCTACAATCATATTATGATTTATGAATATTATCGTGCTACGCGTCTGGATTATTAAAAAAAAAAAAAAAACACGAAATTCCGACTTCAAAATGTCAGCATAAATTTTAGGTGGATGCAGTGGATATATCGAAAAATCATACACTAGTAGCAAGTTTCCCCCTGGGGTGTTCTTTGAGTCTTCCTTTGGCTATAGGTCTATAAAATGTGAGATTGAGCCAGAAATCGGAAGGGAGCATTAAAAAACTTTTCGACTTCAATCCATTTTTACCCATTTTTATACCCTACACCGCCGTGTGGTAAGGGTATTATGTGTTAGTGCATTTGTATGTAACATGCTTAAGGAAAAGAGATAGACCTATAGTTCCCTCTAGGGATATGCATAGAATCACTTTCTGCGTGGATTTATGCATGTCCGTCCGTCAATTCGTCCTTTCGCAACGTACAGGTCGCATTTATTGTTCGATTTGGCTGAAAATTTTGGAAGATCATTTTTTAGCCTAATGAAGAACGCTATTGCTTTCGGTGAAAATCGGTTCAGATTTGGATATAGCTCCCATATATATTTTCGGCCGATTTGAGGTATTTTATGCACCAAACACGCTGTATCCGTCCAATTTTGATGAAATTTGGAATGTGTTACGGAATGAGATCTTTTGACAAATGTGCCAAATTATATCAAAATCGGTTCAGATTTGGATATGGCTTCCATATAAATTTTCGGCCGATTTTTGGTATTTGGTGCACGAAAGACGTTATATATGTCCGATCTCAATGAAATTTGAAATGTGTGGCGGAATTTGGTCTCGAAATAAGTGTGCCAAATTATATCAAAATCGATTAAGATTTTTGGCCGATTTTTGGTATTTGGTGCACGAAACACGTTATATATGTCCGATCTCAATGAAGTATGGAATGTGTGACGGAATTTGGTCTAGAAATAAGTGTTCAAATTTTATAGAAATCGGTTCTGATTTGGATATAGCTCCCATCTATATTTTCGCCCGATTTAAGGTATTTGATGTACCAAAGACGCTATGTATGTCTAATTTTGATGAAATTTGGAATGTGTAACGGTGTTTGGTCTAGAAATATATGTGCCAAATTATATTGTAATCTGTTCACATTTGGATTAAGCTCCTATATATATTTTACCTATTCACAGTGGTGTAGGGTATCATATAGTCGGCCCCGCCCGACTTTGTTCCTTTCCTTACTGGTTCTACATTGATGTCAACACTCTTTCCACGTAAATTAATTTTATTGGTCGACATTGTGGTATCCCTCAGAAAACATTTCATTTTAAAGAACTCCTGTCATACTACATAGAATATGTTAACAGTTCGCGATTTCCGAAACGGTGAAACCAAGGCCTACAGAAGGTCGGCCATTCAGAGTACTGTTAACAACATTTGACAACAAACATGATAGATTTTACATTATTGTAATTTCAGTTTCTTTGTATTTTAAATCACAATAATGTTTTTGACATCAAACATAATAATCAGCTGGGCTTATTGGCCGACCTTATGTAGGCCTTGGGTGAAACTCGGATTCATCGATTGTAAAACATTTTTGGGTTTTACCATATTTTTTGTCTGTTCGTCCTTGTCTTCAGTGGGACCATGAGCCCAAATAAAGCTGATGTTGAAGAAATTAGCTTTTATTCTAATTATCGCAAGTCTTTCGTTAGCTGGGGTGAAGCTGGAGACCAGATGTTTTAACCTCCGACCAACAACAAATCCGCGAACAAACTCATGCTTTGTGTCATGGCTGCTATAATACAGGGTATCACCTTTAGGTTGTTGTTGTGACGCCTTTCCCAATCCATCTTATTTCCTGTATGGCAGTAATGGCCTCCCTGTACTTTTTAAGTAAATCTGTCAATGGGTAAATTGCACCTTCTCTATAAAGAGTGCTAACATTCCAGGTTCAGATTCGCAGATCATGGCCAGTGTCCACTAGAGTTCAGGATCGTCAGGATCGTTGCTTGGTATCTTTCTTTCCCTACGTCACCCTCTGTCAGCTATCTACCTAAAATATCTCCCTTTGCTTTGCTTCTTTCTAACCAAATAAACAACACAAGTTTCCCAGTTTCAAGAAAGTGGTTAAATAAAAGGGATATATTTAAATTTTGACTATCCGTTCCGGTCCGCGTTGCTGACCCTTAAAACAGCTTTATGTTATCTTTTCTCGTAATAGGTTTGGAAGTTGTGGAGATATAACATATTTAAAAAAAAGTGGGCGTGGTCGGGTCTTAAGGCCACAAATAAATCCCTCGTGTCGGAGATATAACCACCATTGTCTGTCGAATTAATGTTCAAAAATACGAGTATATAGCCAATATTCACCAGGGGTCATTCATCCCTGTACATTCTCTGAAATTTTCAGGAAAATCGGTTCAGTAGTATTGAAAGTATAACATATTTAAAAAGGTATGGTCGGACCTTTATGCGCTAAATAAGTAGCTAGGTTCGGAGATTCAACCACCGTTGTCTCTCAAATTTATTTTTAGCCTATACGTTCGCACGTTTTGCAAAAATTATTAAAAAATAAGGCCTAGGGAGGTTCCCCGCCACCTATGAGATTTCACAAAATATGTTGCCTTTTTTCACCAGGGGTCATTCAGGTACATTCCCTGAAATTTTTAGGAAAATTGGTTCAGTAGTTTCAGAGATATAATATATTTAAAACAAGTGAGAAAAGGCTATAGTCGCGACGGGGCCGACCATGTGATACCCTACACCACTACCCCTGTGCATAAGTTTTTTACTGGTAAACATTTCTTTTAGGGAATATAATCTGACTACCACCAAACATAATATGCCTCTTTCTCTCTGGGACCTCCATAAGCAACCAAAATTTCTGACTACCACCAAACATAATATGCCTCTTTCTCTTTGGGACCTCCATAAGCAACCAAAATTTCGTGACCATCCGATCAAAATTACGACCTGTAGCGGGATTGCAAAAAATGGAAGAATTGAATGCATTACCGACTATTGTGGTATCTCCCTTGTTTGACCACCTTCGCCAACTTACTTTACACCAATGTAAAGGTAATATTTTCTTCTTCCATTGATATATTCACAAATAATAAAACTTTAAATTTGTCTCCACATGAGTTTTTCCAAATTCCGACCCTTAAATATTATCCGACTATCACCAAAATCAATAGGGTTCTTATTCTGTGGGGCCCCCATCTACTCCCAAAATTTCGTGAATATCCGATATACAACTGACTTTTGCGATATCTTACGCCAACATACTTTGCATCAATATAAAGAAGATATTTTCTTCTTCCATTGATGGGCTTTCCATTTGGAATACTCCTACCAGAAGCGGAGATATTCACATAAGAAAAAAACGTTGACTTTTCTCCACATAAGCTTTTTGCTCATTCCGAATCCTGAATATTGTCCGACTATCACCAAGCTTAATAGGCTTCTTCCTCTGAGGGACCAGCATCAACTCCCAAAAAATTCGTGACGATCCGATCAAAATTGCGACCTGTAGCGTGATTACAAAAAAATCGGAAAATGGGATGCATTACCGACTATTGCGATATGTCCGTTGTTTGACAACCTACGACGACCTACCTTTACATCGTTGTAAAGGTGATATTTTCTACTTTCATAAGCAGGTTTTGCTTTTGATATACCCATTATAGATGCGGAGATATGCGCTCTGAAATAAAACGTTGACTTTTTCTCCAAATAAGTTTTTTGCCCATTCCGACCCCTGAATATTATCTCACCATCACCAAAATCAATAGGCTTCTTCCTCTCCGGGACCCCCATCAAACCCCAAAATTTCGTGACGATCCGATCAAAATTGCGACCTGTAGCGTGATTACAAGGTTTGGATGGACAGACGGACGGACGGACGGACGGACACACATAGCCAGAACGACTCAGCTCGTCGAGACATTCATTTTGCTATACCCAGCAAAATTTGACGGAAGGGGTTCTTTGCGATGACGTGATTTCATGTCATCTTTTGCATTGGTTCAAAGGAAGTCGTGAAAGATCCGATCTTTTCATTAGGATTTGAACCAATGCAAAGGAAGTCGTGAAAGATCCGATCTTTTCATCAGCATTTGTACCCATTCCATCGATCCAATAGAGATGATGTTTGTGTTTTTATTTACACACCTGTTTATTTGTTCCAGTACTGCAAAAATCTACTAATTTTTACTATTTTTTCCGATAACGATAAAATTGTTATCGTAGTAAAAATAAGAAGATTCTTGCAGTTTCTGGAACAGACCAAAGTTGTTAGAACTGTCGTCGTGATGTTGTCTTACATTTCCTGCATATCAAACAACTAAAACTTCTAAACAATTGGTATTATATGACTTCCCAAACATCGAGCTAAAAATAGAATCGGACTGCGCACATTGCTATTTTAAAAGTTCCCTTGTCTGTTCTAAATCTGACATAGAATGAAATCAATCAAATATCGCTTCTTGGAATTTGAAAAAAAAGTCCGAAACGAAAAGGAACAAGAATCTGAAAATAAAGAAGAAACTACTTTTTGAAAGAAACAATTAAAAATAAATTAATTAAGCATAAATGGTATTTTCCATAAAAAGTCTCTCCTCCCCGTTCGTTACATTTTGTTCTTAGAGATCCCTAAAGCAAGCCGGGTTGTAGATCCCTACATATGTCCGTCACTAAACAAAAGAGTATAAACTACCAAAATGTTGTTATAAAATAACAAAATTATAAAATAAAAGTAATTTACGAAATAAAAATACTTAAAGGAGTGCATTTGGAGTCCATGTTGAAATCTGAACTGGTGATGGGAAGATAATTGAAAAAACCTTTTGTAAGATGAAAGAATATCAGTTGCGGAGAACGGAGGAAGTAATCTTTTGCGTTGCAGCGGTGTTGATTACATTGCAATTTTGGATGTAAACTTTTGAAAAACTAAACTGATAAATTAATTGTAGCTATTTCATGAATTCGTTTGAATTAATAAAGAGTTTTGTTTTTCATGAAAACCATATTTCAATACAGCATTTCCATTTTCCAAACAAGACATGAAAATTTCATGCCAAGGGGTTGGTGAAAATGACATGCCAAAGCATTGGTTAAAATGACATGTCAAAGCATGGGTGAAAATGACGTGTCAAAGCATTGGTGAAAATGACATGTCAAATCATTGGTGGAAATGACATGCCAAAGCATTGGTTAAAATGACATGCTTAGGATCCAGAAAAGAACGTCATCTTTTGTGGTCCACGCTCATATAAAATTCATCAATGAAGATGCTAAAAAGATGACATGCTAGATCACTTGCACCCATGATTGAATGTCATCTTTGGCATCAAACATTTTGCTGGGTATATAAGTATGGGTCTACGACCATTATTTCGATGCGTTACAAACTTTTTGGCCAAAACCAACTTATAATACCCTCCCCACATAGTGGTGGTCGGGTCTGTAGGCCCAAAATAGGTACCTATGGTCGGAGACACAACCACCATTGCCTCGAAAATTAATTTCAATAGTGTTTTTTAAAAAAATATGGCATAGGGGAGGTTACCCGCCCCCTCTTAAATTCAACAAAATATATAGCATATTTTCACCACGTCTTTTTGTATATTCGCTTAAATTTTCAGGAAAGCAGTTCAATAGTTTTGGATATATAACATATTTAAAAAGTGAGCCGGCTAAAATAGCGTTTTTAACAAATAGGGCATAGGGAAGCTTCCCCGACTCCCTCCGAAATTCAACAAAATATATAGGATATTTTCACCAGGAGTCCTCCCTGTACATTCTCTGAAATTTTTGGGGAAAACGGTTCAGTAGTTTTGGATATATAACATATTTAAAAAAAGTGGGTATGCTAAAATAGCATTTTTAAAAAAGTAGGGCATAGGGGAGGAACCTCTCCGAAATTCAACACAATATATAACCTATTTTCACCACGGGTGTTCCCTGTACTTTCTTTGAAAATTTCAAGAAAATTGTTTTGGAGTCTATACGGAACATACAGACATTGTCTTTCATATATAAGATGGTGATCATATCTTCTTCTAACTGACGTACATATTTCAACAAAAAATAATTTTTATCCATAAAAAGTTCATGGAACTATAGCCCTTAATTATTTCTCGTTTCATGCAATTTTTGCATGTATGTATATTTAACTATGTATTATTTCACAGCTCTTCCAATAAAGTACACAAACATATATTTTCACAAATGTATGCATATATTATATTTTTGTAGTACTTATATGAATTATTTCATAATTCCATATATTTTCTTTGAAATATGTATTTCATCATACAACTGTAAAATTATATAAATAATTTCATTTCATCCATAGAAGGGATTTTTCGGTACTCTGTGGTGCAGTAAAGCACATCGTTTGTCCTATAAATGTTGTTGACACTTTAACCCAATTTAATGACAACGTGACATACGATTAAGTATATAATATAATTTACGATTATCTGCACATCTTTACTGGATTTCCTACAATAACAATCACAAAAAGCAACATATATTCCATAAAAATTATTTGTAAAACTGCGTTGAATGCTTTTTGACAGAGTAATCTGGTCATGTGTGTTTGCTAGCCGACATGTCCCTATGTGTGTGTGCATGGCGGTGTTAATGACCATGATTTACATAATTTACTTAACATGTAATGTGTATTGGCGTGTGAATAATACAAATTGTAATAATAATTTAAAATAAATACATATTCCAGGAAAAATATTTCATAATGACAATGACATTAATGTCGTCTTAATAGACGACCTTTAAAGTCGTATATATAAACGACCTATTAAAGTCGTCTTAATATACGACCTCAAAGTTTTATTAATAGACGACCTTAAAGTCGTCTTAATAGACGATCTTAAATTCGCCTTAATAGACGACCTCAAAGTCATATTAGTAGATGACATTAAAGTCGTCTTAATAAACGATTTTAAATTCGCCTTAACAGAAGACCTTAAAGTCGTCTCAGTAGACGACCTTGATGTCGTATAATTAGATGACCTTAAAATCGTCATATTGGACAACAATTATATTAATAGACAAAATTAACATCGTTTTAATAGATGACCATAAAATCGTCTTAATAGACGACCTTTTACCTCTAGACGACCGAAAATACGTCTCCATGGACGACATTAACAGTCGACCTTTTAAAGGCTATATGAAGACCTGAACCTAAACCGACAAATTTTAGGTGGAAAGTTTTTTACCCCCAAGTAAGACTTAATACCAAATTTCAGCAATTTCTGCGGGATATTGAGGCCACAACCTTCAAAATATCGGAATTCGGGAGGTACCGTTCTATGGCGACGTGGACCTATGCGGACAAATATCAGATGTAAAATTTCATAGCCCTAACGAAGACTTAATACCAAAATTCAGCCATTTCGGTGGGATATTTAGACCAAAAATCCTTGTATAGATTTTTGCCTATGCTCATTTTATGCAGATATTTAAAAATATGTCAAAATATGCATAAACAAAAACAAAACATTGTTCCACAACATCCCACACGGGACAAGGGAGACTTCTCTCATATCAATGAGTGCACCCCGATTCATATTTAGCTCAATGACATGGGACCTACTGTTTATCGCCGAGTCCGAACGGCGTGTCATAAGACACCACTTGTGGAGAAGTTTTTTCATGGCTGAAATACTCAGGAAATGTCGCCAACATTACTGAGTGGTATTTTGCCACCGTTGAAAAATGTTTGATGTTGCCTGGCCGGGGAATCGAACACCTGACCTTCTACGTGCAAGGCGGGCGTGCATACCATTGCACAACGGTTGCACGATATGCAAAATATGCAAAAATTTCTGGGCCTAATTCGCTTTATTTTGTGATAAAACGAATTTCTGTCTAATCGGTTTTTCCTACGGCCATCCTAACCATGTATGCATTTGCTGTAACGTGACAATACTATCACGTACATACATAGTACAACAACACAGTACCGGCTACCACCCAATACACTGCAGACATACTGAACAGCCATTCAATAAGCAGCAGCCACTACATTACATCTGTCTGCCTGTTGGGTATTACATGTAACGCAACGGAGAATTAAATTCCAGTGTAATTTCGCCGTAACCATTTTGACGCGCACTGCGAATAATTCTCATTCACTCTGCACTTCAGCCCACTAAAGTATTCCAGAATTGCTTGAGAAGGGAGAGCTTACTACTGCAGGGAGTTTGCTACACGGGCTGGAACAAAAGGTTGCTCTAAGTCCGCCAACTTACGCCTCGGTGCCTAGTGTTGGGAATACTTTTTGAGAGCTACCCATTAAGTTGTGGTGGCTGATACATACACAGGGCCTTCGGGTCAGCTGTTTCGTACTCAGTAGCGCATGGTAGATACTAGACCGTAGCCTAGACTAACTCCCGAACATCAACAGCCGAAGCCGACATTCATCGTACTCCCGAACATCAACATCCGACTGCCGAGCCCATCGTGTTGCCGAACATCACCAACCGAACACCGAACCCGTTGAATTCCCGAACACCAGCAGCCGACTGCCGAACGCACCGCTATCCCGAACCTCCACAGCCGAGCTCCGATGCCGACACCCATCGTATTCCCGAACATCAACAGCCGAGCCCCGAAGCCGACATCCATCGTATTCACGAACATCATCAGCCGAGCTCCGAAGCCGACACCCATCGTATTCCCGAACATCAACAGCCGAACGCCGAGCCCATCGTGTTCCCGAACATCAACAGCCGAACCCACTGCGTTCCCGATCATCTACAGCCGAACACCGAATACATCGTCTTCCCTATCATCTGTTGCCGAACACCGAATTCATCGTCTTCCCGATCATCTACAGCCGAACACCGAATACATCGTCTTCCCTATCATCTGTTGCCGAACACCGAATTCATCGTCTTCCCGATCATCTACAGCCGAACACCGAATACATCGTCATCTCGATCATCTGTAGCCGAACACCGAATTCATCGTCTTCCCGATCATCTGTAGCCGAACACCGAATTCATCGTCTTCCCGATCATCTACAGCCGAACACAGAATGCATCACAAACAACGCCGTTTCCCTCGTAGAAGAAGCCGGTAACTCAACACGAGCTCCTCAGCTGCTATATCCCAGCGAGTCTGCATAATCCAACGCCAACTATTAATCTAAATTTATACCCATTGAATTCATTCTTATCGTATTTGAACACAAGTAGATTGTAAATTTGTATCTATTCAATAAATCCCGATTTAGCTCACCAGGAAAGGGAGAATACTAGTCTTCTCATTTCGTAAGGTTTAGTGGGTCCATATGGAAACCCTGGACGCGACTGAGCTTACCCCAGCCGACGACAAAACCACGTTACATTGCATAGGATTCCGCTGTCTAGTGATTAGTAGACATCGGATTTTGCATATTTATACCCTCAGCCTTTAGGCTATGAAGGGTATATACACTTTCATACGGGCAAAATGTGCCTCATCGAAATAATGGTTTTAGACCCCAAGTATGTTTGGACGAAATGTGTTTCAGACAATTTGTAGTCGATTGAGCAATGTCCGTCCGTCTGTCTGTCTGTCTGGCTGGCTGGAGCGCACGATAACTCTCGAAGGGATGAACCGATTCGGTTCAAATTTTGGCTTTCGTAATATTTTGTCCAAACTTAGTTTAAGTTCGAAGATGAGCTATATCGGTCCACTCCTTCCGGTACCTCCCCCACAAAAGTTCGAAAATGTTCGGAAAATTTGTACGCACGATAACTCTTGAAGGGTGTAACCGATTTGGTCCATACTTTGCCCATTGTGGAGCGTGTACCAGACTTAGATCAGGTTTTAATATGGACTCAATCGTTCCACACCGTCAGTTACCTCCCACACAAAATTTTGGAAAAGTTCAGTTTAGGAACATCTCTCGAATCGCTTTGATTTTTGCTTTAGCAACTTGTATTCACTGCCCTCCATACGACGGTATAAGTTTCATCAGGGGCAAGTCCATACTTCCTGAGAAAATAGCCTGAAAGTTGCAAAAAACCCCTATGACACCGTGTGAGGAGGTTGGAGGGCAAAATAACTCTCGAACAGGTCTGCCGATTCGGTCCAAAGTTTGGCCTTAGTAATATTTTGTCCAATCATAGTTTAAGTTCGAAGATAAACCATATCGGTCCACTCCTTCAGGTACCTCCCCCACAAAAGTTCAAAAATGTTCGGAAAAATTGTGCGTACGATAACTCTTGAAGAGAGTGGCCGAATTGGTCCATACTTTACACATCCTAATATATCTACCAGATATAGATCAGGTTCAAATATGGACTATATTTGTCTACTCCATCCGGTACCTCCCACTCAAAATTTCGGATACATGTTCACTTTAAGACCTGCTTTCGAATCACTTTGATTTTTGTTGAAGCAACTTGCATTCGCTGCCTCAATTGCGATGGTAAAAGTTGTTTCAGGGGCAAGTTCATACTTCTTGAGCAAACATCCCTGAAGTTCTAAAAAAACCCTATGGTACCATATATAGTAGCTGGAGATCCATTCTTTTTAGTATCTCCTCCGCAAAACTTTTGATATTAAATCCTAATCAACATTTTTGTCAGTTCAAACGCCCTAAATACATGCGTTTTTTGGAAAAAAAATTGTTTCAATATACACAGGCTGAGGGTATATCTCTGTCGGCAAAGCCGACTGATACTTTTTTACTTGATTTAAATAATAAAGATACGAAGATTCTGATTGGACCAAAATTCGTTTCAAAGAAAACAAATTCAATAATGGGGTCATATTTTGTATGCAAAGTAAGCAAAAATATGCAAAAAAATTTGCAGAGGTATGCAAACTAAGCAAACTGTTTTTTGTCGAAAATTATACTTAAGACGTAAAATTGGTAATAGTTTTCCATGCCAGTGCACGCAAATAGCCTCGTTTTGATATCTGGTATCTTAAGTCTTGTATCTTAAGCCTGGTCTGTGGTATCTTAAGCCTTTCTTGAGGTTGTTGGGTGTATTTATCACGGTTTATTCTCCGCTGTTCACGAATAAAGCTTTTAGAGATATTATATTAGTTGGGATCATCTCAGAGTGCTTCTACTGTAGCGAAAATGATACGAGTAACGTTCCTATAGGACACCTTACAGGGGTCCAGCAGCAATGGCAATTTCAAGGTTAGGATTTTGTTGAAGCCATGCTTGATTCATTTCGGGAGAGATGGTTCTTCAGATACGATGCGTTTAGCATCACAATAAGACGTACCCCTCATTGAAAAATCTATTGAAATACGAAAACATTGACAAAGAATTATCAGAAAAAGAAAATAACAAAATGATAAATCATCCCTAGTATGTTAGTCCTGAACTTGTTGGTCTGGCTTTGTTTGATGCGACAGTGCAAAACACCGTAAAGAGCCAAATGTCGACAAAAATCTTAACAATGCAAAAATGGAAATTTCTCCATAAATATTTGACCCAAACTTACAAAAGAACAACTGCCGAAATTCCTAGAAAAATGTCTACCTGGCGTGTTTAAAAGTGAGACTTACTTGTTGTTCAAGAGATTAAACATTAACTCGAATTTATTGAAAAATATGATGCAACTTGGCCGCAGAATATCAACTACCAGGAGGCGCAAAGAATGGTAAACAACTTGAAAGTTGAGAACGACATAGCAGAGCGAGGAATCGAGCTCATTACAGATTTCAACCAATTAATTACAAAGCACGAACAACTAAAACAATGTGTTTTCCAAGTAGTCAACTGTACCCAGATAGCTCCAAAACCACAAAACCATGTCAGAAACATGAATAAATTTAAATAAGAATAAAATGTAAAAGACATTTGTTTTCATTCCAAAAATTGATAAAAAAGGATGAACATGGTTTTTTACAATATACCGAATTTTTTACAATATACTCACGTTTTTCGGGACATTGGCTTTATTATCTCGAATTCAGTAATACATACGTACTTTGTTTTCGAACATAAAATGAACATAATGGCCTTTAATTTAATGCATAATACGGGCAAATAGCTTTAATCGCTCCACAGATATGGGTAGCCAAAGTCGCCAAAAAGCCAGAAAATCCAGATTTTCATAACTTCGAGGCCCCAGCAGCACGTGTTAACATATTCCAATTGTGCACAAATGTTGGTAATATTAAAATTTAAGAAATCTTAACAGTTTAGGTGGCACACCCGCGTAAAAAATCCGAAAATATTGCATTTTACATAAAATATTTGATATTTTATCAAATTTTATATTGTTGTATAGTTTAATAATTTTAATAACACTGTGCAACACTGGCAATGCAAACAACTTCTAATGGACATTTTCTGAAAGTACATATTGAGACTACAAAAACCTTAATTGGGTTTTGTGTTCTTAGATCGGATTTAGATTTTATGGCCTCATATAAACCGACCTAAAATGAGCCTTTTTTCCAGTGATCGGACCTTTATCTCCGAAACTAATAAGAATTTTGCTTTGCAGTCTTCAGCAATATTGTAGCCCTAAAGTAGTAGAGCTTATGTGTGAAACAGGTGAACTAGGAAAAGCTGCATCTAGCGCATCAAACTCGTTAAAATATAGAAAAGTTTACATAATTTCTGAAACTCTGGTCAGTAACAACTAAACAGTTGGAAGTTGAAACAAGTAACCATTCTAAAAATTTTCCAAAAAATGTGACCATCAATTCTTCAGAACATTCTGAAACTCTAAAATTGTTATTTCACATTGTTTAAGGGGTATTTCATAACATACCTTTTACAAAACTTATTTCAAACAATGTTCACACAGGTTGTTTCTTCTCATGTTCGAGATTTCAATGAATTATTGAAATATTTACCAAATTGTTGTTGAAAAATTTGCTATAAACAAGGCGATAGAGGCATTTTACAACAATATAATGTTCTGAAGAGTTGTGTATTACATTCCAGAAAATATTTTCCCAAAAGGTAACATTAAGAAAAATTTAACATTTTGCTGCGAAATATACACAAATTATAGAATTTTTAGATATATTATAAAATTTGAGGCAATACATGCAGTTTTTCGAGTTCACTATTCCTCCAAATATTTTCTTGTTGCTCTTATCTACAAGTTTGCTGCAGATGTCAACACAAGATTCGTATTGGTTTCAGAGATACAGCCCCGATTTGTTTTAAATTTCGATCTTTAACCATGTTTTGATGAGGCCATAAAAACCGAACCCGATCTGAGAAAACAAAACCCAAATATGGTTTTTGCCTATTGGTCCTCTACTTTCATAAAATTCTGGACAGAAGTTGTTTGTACGCGATTGGCTCAAAAATGTTGCACAGTGTAATTGGGTGCCACCGTGGTGCAATGGTATGCACGCCCACCTTGCACACTAAAGGTCGTGGGTTCGATTCCCAGGCCAGGCAACATCAAATTTTCAACGGTGGCAAAATACCCCTTAGCGATGTTGGCAACATTTCTTGAGTATTTCAGGCTTGTAAAACTTCTCTGCAAGTGGTGTCTTAGGACACACCGTTCGGACTCGGCAATAAACATTAGGTCCCATTGAGCTAAAATGAATCGGGGTGTACTCACTGATATGAGAGAAGTCTCCCTTGTCCCATCTAGGATGTTCGTGGAACAATTATTATTATTATATTTTTATAAATTTTCTCGTTTAGAGTTAAGCTTGATGATAGAAATGTTTTTGCAAGTGAAAAATTAAAGCCAAGAACTCGAACCCACACAGTCACCATATTATGTGACCTGGTTTTGCTGTTAGTTGACCAGCTCTTCAGACATATCGACTGTGGAATGGCTTCTCTGTCCTAGAACTTTTGGTTTTTCAAATGCAAATGTGTTTTATACAATAAAGGATATTTGGCCGTTGAATTGTATTTTTCTTCATGACAAACGCTTTTTTGCGCTGTCTTTGAAGTTATGAGTTTGGCTTTGATCGCTAACATGCCGTGACAACATTTGTTTATACCCTCCACCATAGTATGGAGGGTATATTAAGTTTGTCATTCCGTTTGTAACACATCGAACTAATCATTTGGGACCCTATAAAGTACATATATTCTTGTTCAGGATAAAATTCTAAGACGATCTAGCCATGTCCGTCTGTCCGTCCGTCTGTCCGTCTGTTGTAATCACTCTAGCGTCCGCAATAATTGAGATAGAGTGCTGCAATTTTGCACCCGAGGGTATTTTTTCTATAGGCAGGTCAAGTTCGAAGATGGGCTATATCGGTCCACTCTTTGGTATAGCCCCCATATAACGGTACCTCCGGATTTAAGGTATTTTGACGTTCTTCGCCACATTTGCAGACCGAATTAGCTATAATTTGGCACCTAGGGTTCCTAGTGATCAACAAACTTATATCTCAAAGGATATGGGCATAGGTCCATGTTTAGGTATAGTACCCATATAACGGTCCCTCCCGATTTTCGGTATTTTGAGAATTTTAGCCACAATTTTTAACCGAACTATCTGCAATTTGACATTTGAGGTTCTCAGTGGTCATGCAACATCTCCACGAAACATCGTCAACATAGGTCCATGTTCTGGTATAGCCCCCATATATCGGTACCTCCCGATTTTCGGTATTTTAAGAATTTTAGCTACAATTTTTAACCGAACTAGCTGTAATTTGCCATTTGAGGTTCTCAGTGGTCATGAAATATCTCCACGAAACATCGTCAACATAGGTCCATGTTTTGGTATAGCCCCCATATAACGGTACCTCCCGATTTTCGGTATTTTGAGAGTTTTAGCCACAATTTGTAACCGAACTATCTGCAATTTGACGTTTAAGGTTCTCAGTGGTCATTAAACATCTCCACCAAACATCGTCAACATAGAGCCATGTTTTGGTATAGCCTCCATATATCGGTACCTCCCGATTTTCGGTATTTTGAGAATTTTAGCCACAATTTGTAACCGAACTATCTGCAATTTGACATTTGAGGTTCTCAGTGGTCATTAAACATCTCCACCGAACATCGTCAACAAAGGTCCATGTTTTGGTATAGCCCCCATATATCGGTACCTCCCGATTTTCGGTATTTTGAGAATTTTATCTACACTTTTTAACCGAACTATCTGCAATTTGACGTTTGAGGTTCTCAGTGGTCATTAAACATATCCACCAAACATCGTCAACATAGGTCCATGTTTTGGTATAGCCTCCATATATCGGTACCTCCCGATTTTCTGTATTTTGAGAATTTTAGCTACAATTTTTAACCGAACTAGCTGCAATTTGCCATTTGAGGTTCTCAGTGGTCATAAAATATCTCCACGAAACATCGTCAACAAAGGTTCATGTTTTGGTATAGCCCCCATATATCGGTACCTCCCGATTTTCGGTATTTTGAGAATGTTATCTACAATTTTTAACCGAACTATCTGCAATTTGAGGTTCTCAGTGGTCATTTAACATCTCCACCAAACATCGTCAACATAGGTCCATGTTTTGGTATAGCCTCCATATATCGGTACCTTCCGATTTTCGGTATTTTGAGCATTTTAGTTACAATTTTAACCGAACTAGCTGTAATTTGACATTTGAGGTTCTCAGTGGTCATAAAATATCTCCACGAAACATCGTCAACAAAGGTCCATGTTTTGGTATAGCCCCCATATATCGGTACTTCCCGATTTTCGGTATTTTGAGAATTTTAGCTACAATTTTTAACCGAACAATCTGCAATTTGACATTTGAGGTTCTCAGTGGTCATAAAGCATGTCCAACGAAACATCGTAAACATAGGTCCATGTTTTGGTATAGCCCCCCTATTAACGGTATCTCCCGATTTTCGGTATTTTGAGAATTTTAGCTGCAATTTTTAACCGAACTAGCTGTAATGATCGGTATTTTGAGAATTTTAGCTACAATTTTGTCTATTCAAAAATAATCGTCAATATAGGCCCATGTTTTGGTATACCCCCCATACAACTGTACCTCCCGATTTTCGGGAATTTTCAGTGGTCACGAAATTTCTTCACTAAAATTCGTCAACATGGGTCCATATTTGAGGGTCTACATTGTTTCGATGAAACTACCCTCAATTTGACTCTTGAGTTCCCTGCAGCTATAAAACTTTTCCGCTAAAAATTTTAAAGATAGGTTGACTCTTTGATATAGCCCCGTAGGTGGTACCTTTCACCTAGCTGAACACATTTTTTTAGATTAGATTAGATAACACTGTGCAACAAAATGGAGGTGAAAGTCTGGGGCACGGAAAATTCCTCTTGGGGAAGAAAGGCCTTCGTGAGTATATTATGAACCCCGAAGGACAGATCCGCCGTGAGTCGAACTTCCGCGTTATGGCGTGATGAATTAGCGTTATATCTTTGTTCACTGTTGCTTACGTGCTATACAAAAACAACAAACAAAGATAAATTGCTAATTCATGATGGCTTCCAGGTTCTTTTGCAAAAACTTCATCACGCCATAACGCGGAAGTTCGACTCACTGCGCATCTGTCCTTCGGGGTTTTTAATATGCACACATCAAGGGCTTTCATCTCCAAAAGGAATTATCTCTGCCCCAACATTTGTGTTTACAGTGTAATTTGCGTAATAGTGGGAGGCAGTAGGCTTCTATCCGTTGTAGAAAAGTTGTTCCACCTAAATTGTGAAAGGACCTTAATTATTCCATTTTAATTAAGACTATTTTATGGTGGATGGTATAAAAAGTTCGGCCCGGCCGAACTTAACGACTTTTTACTTGTTATATGTTTTATTATTATAGTTTAATAATACAAAATTGTATTACAATACCATATTTTTATAACCTACACCACACTGTCGTAAGAGGCCTTAATAACATAATAATCTGCTGAAAAACCGACGTTGTTTCTACACCTCAGCTTGTTCCAGGTAGCTGTGGCAAGCGCAGACGACATGAACATGCTGTCGATTGTCACCCCTAGATTTTTGGGGTAGTTTCTCACCTCTGCCGTACATGTGGTGAACAGAGTGGGCGTAGATTTAGTGGCGGATAATTACATATTCCTCGAGTGGAAAATGTGATAAGATCAGTCAAATAGGAGATCAGCCTTTCACAAATGACATCAGGGAAAGTTCCTGGCGCCAAGGTGGAACAATCATCCGCATACGTTACGTGCTCAAGCCCGTCTGGAGGGGTGGAATACAGGAGAGATAGAGGTTAACCATTTCCGGGGATATCACCCCAACGTGGGTAACTCCCTGTTTTACTCTACGAAGATTTGACTTCTTGTTCCTGAATTCCAAGTACGACTGGCGTCCTAAGATATAATTGCTTATCCATAGTTTTAAACTTGGATGGAGGTTTGACAGTATCAAAGGATTTTGATAAGTTAAACGCCACCATAGCTATTCTATTACAAGGCTTGCTCCGGTTGAATCCTCGACTAATATGTGTGTAGATGGCGTGCATCGCTGTTGTCGTGCTGTGCTGCTGACAGAACCCATACTGATGATCGACGGGACAACACTGTCCACTTCCAGCCTTCGGGAACGATGTAGGTGGCTAGCCACACATTGAAAACTTTAGTGAGATACTCGACTCCCGGCACATCCATCTGTTTCAACATTATCATTGAGCTTCCACCAGGGCCCAACGCTTTGGATGCTTCAGCGTTCTTTATGAGATTCGCATTTTAAATAGTGGTGATTTTCCCCAGCTGGAAGAGATCTAATGCGCCGTAGTACTCTTCTCTTCGCCCTGTCACGATCGGGGTGTTCGAAAATCTGTCAATTGAAATAACTTGCGCACCTCTCGCTCTGCTGGGAAGTTAGATCTCACTTCGACCAGCATGTACTACATATATGACGAGCATCTGCAGCAGTGATGATATCTTGGAGCGTCCTTTCTGCTACTCGAACAAAAGAAGAGTTGGTCAGATCTCTGAAGCGGTGATTAGCGAACTCTCTGGAACTCGGCCAATTAGCTTTCCCATGATTGATGAAATTGTGGCGTTCAGATGTGATGAAATCTGGGGGCCTGCTGTTGGGGACAATTATGGGGAGGTAGTCTGATCCAAGAGAAACCACGGGATGCCAGGTGAACTGTGACACTTATTCTATTAGGGGCGACCTCATTGACCGTGCAATACGTAGAGATATCAATCTTCTTCTGCCATAACTAATGATGAGCATTAACGTCCCCCAAGACCAGACGGACCAGGTTATACCTTCCAAAGGCGGGCTTGTGTTGGGCCTGTACATGGAGTACTGTTATTTATCGACGGGATGTTAACGTCCAGCAACTCGGCAGTTCCACGCCAGACTGCTAACCCCATACATTCCATGTACGTGTCAGTAGAGCAAGGCTAAACCGAAATAAGTCTGTATTGTACAGGCCGTTGCAATAGGAAAGCTAGACCCTCATCCCCACTTGTGGTGCGATCCATCCTCATTACATTGTAATAATCTCAACGCTGTAATCTGCAGTTGTTGTGTAGCTTGGTTTTCTGCACCTCCGCGAACGTGATATTTTTTCCACTAATGACATCCACTATTTTCTCGATCTTACAAAGGATGCATTTCCAGGCTGATGTTAAGTGCTGCGTGTGCGGCTGCTGTAGGGAAGGACTGCGATGGAGTCGCGTATTCTGATAACGACGAGTCCAGAACAACGCCTGAGATGCACCCACTCTCGACATCTATTGCATCTCACCGAAGTTTGAGTGTGGTGGATGCTGATGTGACAAACTGAGCACACATAAATTGGTCTTGGATACACTGAGGTGGCAGCCACGTCGTCTTTATAGACGAGCTTAACGTCGTAATAGACGACCTTAACGTCGTAATAGACGACTTTGACGTCGTCCTTATAGACGACCTTAACGTCGTAATAGACGACTTTGACGTCGTCCTTATAGACGACCTTAACGTCGTAATAGACGCCCTTATCGTCGTCGTAATAGACGCCCTTATCGTCTTCGTAATAGACGCCCTTATCTTCGTTTTAATAGACGACCTTGACGTCGTCTTAATAAACGACCTTATCGTCTTCTCAAAAGACGACCTTAACATCGTCTTAATAGACGACCTTAACATCGTCTTAATAGACGACCTTAACGTCGTCTTAATAGACGGACTTAACGTCGTCTTAATAGACGACCTTAACGTCGTCTTAATAGACGACCTTAACGTCGTCTTTATAGACGACCTTAATGTCGTCTTAATAGACGACCTTAATGTCGTCTTAATAGACGACCTTAATGTCGTCTTAATAGACGACCTTAATGTGCACACATTTTCGTTTCGAAATACATAAACTGGGGGTGAATGTCGTCTTAATAGACGACCTTAATGTCGTCTTGATAGTCGACATTAATGTAGTCTTAATAGACGACCTTAATGTCGCCTTAATAGACGACTTTAATGTCGTCTTAGTAGACGATCTTAATGTCGTCTTAATAGACGATCTTAATGTCGTCTTAATAGACGATCTTAATGTCGTCTTAATAGACGACCTTAATGTCGTCTTAATAGACGATCTTAATGTCGTCTTAATAGACGACCTTAATGTCGTCTTAATAGACGACCATAATGTCGTCTTAATAGACGACCTTAATGTCGTGTTAATAGACGACCTTAATGTCGTGTTAATAGACGACCTTAATGTCGTCTTAATAGACGACCTTAATGTCGTCTTAATAGACGATCTTAATGTCGTCTTAATAGACGATCTTAATGTCGTCTTAATAGACGACCTTAATGTCGTGTTAATAGACGATCTTAATGTCGTGTTAATAGACGATCTTAATGTCGTGTTAATAGACGATCTTAATGTCGTGTTAATAGATTGTCTTAATGTCGTGTTAACAGACGATCTCAACGACCTTAACGTCGTCTTAATAGACGACCTCGTGTTAATAGACGATCTTAATGTCGTGTTAATAGACGATCTTAATGTCGTGTTAATAGATTGTCTTAATGTCGTGTTAACAGACGATCTCAACGACCTTAACGTCGTCTTAATAGACGACCTTAACGCCGTTTTAATAGACGACCTTAACGTCGTCTTAATAGACGACCTTAATGTCGTCTTAATAGACGACCTTAATGTCGTCTTAATAAACGACCTTAATGTCGTTTTAACAGACAACCTTAATGTCGTCTTAATAAACGACCTTAATGTCGCCTTAATAGACGACTTTAATGTCGTCTTAATAGACGATCTTAATGTCGTCTTAATAGACGACCTTAATGTCGTCTTAATAGACGACCATAATGTCGTCTTAATAGACGACCTTAATGTCGTCTTAATAGACGACCTTAATGTCGTCTTAATGACGACCTCAATGTCGTGTTAATAGACGATCTTAATGTCGTCTTAATAGACGACCTTAATGTCGTGTTAATAGACGATCTTAATGTCGTGTTAATAGACGATCTTAATGTCGTGGTAATAGACGATATTAATGTCGTCTTAATAGACTTCCTTAATGTCGTCTTAATAGACGACCTTAATGTCGTTTTTAAAGACGACCTTAATGTCGTCTTAATAGACGACCTTAATGTCGTCTTAATAGACGACCTTAATGTCGTCTTAATAGATGACCTTAATGTCGTCTTAATAGACGACCTTTATATCGTCTTAATAGACGACCTTAATGTCGTCTTAATAGACGACCTTAATGTCGTCTTAATAGACGACCTTAATGTCGTCTTAATAGACGACCTTAATGTCGTCTTAATAGACGACCTTAATGTCGTCTTAATAGACGACCTTAATGTCGTCTAAATAGACGACCTTAATGTCGTCTTAATAGACGACCTTAATGTCGTCTTAATAGACGACCTAATTGTCGTCTTAATAGACGATCTTAATGTCGTGTTAATAGACGACCTAATTGTCGTCTTAATAGACTTCCTTAATGTCGTCTTAATAGACGACCTTAATGTCGTCTTAATAGACGACCTTTATATCGTCTTAATAGACGACCTTAATGTCGTCTTAATAGACGACCTAATTGTCGTCTTAATAGACGATCTTAATGTCGTCTTAATAGACGACCTAATTGTCGTCTTAATAGACTTCCTTAATGTCGTCTTAATAGACGACCTTAATGTCGTCTTAATAGACGACCTTTATATCGTCTTAATAGACGACCTTAATGTCGTCTTAATAGACGACCTTAATGTCGTCTTAATAGACTTCCTTAATAGACGACCTTAATGTCGTCTTAATAGACGATCTTAATGTCGTCTTAATAGACGACCTTAATGTCGTCTTAATAGACGATCTTAATGTCGTCTTAATAGACGACCTTAATGTCGTCTTAATAGACGACCATAATGTCGTCTTAATAGACGACCTTAATGTCGTGTTAATAGACGACCTTAATGTCGTGTTAATAGACGACCTTAATGTCGTCTTAATACTTACTTACTTACTTACTTACTTAGCTGGCCTTTTACAGAACATTTGTTCCATAAGCCGAACTAAGAAAAAATCTCCAATCCTCTCTGTTTGCTGCTGTATTTTCCCAATCTGGGATATGTAGCTTTGTGATATCTCGTTTCACTTGTTCGCTCCAACGAAGCTTTGGCCTTCCAGATCTGCGAGAACCTCCATGCGGCCCGTATTTATACGCCTTTTTAGCGGGTTCATCATCACTCATTCTTATAACATGGCCTAGCCATCGCAATCGTTGTATCTCGATTCGTTCAACTATATTGATGTCATTGTATAGTTGATACAGCTCGATGTTCATACGACGCCGATATTCGCCGTCAACACAGATTGGCCCGTAGATCTTTCGAAGAATTTTTCTCTCAAACACACAAAGCACTGCCTTATCTGCTTGAGCAAGTACCCATGCTTCGGAACCATACATTAGCACGGGTAGTATCAGTGTTTTGTACAGTGTTATTTTTGTTTGACGAGAGGTGGCTTTATTCCTAAACTGCTTACTGAGCCCAAAGTAGCATCTGTTAGCCAACACTATTCTTCTTCGTATTTCACAACTGATGTTATTTGTTGTGTTTATGGCGGTGCCGAGGTAGACGAAGTCCTTTACTACCTCAAAATTATAGGTACCAACATTCACAGATGGTGCGGTGTTTATGGACATATTACGCGTCGATACCATCAACCTGGTTTTTACGCCGTTTACTGCCAGTCCAACTTTAGCAGATTCTCTTTCGACTTTTGCAAAGGTGTCAGTTACTTCCTTTACCGATCGACCCATGATGTCAATGTCGTCGGCATAAGCCAGTAACATGTGGCTGTTCGTGTATATCGTTCCATTTCTTTTGACCTTCGCGTCTCGTATGACCTTTTCCAGCAGGATGTTGAATAGATCACACGACAGGCCGTCTCCTTGTCTGAAACCTCTTTTGGTAGTAAACTCTTCGGAGAGGTTCTTTCCAATTTTAACTGAGGATCTCGTCTCAGTTAATGTCATTCTACAAAGTCGAATGAGCTTTGCAGGAATACCAAAATCAGACATGGCTTGGAACACCTTTGAACGTATAGGGCTGTCGAATGCTGCTTTATAATCGACGAAAAGATGGAAGGTGTCGATCTGCATTTCTTGGGTCTTTTCCAGGATTTGTCTCAAGGTAAATATCTGGTCAATGGTGGATTTGCCAGGTCTAAAGCCGCACTGATAGGGTCCAATAATTTCATTGACCATAGGCTTTAGTCTCTCACACAATATGCCAGATACTATCTTATATGCAATAGGGAGCAGACTTATGCCCCTATAATTGCGCACACAGTCTTATCACCCTTCTTGTGGACTGGACATAGGATGCTCACGTTCCAATCGTCGGGTACGCGTTCTTCCTGCCAGATGGTGCTAACTAGCTGATGCATACACCTTATCAGCGTGTCGCCTCCGGTTTTGAACAGCTCGGCTGGTAGGCCATCTGCTCCTGCCGCCTTATTATTCTTCAGCCGGTTTATTGCTGTCCTTACCTCATCTTGGCTGGGCGGTATACATTCAATACCATCATCTGGGATTGGATCTGTGGTATCTTCGCCGTCTTCACTGCTATCGGATACCAACAGTTTGGAAAAATGTTCTTTCCATATCCTGAGCACACTATCTGTATCAGTTACCAAATTACCTTGTTGATCTCTACAGGACGATATTCCTGTACCAAAGCCATCAGTTTGATGCTTCACTCTTTGGTAGAATTTTCGGACTTCGTTCTGTCTCCTGTACATCTCCATTTGTTCACACTCCCTCTTTTCCATTTCTCTCTTTTTCCTGCGGAAAAGACGTTTCTCCTCTCTCCTTTTCTCCCGATACCTCTCTCGTGCGCTACGCGTTGCTACTGATTGTAAAGTAGCCCTATATGCCGCATTTTTTTTCTTCGGTAGCAGCACGGCACTCCTGGTCATACCACGGATTCTTTGGTGGAGGTCTCTGGTATCCAAGTACTGATTTTGCGGCTGTTTGCATGGAGTGGGCAATATTTTGCCATTGTGCTGATATGTTATCGGGACGAGAAGCGCTATCATTAAGCAATTGGGTCAGTTGAGTGGAATATGCTGTGGCTATCTGTTGTGTTTGCAGCTTGGCGATGTCCAACTTTCGTGTTGTGTCTGTCCGTGCTTTATTTGCAACGTTTAGACGGGTACGTACCTTTGCTGCAACGAGGTAATGGTCCGAATCTATGTTTGCTCCTCGGAACGATCGTACATCCAACACGCTCGATGAATGTCTTCCATCTATCACAACGTGATCAATTTGATTTATTGTTCTTTGGTCTGGAGACAGCCAAGTGCCCTTATGAATATCGAGATGCTTAAATCTGGTACTGCTAACTACCATGTTTTTTGCCGCTGCGAAGTCTATCAGCCTCATTCCATTGTCTGATGTTTCACTATGTAGACTGAATTTCCCAACTGTTTGTCCAAAGATATTCTCCTTTCCAATTTTGGCATTAAAATCGCCTAGAACAATTTTAATGTCATGGGCAGGACAACGGTCATATGTTTCTTCTAAGCTCTCGTAGAATATATCTTTGGTCTGTTCGTCCTTGTCTTCGGTTGGGGCATGAGCGCAGATAAAGCTGATGTTGAAGAATTTTGCTTTAAATCGAATTGTAGCAAGTCTTTCATTCACTGGGGTGAAGCTGGAGACCAGATGTTTCAACCTCCGACCAACTACAAAACCGCAACCAAACTCATGCTTTGTGTCATGGCAGCTATAATACAGTGCGTCACCTTTAGGTGTTGTTGTGACATCTTTCCCAGTCCATCGTATTTCCTGTATGGCAGTAATATCGGCTTTGTACTTTCCAAGTACGTCTGCCAATGCGAAGACTGCACCTTCTCTATAAAGAGTGCGAACATTCCAGGTGCAGATTCGCAGATCATGGTCCTTAAAACGTTTGCGGGGTTCGTCAACTTTAGAGGGGTTTGTTTTTCTTTTCTTTCGTTTTTTCATAGTAGGCTGTTTTTTTCTAGGGGAGGGTTACTAACCCGACGCCCAAACCCAAGTTTTTAACGTTCTTATGGGTGAACGCGCGGCACATGTTAGCTCACTACCTTTAACGGGTGTTAAAGGCAGTTCCCCAGGTGACACCACGGGGAGGTCAGTGTCCACTTGAGATGAAAGAGGGACCAAGATAAATCCTGGGCTTTGCCATGTTAAAACCGGTCAGGACCGTTCCTTGGTATCTTCCATCCCCTACGTCACCCAAATGTCGTCTTAATAGACGACCTTAATGTCGTCTTAATAGACGATCTTAATGTCGTCTTAATAGACGACCTTAATGTCGTGTTAATAGACGATCTTAATGTCGTGTTAATAGACGATCTTAATGTCGTGTTAATAGACGATCTTAATATCGTGTTAATAGACTTCCTTAATGTCGTCTTAATAGACGACCTTAATGTCGTCTTAATAGACGACCTTAATGTCGTCTTAATAGACGACCTTAATGTCGTCTTAATAGATGACCTTAATGTCGTCTTAATAGACGACCTTAATGTCGTCTTAATAGACGACCTTAATGTCGTCTTAATAGACGACCTTAATGTCGTCTTAATAGACGACCTTAATGTCGTCTTAATAGACGACCTTAATGTCGCCTTAATAGACGACTTTAATGTCGTCTTAGTAGGCGATCTTAATGTCGTCTTAATAGACGATCTTAATGTCGTCTTAATAGACGATCTTAATGTCGTCTTAATAGACGACCTTAATGTCGTCTTAATAGACGATCTTAATGTCGTCTTAATAGACGACCTTAATGTCGTCTTAATGGACGACCATAATGTCGTCTTAATAGTTTGTAATAGACGATCTTAATGTCGTGTTAATAGATTGTCTTAATGTCGTGTTAACAGACGATCTCAACGACCTTAACGTCGTCTTAATAGACGACCTCGTGTTAATAGACGATCTTAATGTCGTGTTAATAGACGATCTTAATGTCGTGTTAATAGATTGTCTTAATGTCGTGTTAACAGACGATCTCAACGACCTTAACGTCGTCTTAATAGACGACCTTAACGCCGTTTTAATAGACGACCTTAACGTCGTCTTAATAGACGACCTTAATGTCGTCTTAATAGACGACCTTAATGTCGTCTTAATAAACGACCTTAATGTCGTTTTAACAGACAACCTTAATGTCGTCTTAATAAACGACCTTAATGTCGTCTTAATAGACGACCTTTATATCGTCTTATAGACGACCTTAATGTCGTCTTAATAGACGACCTTAATGTCGTCTTAATAGACGACCTTAATGTCGTCTTAATAGACGACCTTAATGTCGTCTTAATAGACGACCTTAATGTCGTCTTAATGACGACCTCAATGTCGTGTTAATAGACGATCTTAATGTCGTCTTAATAGACGACCTTAATGTCGTGTTAATAGACGATCTTAATGTCGTGTTAATAGACGATCTTAATGTCGTGGTAATAGACGATATTAATGTCGTCTTTATAGACTTCCTTAATGTCGTCTTAATAGACGACCTTAATGTCGTCTTAATAGACGACCTTAATGTCGTCTTAATAGATGACCTTAATGTCGTCTTAATAGACGACCTTTATATCGTCTTAATAGACGACCTTAATGTCGTCTTAATAGACGACCTTAATGTCGTCTTAATAGACGACCTTAATGTCGTCTTAATAGATGACCTTAATGTCGTCTTAATAGACGACCTTAATGTCGTCTTAATAGACGACCTTAATGTCGTCTTAATAGACGACCTTAATGTCGTCTTAATAGACGACCTAATTGTCGTCTTAATAGACGATCTTAATGTCGTGTTAATAGACAATCTTAATGTCGTCTTAATAGACTTCCTTAATGTCGTCTTAATAGACGACCTTAATGTCGTCTTAATAGACGACCTTAATGTCGTCTTAATAGACGACCTTTATATCGTCTTAATAGACGACCTTAATGTCGTCTTAATAGACGACCTTAATGTCGTCTTAATAGACTTCCTTAATAGACGACCTTAATGTCGTCTTAATAGACGATCTTAATGTCGTCTTAATAGACGACCTTAATGTCGTCTTAATAGACGACCATAATGTCGTCTTAATAGACGACCTTAATGTCGTGTTAATAGACGACCTTAATGTCGTGTTAATAGACGACCTTAATGTCGTCTTAATAGACGACCTTAATGTCGTCTTAATAGACGATCTTAATGTCGTCTTAATAGACGACCTTAATGTCGTGTTAATAGACGATCTTAATGTCGTGTTAATAGACGATCTTAATGTCGTGTTAATAGACGATCTTAATGTCGTGTTAATAGATTGTCTTAATGTCGTGTTAACAGACGATCTCAACGACCTTAACGTCGTCTTAATAGACGACCTCGTGTTAATAGACGATCTTAATGTCGTGTTAATAGACGATCTTAATGTCGTGTTAATAGATTGTCTTAATGTCGTGTTAACAGACGATCTCAACGACCTTAACGTCGTCTTAATAGACGACCTTAACGCCGTTTTAATAGACGACCTTAACGTCGTCTTAATAGACGACCTTAATGTCGTCTTAATAGACGACCTTAATGTCGTCTTAATAGACGACCTAATTGTCGTCTTAATAGACGATCTTAATGTCGTGTTAATAGACAATCTTAATGTCGTCTTAATAGACTTCCTTAATGTCGTCTTAATAGACGACCTTAATGTCGTCTTAATAGACGACCTTAATGTCGTCTTAATAGACGACCTTTATATCGTCTTAATAGACGACCTTAATGTCGTCTTAATAGACGACCTTAATGTCGTCTTAATAGACTTCCTTAATAGACGACCTTAATGTCGTCTTAATAGACGATCTTAATGTCGTCTTAATAGACGACCTTAATGTCGTCTTAATAGACGACCATAATGTCGTCTTAATAGACGACCTTAATGTCGTGTTAATAGACGACCTTAATGTCGTGTTAATAGACGACCTTAATGTCGTCTTAATAGACGACCTTAATGTCGTCTTAATAGACGATCTTAATGTCGTCTTAATAGACGACCTTAATGTCGTGTTAATAGACGATCTTAATGTCGTGTTAATAGACGATCTTAATGTCGTGTTAATAGACGATCTTAATGTCGTGTTAATAGATTGTCTTAATGTCGTGTTAACAGACGATCTCAACGACCTTAACGTCGTCTTAATAGACGACCTCGTGTTAATAGACGATCTTAATGTCGTGTTAATAGACGATCTTAATGTCGTGTTAATAGATTGTCTTAATGTCGTGTTAACAGACGATCTCAACGACCTTAACGTCGTCTTAATAGACGACCTTAACGCCGTTTTAATAGACGACCTTAACGTCGTCTTAATAGACGACCTTAACGTCGTCTTAATAGACGACCTTAACGCCGTTTTAATAGACGACCTTAACGTCGTCTTAATAGACGACCTTAACGTCGTCTTAATAGACGACCTTAATGTCGTCTTAATAGACGACCTTAATGTCGTCTTAATAAACGACCTTAATGTCGTTTTAACAGACAACCTTAATGTCGTCTTAATAAACGACCTTAATGTCGCCTTAATAGACGACTTTAATGTCGTCTTAATAGACGATCTTAATGTCGTCTTAATAGACGACCTTAATGTCGTTTTAATAGACGACCATAATGTCGTCTTAATAGACGACCTTAATGTCGTCTTAATAGACGACCTTAATGTCGTCTTAATGACGACCTCAATGTCGTGTTAATAGACGATCTTAATGTCGTCTTAATAGACGACCTTAATGTCGTCTTAATAGACGACCTTAATGTCGTCTTAATAGACGACCTTAATGTCGTCTTAATAGATGACCTTAATGTCGTCTTAATAGACGACCTTTATATCGTCTTAATAGACGACCTTAATGTCGTCTTAATAGACGACCTTAATGTCGTCTTAATAGACGACCTTATTGTCGTCTTAATAGATGACCTTAATGTCGTCTTAATAGACGACCTTAATGTCGTCTTAATAGACGACCTTAATAGACGACCTTAATGTCGTCTTAATAGACGACCTTAATGTCGTCTTAATAAACGACCTTAATGTCGTCTTAATAGACGACCTTTATATCGTCTTATAGACGACCTTAATGTCGTCTTAATAGACGACCTTAATGTCGTCTTAATAGACGACCTTAATGTCGTCTTAATAGACGACCTTAATGTCGTCTTAATAGACGACCTTAATGTCGTCTTAATAGACGACCTTAATGTCGTCTTAATAGACGACCTTAATGTCGTCTTAATAGACGACCTTAATGTCGTCTTAATAGACGACCTTAATGTCGTCTTAATAGACGACCTTAATGTCGTCTTAATAGACGACCTTAATGTCGTCTTAATAGACGACCTTAATGTCGTCTTAATAGACGACCTTAATGTCGTCTTAATAGACGACCTTAATGTCGTCTTAATAGACGACCTTAATGTCGTCTTAATAGACGACCTAATTGTCGTCTTAATAGACGACCTTTATATCGTCTTAATAGACGACCTTAATGTCGTCTTAATAGGAGACCTTAATGTCGTCTTAATAGACTTCCTTAATGTCGTCTTAATAGACGACCTTAATGTCGTCTTAATAGATGACCTTAATGTCGTCTTAATGAACGACCTTAATGTCGTCTTAATAGATGACCTTAATGTCGTCTTAATGAACGACCTTAATGTCGTCTTAATAGACGACCTTTATATCGTCTTAATAGACGACCTTGACTACCTTGACGTCGTCTTAATAGACGTTCTTATAGTCGTCTTAATAGACGTTCTTAACGTCGTCTTAATAGACGTTCTTAATAGACGACCTTAGTGCCGTCTTAATAGACGACCTTAATGCCGTCTTAGTAGACGACCTTAATGCCGATCTTGACGTCGTCTTAATAGACGACCTTGACGTCGTCTTAATAGACGACCTTAACGTCGTTTTAATAGACGTTCTTATAGTCGTCTTAATAGACGTTCTTAATAGACGACCTTAGTGCCGTCTTAATAGACGACCTTAATGCCGTCTTAATAGACGACCTTAATGCCGTCTTAGTAGACGACCTTAATGCCGTCTTAGTAGACGACATTAATGCCGTCTTAGTAGACGACCTTAATGCCGTCTTAATAGACGACCTTAAAGTCGTCTTAATAGACGACCTTTATATCGTCTTAAAGACGACCTTAATGTCGTCTTAATAGACGACCTTAATGTCGTCTTAATAGACGACCTTAATGTCGTCTTAATAGACGACCTTAATGTCGTCTTAATTGACGACCTTAATGTCGTCTTAATAGACGACCTAATTGTCGTCTTAATAGACGACCTAATTGTCGTCTTAATAGACGACCTAATTGTCGTCTTAATAGACGATCTTAATGTCGTGTTAATAGACAATCTTAATGTCGTCTTAATAGACTTCCTTAATGTCGTCTTAATAGACGACCTTAATGTCGTCTTAATAGACGACCTTTATATCGTCTTAATAGACGACCTTAATGTCGTCTTAATAGACGACCTTAATGTCGTCTTAATAGACTTCCTTAATGTCGTCTTAATAGACGACCTTAATGTCGTCTTAATAGATGACCTTAATGTCGTCTTAATGAACGACCTTAATGTCGTCTTAATAGACGACCTTTATCTCTGTTTGCTGCTGTATTTTCCCAATCTGGGATATGTAGCTTTGTGATATCTCGTTTCACTTGTTCGCTCCAACGAAGCTTTGGCCTTCCAGATCTGCGAGAACCTCCATGCGGCCCGTATTTATACGCCTTTTTAGCGGGTTCATCATCACTCATTCTTATAACATGGCCTAGCCATCGCAATCGTTGTATCTCGATTCGTTCAACTATATTGATGTCATTGTATAGTTGATACAGCTCGATGTTCATACGACGCCGATATTCGCCGTCAACACAGATTGGCCCGTAGATCTTTCGAAGAATTTTTCTCTCAAACACACAAAGCACTGCCTTATCTGCTTGAGCAAGTACCCATGCTTCGGAACCATACATTAGCACGGGTAGTATCAGTGTTTTGTACAGTGTTATTTTTGTTTGACGAGAGGTGGCTTTATTCCTAAACTGCTTACTGAGCCCAAAGTAGCATCTGTTAGCCAACACTATTCTTCTTCGTATTTCACAACTGATGTTATTTGTTGTGTTTATGGCGGTGCCGAGGTAGACGAAGTCCTTTACTACCTCAAAATTATAGGTACCAACATTCACAGATGGTGCGGTGTTTATGGACATATTACGCGTCGATACCATCAACCTGGTTTTTACGCCGTTTACTGCCAGTCCAACTTTAGCAGATTCTCTTTCGACTTTTGCAAAGGTGTCAGTTACTTCCTTTACCGATCGACCCATGATGTCAATGTCGTCGGCATAAGCCAGTAACATGTGGCTGTTCGTGTATATCGTTCCATTTCTTTTGACCTTCGCGTCTCGTATGACCTTTTCCAGCAGGATGTTGAATAGATCACACGACAGGCCGTCTCCTTGTCTGAAACCTCTTTTGGTAGTAAACTCTTCGGAGAGGTTCTTTCCAATTTTAACTGAGGATCTCGTCTCAGTTAATGTCATTCTACAAAGTCGAATGAGCTTTGCAGGAATACCAAAATCAGACATGGCTTGGAACACCTTTGAACGTATAGGGCTGTCGAATGCTGCTTTATAATCGACGAAAAGATGGAAGGTGTCGATCTGCATTTCTTGGGTCTTTTCCAGGATTTGTCTCAAGGTAAATATCTGGTCAATGGTGGATTTGCCAGGTCTAAAGCCGCACTGATAGGGTCCAATAATTTCATTGACCATAGGCTTTAGTCTCTCACACAATATGCCAGATACTATCTTATATGCAATAGGGAGCAGACTTATGCCCCTATAATTGGCGCACACAGTCTTATCACCCTTCTTGTGGACTGGACATAGGATGCTCACGTTCCAATCGTCGGGTACGCGTTCTTCCTGCCAGATGGTGCTAACTAGCTGATGCATACACCTTATCAGCGTGTCGCCTCCGGTTTTGAACAGCTCGGCTGGTAGGCCATCTGCTCCTGCCGCCTTATTATTCTTCAGCCGGTTTATTGCTGTCCTTACCTCATCTTGGCTGGGCGGTATACATTCAATACCATCATCTGGGATTGGATCTGTGGTATCTTCGCCGTCTTCACTGCTATCGGATACCAACAGTTTGGAAAAATGTTCTTTCCATATCCTGAGCACACTATCTGTATCAGTTACCAAATTACCTTGTTGATCTCTACAGGACGATATTCCTGTACCAAAGCCATCAGTTTGATGCTTCACTCTTTGGTAGAATTTTCGGACTTCGTTCTGTCTCCTGTACATCTCCATTTGTTCACACTCCCTCTTTTCCATTTCTCTCTTTTTCCTGCGGAAAAGACGTTTCTCCTCTCTCCTTTTCTCCCGATACCTCTCTCGTGCGCTACGCGTTGCTACTGATTGTAAAGTAGCCCTATATGCCGCATTTTTTTCTTCGGTAGCAGCACGGCACTCCTGGTCATACCACGGATTCTTTGGTGGAGGTCTCTGGTATCCAAGTACTGATTTTGCGGCTGTTTGCATGGAGTGGGCAATATTTTGCCATTGTGCTGATATGTTATCGGGACGAGAAGCGCTATCATTAAGCAATTGGGTCAGTTGAGTGGAATATGCTGTGGCTATCTGTTGTGTTTGCAGCTTGGCGATGTCCAACTTTCGTGTTGTGTCTGTCCGTGCTTTATTTGCAACGTTTAGACGGGTACGTACCTTTGCTGCAACGAGGTAATGGTCCGAATCTATGTTTGCTCCTCGGAACGATCGTACATCCAACACGCTCGATGAATGTCTTCCATCTATCACAACGTGATCAATTTGATTTATTGTTCTTTGGTCTGGAGACAGCCAAGTGCCCTTATGAATATCGAGATGCTTAAATCTGGTACTGCTAACTACCATGTTTTTTGCCGCTGCGAAGTCTATCAGCCTCATTCCATTGTCTGATGTTTCACTATGTAGACTGAATTTCCCAACTGTTTGTCCAAAGATATTCTCCTTTCCAATTTTGGCATTAAAATCGCCTAGAACAATTTTAATGTCATGGGCAGGACAACGGTCATATGTTTCTTCTAAGCTCTCGTAGAATATATCTTTGGTCTGTTCGTCCTTGTCTTCGGTTGGGGCATGAGCGCAGATAAAGCTGATGTTGAAGAATTTTGCTTTAAATCGAATTGTAGCAAGTCTTTCATTCACTGGGGTGAAGCTGGAGACCAGATGTTTCAACCTCCGACCAACTACAAAACCGCAACCAAACTCATGCTTTGTGTCATGGCAGCTATAATACAGTGCGTCACCTTTAGGTGTTGTTGTGACATCTTTCCCAGTCCATCGTATTTCCTGTATGGCAGTAATATCGGCTTTGTACTTTCCAAGTACGTCTGCCAATGCGAAGACTGCACCTTCTCTATAAAGAGTGCGAACATTCCAGGTGCAGATTCGCAGATCATGGTCCTTAAAACGTTTGCGGGGTTCGTCAACTTTAGAGGGGTTTGTTTTTCTTTTCTTTCGTTTTTTCATAGTAGGCTGTTTTTTTCTAGGGGAGGGTTACTAACCCGACGCCCAAACCCAAGTTTTTAACGTTCTTATGGGTGAACGCGCGGCACATGTTAGCTCACTACCTTTAACGGGTGTTAAAGGCAGTTCCCCAGGTGACACCACGGGGAGGTCAGTGTCCACTTGAGATGAAAGAGGGACCAAGATAAATCCTGGGCTTTGCCATGTTAAAACCGGTCAGGACCGTTCCTTGGTATCTTCCATCCCCTACGTCACCCAAATGTCGTCTTAATAGACGACCTTAATGTCGTCTTAATAGACGATCTTAATGTCGTCTTAATAGACGACCTTAATGTCGTGTTAATAGACGATCTTAATGTCGTGTTAATAGACGATCTTAATGTCGTGTTAATAGACGATCTTAATATCGTGTTAATAGACTTCCTTAATGTCGTCTTAATAGACGACCTTAATGTCGTCTTAATAGACGACCTTAATGTCGTCTTAATAGACGACCTTAATGTCGTCTTAATAGATGACCTTAATGTCGTCTTAATAGACGACCTTAATGTCGTCTTAATAGACGACCTTAATGTCGTCTTAATAGACGACCTTAATGTCGTCTTAATAGACGACCTTAATGTCGTCTTAATAGACGACCTTAATGTCGCCTTAATAGACGACTTTAATGTCGTCTTAGTAGGCGATCTTAATGTCGTCTTAATAGACGATCTTAATGTCGTCTTAATAGACGATCTTAATGTCGTCTTAATAGACGACCTTAATGTCGTCTTAATAGACGATCTTAATGTCGTCTTAATAGACGACCTTAATGTCGTCTTAATGGACGACCATAATGTCGTCTTAATAGTTTGTAATAGACGATCTTAATGTCGTGTTAATAGATTGTCTTAATGTCGTGTTAACAGACGATCTCAACGACCTTAACGTCGTCTTAATAGACGACCTCGTGTTAATAGACGATCTTAATGTCGTGTTAATAGACGATCTTAATGTCGTGTTAATAGATTGTCTTAATGTCGTGTTAACAGACGATCTCAACGACCTTAACGTCGTCTTAATAGACGACCTTAACGCCGTTTTAATAGACGACCTTAACGTCGTCTTAATAGACGTCTTAATAGACGACCTTAATGTCGTCTTAATAGACGACCTTAATGTCGTCTTAATGACGACCTCAATGTCGTGTTAATAGACGATCTTAATGTCGTCTTAATAGACGACCTTAATGTCGTGTTAATAGACGATCTTAATGTCGTGTTAATAGACGATCTTAATGTCGTGGTAATAGACGATATTAATGTCGTCTTAATAGACTTCCTTAATGTCGTCTTAATAGACGACCTTAATGTCGTCTTAATAGACGACCTTAATGTCGTCTTAATAGATGACCTTAATGTCGTCTTAATAGACGACCTTTATATCGTCTTAATAGACGACCTTAATGTCGTCTTAATAGACGACCTTAATGTCGTCTTAATAGACGACCTTAATGTCGTCTTAATAGATGACCTTAATGTCGTCTTAATAGACGACCTTAATGTCGTCTTAATAGACGACCTTAATGTCGTCTTAATAGACGACCTTAATGTCGTCTTAATAGACGACCTAATTGTCGTCTTAATAGACGATCTTAATGTCGTGTTAATAGACAATCTTAATGTCGTCTTAATAGACTTCCTTAATGTCGTCTTAATAGACGACCTTAATGTCGTCTTAATAGACGACCTTAATGTCGTCTTAATAGACGACCTTTATATCGTCTTAATAGACGACCTTAATGTCGTCTTAATAGACGACCTTAATGTCGTCTTAATAGACTTCCTTAATAGACGACCTTAATGTCGTCTTAATAGACGATCTTAATGTCGTCTTAATAGACGACCTTAATGTCGTCTTAATAGACGACCATAATGTCGTCTTAATAGACGACCTTAATGTCGTGTTAATAGACGACCTTAATGTCGTGTTAATAGACGACCTTAATGTCGTCTTAATAGACGACCTTAATGTCGTCTTAATAGACGATCTTAATGTCGTCTTAATAGACGACCTTAATGTCGTGTTAATAGACGATCTTAATGTCGTGTTAATAGACGATCTTAATGTCGTGTTAATAGACGATCTTAATGTCGTGTTAATAGATTGTCTTAATGTCGTGTTAACAGACGATCTCAACGACCTTAACGTCGTCTTAATAGACGACCTCGTGTTAATAGACGATCTTAATGTCGTGTTAATAGACGATCTTAATGTCGTGTTAATAGATTGTCTTAATGTCGTGTTAACAGACGATCTCAACGACCTTAACGTCGTCTTAATAGACGACCTTAACGCCGTTTTAATAGACGACCTTAACGTCGTCTTAATAGACGACCTTAATGTCGTCTTAATAGACGACCTTAATGTCGTCTTAATAGACGACCTAATTGTCGTCTTAATAGACGATCTTAATGTCGTGTTAATAGACAATCTTAATGTCGTCTTAATAGACTTCCTTAATGTCGTCTTAATAGACGACCTTAATGTCGTCTTAATAGACGACCTTAATGTCGTCTTAATAGACGACCTTTATATCGTCTTAATAGACGACCTTAATGTCGTCTTAATAGACGACCTTAATGTCGTCTTAATAGACTTCCTTAATAGACGACCTTAATGTCGTCTTAATAGACGATCTTAATGTCGTCTTAATAGACGACCTTAATGTCGTCTTAATAGACGACCATAATGTCGTCTTAATAGACGACCTTAATGTCGTGTTAATAGACGACCTTAATGTCGTGTTAATAGACGACCTTAATGTCGTCTTAATAGACGACCTTAATGTCGTCTTAATAGACGATCTTAATGTCGTCTTAATAGACGACCTTAATGTCGTGTTAATAGACGATCTTAATGTCGTGTTAATAGACGATCTTAATGTCGTGTTAATAGACGATCTTAATGTCGTGTTAATAGATTGTCTTAATGTCGTGTTAACAGACGATCTCAACGACCTTAACGTCGTCTTAATAGACGACCTCGTGTTAATAGACGATCTTAATGTCGTGTTAATAGACGATCTTAATGTCGTGTTAATAGATTGTCTTAATGTCGTGTTAACAGACGATCTCAACGACCTTAACGTCGTCTTAATAGACGACCTTAACGCCGTTTTAATAGACGACCTTAACGTCGTCTTAATAGACGACCTTAACGTCGTCTTAATAGACGACCTTAACGCCGTTTTAATAGACGACCTTAACGTCGTCTTAATAGACGACCTTAACGTCGTCTTAATAGACGACCTTAATGTCGTCTTAATAGACGACCTTAATGTCGTCTTAATAAACGACCTTAATGTCGTTTTAACAGACAACCTTAATGTCGTCTTAATAAACGACCTTAATGTCGCCTTAATAGACGACTTTAATGTCGTCTTAATAGACGATCTTAATGTCGTCTTAATAGACGACCTTAATGTCGTTTTAATAGACGACCATAATGTCGTCTTAATAGACGACCTTAATGTCGTCTTAATAGACGACCTTAATGTCGTCTTAATGACGACCTCAATGTCGTGTTAATAGACGATCTTAATGTCGTCTTAATAGACGACCTTAATGTCGTCTTAATAGACGACCTTAATGTCGTCTTAATAGACGACCTTAATGTCGTCTTAATAGATGACCTTAATGTCGTCTTAATAGACGACCTTTATATCGTCTTAATAGACGACCTTAATGTCGTCTTAATAGACGACCTTAATGTCGTCTTAATAGACGACCTTATTGTCGTCTTAATAGATGACCTTAATGTCGTCTTAATAGACGACCTTAATGTCGTCTTAATAGACGACCTTAATAGACGACCTTAATGTCGTCTTAATAGACGACCTTAATGTCGTCTTAATAAACGACCTTAATGTCGTCTTAATAGACGACCTTTATATCGTCTTATAGACGACCTTAATGTCGTCTTAATAGACGACCTTAATGTCGTCTTAATAGACGACCTTAATGTCGTCTTAATAGACGACCTTAATGTCGTCTTAATAGACGACCTTAATGTCGTCTTAATAGACGACCTTAATGTCGCCTTAATAGACGACCTTAATGTCGTCTTAATAGACGACCTTAATGTCGTCTTAATAGACGACCTTAATGTCGTCTTAATAGACGACCTTAATGTCGTCTTAATAGACGACCTTAATGTCGTCTTAATAGACGACCTTAATGTCGTCTTAATAGACGACCTTAATGTCGTCTTAATAGACGACCTAATTGTCGTCTTAATAGACGACCTTTATATCGTCTTAATAGACGACCTTAATGTCGTCTTAATAGGAGACCTTAATGTCGTCTTAATAGACTTCCTTAATGTCGTCTTAATAGACGACCTTAATGTCGTCTTAATAGATGACCTTAATGTCGTCTTAATGAACGACCTTAATGTCGTCTTAATAGATGACCTTAATGTCGTCTTAATGAACGACCTTAATGTCGTCTTAATAGACGACCTTTATATCGTCTTAATAGACGACCTTGACTACCTTGACGTCGTCTTAATAGACGTTCTTATAGTCGTCTTAATAGACGTTCTTAACGTCGTCTTAATAGACGTTCTTAATA
Source organism: Musca autumnalis (assembly GCF_047663935.1). Taxonomy (NCBI): domain Eukaryota; kingdom Metazoa; phylum Arthropoda; class Insecta; order Diptera; family Muscidae; genus Musca; species Musca autumnalis. The sequence goes on along the minus strand of NW_027411866.1, from coordinate 206,995,602 downwards.
GACGACCTTAGTGCCGTCTTAATAGACGACCTTAATGCCGTCTTAGTAGACGACCTTAATGCCGATCTTGACGTCGTCTTAATAGACGACCTTGACGTCGTCTTAATAGACGACCTTAACGTCGTTTTAATAGACGTTCTTATAGTCGTCTTAATAGACGTTCTTAATAGACGACCTTAGTGCCGTCTTAATAGACGACCTTAATGCCGTCTTAATAGACGACCTTAATGCCGTCTTAGTAGACGACCTTAATGCCGTCTTAGTAGACGACATTAATGCCGTCTTAGTAGACGACATTAATGCCGTCTTAGTAGACGACCTTAATGCCGTCTTAGTAGACGACATTAATGCCGTCTTAGTAGACGACCTTAATGCCGTCTTAATAGACGACCTTAAAGTCGTCTTAATAGACGACCTTTATATCGTCTTAAAGACGACCTTAATGTCGTCTTAATAGACGACCTTAATGTCGTCTTAATAGACGACCTTAATGTCGTCTTAATAGACGACCTTAATGTCGTCTTAATAGACGACCTTAATGTCGTCTTAATAGACGACCTAATTGTCGTCTTAATAGACGACCTAATTGTCGTCTTAATAGACGACCTAATTGTCGTCTTAATAGACGATCTTAATGTCGTGTTAATAGACAATCTTAATGTCGTCTTAATAGACTTCCTTAATGTCGTCTTAATAGACGACCTTAATGTCGTCTTAATAGACGACCTTTATATCGTCTTAATAGACGACCTTAATGTCGTCTTAATAGACGACCTTAATGTCGTCTTAATAGACTTCCTTAATGTCGTCTTAATAGACGACCTTAATGTCGTCTTAATAGATGACCTTAATGTCGTCTTAATGAACGACCTTAATGTCGTCTTAATAGACGACCTTTATATCGTCTTAATAGACGACCTTGACTACCTTGACGTCGTCTTAATAGACGTTCTTATAGTCGTCTTAATAGACGTTCTTAACGTCGTCTTAATAGACGTTCTTAATAGACGACCTTAGTGCCGTCTTAATAGACGTTCTTAACGTCGTCTTAATAGACGTTCTGAATAGACGACCTTAGTGCCGTCTTAATAGACGACCTTAATGCCGTCTTAGACCTTAATAGACGACCTTAATGTCGTCTTAATAAACGACCTTAATGTCGTCTTAATAGACGACCTTTATATCGTCTTAAAGACGACCTTAATGTCGTCTTAATAGACGACCTTAATGTCGTCTTAATAGACGACCTTAATGTCGTCTTAATAGACGACCTTAATGTCGTCTTAATAGACGACCTTAATGTCGTCTTAATAGACGACCTAATTGTCGTCTTAATAGACGACCTAATTGTCGTCTTAATAGACGACCTAATTGTCGTCTTAATAGACGAGCTTAATGTCGTGTTAATAGACAATCTTAATGTCGTCTTAATAGACTTCCTTAATGTCGTCTTAATAGACGACCTTAATGTCGTCTTAATAGACGACCTTTATATCGTCTTAATAGACGACCTTAATGTCGTCTTAATAGACGACCTTAATGTCGTCTTAATAGACTTCCTTAATGTCGTCTTAATAGACGACCTTAATGTCGTCTTAATAGATGACCTTAATGTCGTCTTAATGAACGACCTTAATGTCGTCTTAATAGACGACCTTTATATCGTCTTAATAGACGACCTTGACTACCTTGACGTCGTCTTAATAGACGTTCTTATAGTCGTCTTAATAGACGTTCTTAACGTCGTCTTAATAGACGTTCTTAATAGACGACCTTAGTGCCGTCTTAATAGACGTTCTTAACGTCGTCTTAATAGACGTTCTGAATAGACGACCTTAGTGCCGTCTTAATAGACGACCTTAATGCCGTCTTAGTAGACGACCTTAATGCCGATCTTGACGTCGTCTTAATAGACGACCTTGACGTCGTCTTAATAGACGACCTTAACGTCGTTTTAATAGACGTTCTTATAGTCGTCTTAATAGACGTTCTTAATAGACGACCTTAGTGCCGTCTTAATAGACGACCTTAATGCCGTCTTAATAGACGACCTTAATGCCGTCTTAGTAGACGACCTTAATGCCGTCTTAGTAGACGACATTAATGCCGTCTTAATAGACGACCTTAATGCCGTCTTAATAGACGACCTTAATGCCGTCTTAGTAGACGACCTTAATGCCGTCTTAGTAGACGACCTTAATGCCGTCTTAATAGACGACCTTAATGCCGTCTTAATAGACGACCTTAATGCCGTCTTAGTAGACGACCTTAATGCCGTCTTAGTAGACGACCTTAATGCCGTCTTAATAGACGACCTTAATGCCGTCTTAGTAGACGACCTTAATGCCGTCTTAGTAGACGACCTTAATGCCGTCTTAATAGACGACCTTAATGCCGTCTTAATAGACGACCTTAATGCCGTCTTAGTAGACGACCTTAATGCCGTCTTAGTAGACGACCTTAATGCCGTCTTAATAGACGACCTTAATGCCGTCTTAGTAGACGACCTTAATGCCGTCTTAGTAGACGACCTTAATGCCGTCTTAATAGACGACCTTAAAGTCGTCTTAATAGACGACCTTAACGTCGTCTTAACAGTCGACCTTAATGTCGTCTTAATAGCGACCTTTACGTCGTAATAGACGACCTTAACGTCGTCTTAAAAGAACACTTAACGCTGTTTTAATGGACGTTCTTAACGTCGTCTTCAAAGACCGATCTTTAAATCGTCTTAAAATATGGTCTTTAAGTCGTCTTAAAAGATGGTCTTTAAGTCGTCTTAACAAACGACGGTAAAGGTCATCTTAACGTCTGTTTATCACTTTAAGGTTTTCTATAAAGACTATTAAATTTTTTTTCTAAAATATGTGTGAAGCGATATATGGGATCGTGTCCGTCGTATACTGCCAAGCCTTCACATACATATTTTATGATAATATTTTATTAACAAATTTTAAATACATATGTATGCATGTACGAGTACATACCTACATAGGATTTATTCATAAAAACAAACAAAACACAAATGCTTCAAATATTTTCCATGACATTGACTATTTATTAGCTATTCAACTGTGTAATTTATGCAAAATATAGAAATTTCTAATGATTTAAATATTTGAAAAGAGTCCTTAAGATATTTACATATGTAATCAATTGATATTATTTATATTATCACATAATTGAATAAGAGATGTGATAAGATAATGATAAGAACAAATTATCATTATAAATTTTGTTAGACCTTGCTGCAAGATATGCAATCATCTTTTCAAAATGCATTTTTAAAATCAACATTTGTAAGAAGATTAGCACACTTCCTGGCTAACACATATAGTACATGTACACATTTGTACCTACATATGTAGTATTACAATGTACATATTAATAATCCAAGAATACATTTTTGGCAAATTACATGCAATTGAATGAACAACATGGCCAACAAATTACAACACAAATGAAAATCCTAATTGATTTTTATTAAAGTTCTTTCAGTTCCTTTTAACAATTCCCTTTTGTCTTTACGTTTGTCATAACGTAATGTTTTAACAATTCATGTTGCCTTTAAAATGCATTTTCCATTACACAATTAACGTAATTTCTAGTTTTTGATATTTCAATTCATTTCCTTTTTAATACACACAATAGCTTTGTACTCTCTCTCCCTCATGAACAGTAAAGGAATGTTAAAAATTCTTGTTTCGCATTTAACACGATTTCATTTAAACACAGTGGTTTGAAGATATATACAAAGATATGGGTGTATTGTGATTTGTTTAATGGTGGAATCTCTCGGTATGCGGGCATACATTTGGGACTCTCTGGAATGTTGGGAATTGTTTTAATTCCATCCCAAAACACAAAGAAAACCACTTTTGAAATGTAGTTCCATTTTATATTTGCACTTTTCGTTTATTTAGTCGAAGGGTGTCTTAATCATGATTGTGGTGTCGATGTCAAACAACCTTTCGGGAGGTTCATTTTTTTCACATTTATAAAAAACATTTATTTAAGTTCCTTTTCATGACATAGAAATAATGTTGTTTTTTACAGTGTTTAGTTCAAATCTTCTAACTCACTTTTAACACAGTTGCAATTGGCCAATCGAACTGAAACTTTGCACACTTTTTAGATTTGGATGACAACACATAAATATGGGCCATTTTTTCCTATAGCCCCCATAGTTCAGGTATTATGAGGATTTTATCTTCATTTTTTGCCTGAATTAGCTGTCATTTGGGATTCCCAATGATACAGACACTTCCCCGCCAAAAATTGTGAACATAGGTCCAGGTTTTGGTATAGCACCCTTATAGCGGTACCACCCGTTGCAAGTATTATGAGGATATTATTTTAATTTTTAGTCCGAATTGGCTGTAACTTGGCAATGGGACCCCCATTGGTACCAAAACTACCCACTAAAAATGATGGACATAGGTACAGGTTTGTTATAGCCGACATATAGGGCTACCACCTGATTTCAATTGTTGTAAGGATTGTATCTTCATTTTTAACCCGAATAGGCTGTAATTTGTCGTTTCGGTTCCCAATGGTACTGAAACTTCCCCACCCAAAATTATGGACATTGGCCCAAGTTGTGGTATATGTGTGTATATGGTGTTATAAGAATTTTATCATAATTTTTAGGCCGAAGTGACTGTAACTTGGCATTTGGAGTCCCCAATGGCACAGAAACTTCTTCACCAAAAATTGTTGACATAGGTCCAGGTTTTGGTATAGCCCTCATATAGCAGTACCATCCGATTTCATGTGTTTTAAGGATTTTGTCTTCATTTTTTGCCAGAATTGGCTGTAACTTGGCATTTGGAGTTCCCAATGGTACAGAAACTTCCCCACCAAAAATTATGGACATAAGTCCAGGTATTGGTATAGACTTTATATACCGGTACCACACGATTTCAGGCATTTTAAAGTTTTTATCTAAATTTTCGAGATAAAATGTATTTACTAAAAAGTTAAAAATAAAAAAATAATTTAAAAAAATTAAGTTTTAGTGTTTTTTATTTTTGTCTTATTAAGGCGAAGATCATTTATAGTGATATTAAATTAATTCTCTTTCGAGTTATTTAGAAATGCACTTAAAACTATAAAATAATTTATCGCTTAGCCTCAATAAGTATATTCTTCCACACGATGGAATCTCCCAAATAAAACGCTTGCCGTTTCATTTTGCCATTTTTAATTCAAATGGAAGCGTTTTATTGAGGCTAAGTGACAAATTATTTTATAGTTTAAGTGCATTTCTAAATAAATTAATATAATAATTTTTTTTAAATTATTTTTTTTTTATTTAACAAAATCTATAGCAAATGTTTTAGCAATAACATAATAATATACTCCTTAAATTAGTTTGAGAACCCGACATAGTATATGTATATGTTTTTAAATTGTCCTCAAAATAGTCATCCGTTTACACATGTACAAATTGTACCGAATTTAGTGTCTTTTAGTACTTTTCGCTCCCATTAGTACGATTTTTCAGAACAATATCAATCCATCACATCAACAGCAATCTTAATTCCAAATTTCAAGATTCCTGCTCTATCCGTTCACTCAAATCCAAAGTGTACCAACTTTAGTACTTTTCGTACCCATAAATACGAATTTCAAAACTACCTCAATCCTTATTTCAAAAACCATTTACTTGTATCAACCCTACTTCTCAACCTCTATCCGTTCAGATAATACCAAATGGTACCAAATTAAGTACATTTTAGTACTTTTCGTACACTTATAGTTCGTTTCGTACACTCTCATTCCAAATTCTAACTCTGCCGGTCCCATATTTAGTACCCTTTAGGACTTTTCGTACACTTCCAGTTCGAATTTCCAAAAACCCAACCTTATCAGACACCTTCGGACTAAGAGTGACCATCACCCAAAATTTAAAGGTTCCAGCTTCAGCCGTTTATAGTGGGCGTTGATTATCAACGTATGCGCCTAGGGCGAAAAAAGGGAAGTCCTATCCCCTATTTTTTCCATTTGATTCAAGAACTTATATATGAAATTTTATGGCTATCGTATAACGCTAACTCGAGCAATCTTTGTTTCCATAGTAATTAGTATGGGGCCAAAGATGCATTTTCACCGGGGGCCATCGCTTCAGTAGTTTTTGTAGAAAAGATAAAAATTGAAAAGGTAGACGTAAAAGTGGGCGTGGTCAAATTTTCTTTTCATAAAAACCTTAGTCGGGATTTGGCGAACATTTCACAAAAAGAATTATACAAATAGGCCCAGCCGTTCTCAACTGATGCCATTACCAACGAACGACATTTCATTTTTATTTACAAAATTATTTTTATTTTTCTCCCAGTGCTCTTAGGAGTGTCTAGAGTGAGTGCAGTTATGTCGTTTATTATAATTTACCACTCACAATTAATATATAGACATTTCCGGGAAGAGCTTCCCAATAAAATACAAATTGCATGAACATGAACACATGAATTGCCCGCTACAATACCGTATGGGTATCCGATAATTTTATGAAAAAATGTGTTTATAAAGGATTAAGATGCAAACAACATTATCTTTAGTTCGAAGAAACAAGAAGACTATCAAAAATTCACTCAGAAGACTATAAAACACTGTAGTTATAACATAATAAACGGTATAACTGCACTCAAGACTCTGAATTTTATTAAATCGAAAACTGAAATGTGGAGAAATTTCCATTATGTCCGAAGTTTCTGACTCATGCTTCTACCCTATGACCTGCCACCCCACCGGTGAAGTACGTATGACTGATATCAGTTTAAAAACTTTACTCACTTTTGGAATTCCCAAAGCAAAAGAAAACAAGTACTCCACTACCTGTGGGCACTACACGGAGGAAAAATAGGCCTCTCTAACATATGTCCCAAACATATTTTGCAGCAAACATATATTTGCTCGAAATCAGTCCCAAACATAACATATGTTTGGGTCCTGCAAACAAATAAATGTTTGGGTGCATACCAGTTATATGTTTTGGTGCAAACAAATTATATGTGTATACAAATACAAACCCAAAAGCCACAAAAAACAAACACATGCACCAGTGGGCGCTTACTGAGAGCAAGGGAGCGTAAATTTCAACGTAAAACACATTGAAATATTAGCTCACTTGCTCTCAGTAAGCGCTCACTGGGTATCTCTAACATATACACCCATTTGTAAATGGTGGTGGTTTATTGAAACGAATGGGAAAAAGCAACAACAGACACATAGGCACATCAAAAATTCCAAAGAAATACATAACAGACTTTAATAAAATGAATGAAATAATTTATAAAAAGTTTTAAAAAGAAATAAATATATAGAAACATCGATGAACGTTTCTCCTAAGTTGTGAAATAAAACACATTTTCCTCAAATTTGAAATCATCAGTGGGAAATCGGTATCTGGAATTAAATGATTATATAATGTAATAAATAGTTACATCCATATTTCAAACATACATATGAATATGAAAAATGTATTTATGGAATTACCAATATTAAATGCGATTTCTTCATTGTCCAATAAAATATTTCCATTCATCTATTTGATTCAATTATAAAATTTCCAATTATAAAATGTATTGGGCACTTAATTTACTAATAAGCACAATTTCTTTAAGAAAACTCAAAACACTGGTTTATTCACTCACACTACCGTCTTTACTCAACGATTGTATTTAGACAACTGAAAAAAAGAACAACATAATTAATTGTTATGTATTCCTCTTCGCTTGCTACGTTGGTTAACAACAACAAAGCACGAAACCAAAGCTTCGGCGTCTCCTATTGCAACATACACACAGCTCTTTGTCATAAAACAGCATTCCGCATTCGCGAGAGCCACCCATAAAAAATATGTTCTAACATAAAAAATATGTTGGTACCCAAACAAATAAAATTGAGATATGTTACAAAATGTTGCAAACATATATTTGTTTGGACAAAAATATTTTGTAGCATGGAAGGTAAATGTAGTTTTGTATAGAACAAATCAAAACAATAAAGGAACTCACTTATGCATATGTTAGTCTTGTGCCAGATTATGCAAATTTTCATGAAAATGATTTGAGTTTATGGGTAAGAAGGGAGAAAGGGAGCTGCTTCACCTCCTCTCTCTACTAAATGTTAAAAAATGTTCATGTTATATTTTCAATGTCTGGCACAAGAGTTACACAGGAGTTCAGTTTTCTCACCGCTGCGTTGATATCAAGGGAGAGGTCAAGAACTGGTTTTCAAGTTTCGTTTTCCCAATTTGACGGAATATGTCCCCTACACATTAAAATATGGACCAAAAATTAAATTTGTTTGTTTTTCCCACATATACTATCATCCGCTAAATACTATACGATTATTATCCAAAATTATTGGCATCTTCCTCGTGCAAAAATTTGTCAGTATTAAACGATAACTGCGAACTTTAGCGCAGTACGAACTCCACGTACGTCAACAGAATTGGTATCTTCGGAAAGTTCGAGAGAACGTCGTCTAAAAATAAATTACGTGGGCTAAATGTGTCTGCCGCGAACAAATACATATATAACATATTCATATATTAAAAATGTTACTAATTTCACATAAAATGTACGATCCATTTTACCTGTTGAATACTATCTGATCATCATGTTAAATTGTAAGCTTCTTCTCAGTCATAAACTCAAACCTTATTTAAAATTTCGCCGATCGGACCATTTTACGACAAACAAAGCAGCTACAAAATCGGATAAAAAATTTGTTTTTGTCCATTTCACTCTAAATATTTAACAAACATTACCAATACAAATAGGTGTCTATTCTGGTCTGAAGCTGGCCTCCAAATTTCATGACGATCGGTCCATAATTGCGGCCTTGATTAAAATCTATAATGGACAAACGGACGGACACACATCGCTAAATCGCTCTATCTCCTCGAGATATGAAAAATATTTCGCTGTGTTACATGATTTTTAGCAAAACACACTTATAATACCCTTCCCGCGTCGTGGAGTAGGATTATATATTAGGCAGTAGATTCGTTATCTAACCACTTTTTTTAATTACGCTACCGGACGCAATTTTGATCGGAACGTCACGAAATTTTGTGCGTTAATGGGGTTCCCTCCGAATATTATCCGACCATCACCAACATAAATAGACTTACTCCATGTCTATTGATGTTGGTGATGGTCGGATAATATTCAGTGGTCGGAATGGGCAAACAACTTATGTGGAGAACATTCAACGTTTGATTCATATGTGAATATATCCGCTTCTAGTAGGCGTATTTCAAAAGGAAAGCCCTTCAATGGAAGAAAATAAGATTCCCGTTACATTTTTACAAAGTAGGTTGGCGAAGGTGGTCAAACAACGGAGATATCGCAAAAGTCTGTAATACATCCCATTTTTTGTAATCACGCTACAAGTCGCAATTTTGATAGGATCGAAATTTTTTTATAAATCACCAGAAAGGAATAAGCATATTGAGTTTGGTGATGGTCGGATAATATTCATGAGGCGGAGTGGAAAAAAACCGAAGTGGTTTCAAAGCTTTATATTCTGATGAGTATATCTCCGCTTTTAGTAGTCGTATTCCAAAAGGAAAGCCCACCAATGGATGAGGAAAATATCACCTCTATTATGATGCAAAACAGGTTGGCGCACATCCCACTTTCCCATTTTTATATCCTCACCATTTATGCTAACGAGGGATAATGAAATAATGGTTTTAGACCCGAAGTATGTTTGGATGAAATTCGTTTCAGACAAAATGGAGTTGATTTAGCAATGTCCGTCCGTCTGTCTGTCTGGCTGGCTGGTGTACACGTTAACTCTCGAACGGATCAACCGATTAGGTCCATAATTTGGCTTTCGTAATCTTTTATCCAAAATTAGTTTAAGTTTGAAGATGGGTTATATCAGTCCACTCCTTCTGGTACCACCCTCCACAAAAGTTCGAAAATGTTCAGAAAAATTGTGCGCACGATTACTCTTGAACGGGGTAACCGATTTGGTCCATACTTTGCGCATCGTGAAATTTCTACCACACTTAGATGAGGTTCCAATATGACCTCCATCGGTAGACTCCTTCCCGCACCTCCCCCACAAAATTTCCGAAAAGTTCAGTTTAGGGCCAGCTCTCGAATCGCTTTGATTTTGTTGTAACAACTTGTATTCACTGTCTCCTATACGACGGTTCAAGTTTCATCCGGGGTACGTCCATACTTCCTGAGAAAATAGCCTGCAAGTTGCAAAAAAAAAACCCTATGACACCGTGTGTAGTGGCGCAATATAACCTTGAACGGATCTGCCAAATCGGTCAAAAATTTGGTCTTCGTAATATTTTGTCCAAGCTTTGTTTAAGTTCGAAGATAAACCTTATCGGTCCACTCCCCCACAAAAGTTCAAAAATGTTCGGAAAATTTGTGTGCACGATAACTCTTGATGGGAGTGAACGAATTGGTCCATTATTTACATATCCTAATATATCTACCAGATATAGATCAGGTTCGAATATGGAGTATATTTGTCCACTCCCAGTTCTAAAATACCGGCAATACCGATCCACAACTTCCGGTACTTCCCCCCAATATATAAAAAATTCACTAAAATAGTATGCACGATATACCTTGAACTGGGGCAACCAATTTGGTCCAAACTTTGGATCTCCTAATATTTTGTCAAAATTTAGTTTAACTTTTAAAATGGTCAATATCGGTCCTCTCCTTAGGGTACCTCCCCCACAGAAGTTCAACATTTATGTTTAAGTCAGTTTAGGGTCTGTTGGAAGAGCCTCTGGAAATGTATACCGATGCTGTTCGTTTTGGTCCTGTTTAAATCGATATTATGTTTTCCGTGGACAAGTCCATGCTTCCTGGCATACTGGTCTAAAAGTTATACGATGACCCACTGAAATAAGTAGTGGGCGCGAGTTGTATCGAAAAGGTATGACTCTCAAAATAAGATCCACTCCCATAATGGACCAAGTCTTTCCATTCCTTTAAGTACCTCCTCCGCACCACTTTTGAACTTGAATCCTAATCCACATGTTATCGGCAAGCTCAAATGTCCAAAAATGGTCACACAAAATTCTAAAAATACCCTAAATACATTCGATCTGTCCATAGATGAAAGTTTGAATTCACATAGGCTGAGGGTATATCTCTGTCGGCAAAGCCTACCGATACTTTTTTACTTGTTTTATTTGAATCGTACTGACGAGTAACTCAGCAATGAAGATATTCGGAGCTTTAAAATGTTTCCAATTACGTTACCAAAATTGGTGAAATGCCTGTGATGTTGAAAAAGACGCTGGGATATTCCAATTTCTAATTTATGGGATTTTATTTCCAGGTCAGATACATATTTCAGGTTCTATTGGACGTATTCCAAGGAGAGAGTTTGAAAATGAAAAAAATATCAGAATTATTGCAAAAGGCGCTAATCTATCAAAATTTTAATATGTTGAAGTTTTTACTTTATTGCGAATACCTTTGCTTCCATTTTGGTGTAATAAAGGAATGTAAAATGCTAATCAAGAAGACCACCAAAGCTTTCAATCAGTACCAAGTAGATGTCGACAGTAGTCAAATATAAAATTAAATATTAAATATTTTTGTTCAGTTCGCTTTAAGTCATTTGGTATAAAAGCCAGATAGGTGAAAACTTTAGTATCACCCAAACAGAAATATTTACGAGTGAAAAGCTTATGTACATAGATAGTGGTGTAGGGTATCACATAGTCGGCCCCATCCCGACTATAGCCTTTGCTCACTTGTTTACATATTCACAGTGGTTGGCCCCGTCGACTTTGACTCTTTCCTTACTGGTTTTATTTGCATTTTATACCTTCTCCGCATTCAAAGTTACAGGAATTTTCCCAGTATTTTATATTTTTATAAATTTTTCTAAGGTGAAATTAAGTACGAAAATATTCTTCTTAAGACTGGACTGGTACATCACACACACAATTTCAAAACATTTGCGCTTTGATCAGTTAAATATGTGATATCGGAAATATTTGCCACAGATATTCATATATCCTCTATCCTATATTTTGGCTAAGATCTAGTTTTAAAGCGGTTTGGTTTTATATTACTGACAAGTGATTACGAAATAAATGTCTCGAAAACCAGAATCGATCAATCTACAACTTGTCATCACGCGGCATACCGCAATTGTGAAAAACAATTTCTTCAGGAAATTTTTGATAGGGATGTGGGTCCTAGAGATGTAGAAACCTATTAATTTTGGTGATGGTCGGATAATATTTGGGAGTAGGATCAGTCAGCCAGATATGGACGGTCAGATAGTGCTAAATCGGCTCTTAATTGTCTGCAATGAATTTCCGCCAAACATACTTGGAGTCTTAAACCATTATTTCGATGAGGCTCATTTTCATCGTATGAAAGTGTACTTTACTAAATGCTGATCGTATAAATATGTGTCATATTTTTCGTCAATTCAATTCCACATATTTCCCCAAAAAAATGATTCGATGACACTGTACATTCAACAACTTTAATAATGTAATTTTTACAATTACATTGATTCTCAGTTTTTATAACAATGGAGTCTGACTCTATTGTATGCACGTGTATGTGTGTGTGGAGAATGTTGGTATGGGTGGAATAAGAAACTCTTAGTGTGAACACAACTAACAAAAGCCATAGGAAATGTGTGAAAATGTTAAGAACAAAATGAAATGAGAAAAAAATCAAACAAAAAAAATAAGAAAACAATTTTTACTTCATTTCCTTGAACAAAGTTTTCTTTTGCAATTGTTTCCATGCTTGACAAAGAAGAAACGAGATTTTGTATCCCTATTTCCGGCTTCAATGCCATTTTTTTCTAGTCGCTTTTATTCGATTTCTGGTTATAATCAACACAGAAATTTAAAGAACTTAATATTTCCAACAGTTTCATGAGCTTAAACACTATAAAATATGTAGTGGAAAGTAAGAAAATGGATTCAACTATTGGATTATCGTAATTAACACCTAATTAGTGCTTATGTTTCCGGAGTTGTTGAACTATTAACGAACATCTTGCAATATTAAATTTTGCAATTTGGAAATTTTAGTTGAAAATTTAAATTTAAATGTAAGGAGTATTCTATAGTGGACTCTCAGTGGTAGAATAATTGACGACGGAGGCGATGATAATTACTGACATATCCAATTACAGGAATAAAGTCCATAGTCCTCTATATATTACAAGAACTCTATTCGGGCGTTTTTGTAGAACTTTCGGAGCATTATCAAGCTAGGTAGGGAGAGACAAATTATAGTGTATTAATAGAGCGCACAATGTACCTGCATTGACCCGTTGTGCAGAAGATGTATAAATAAGTGACTTTAAATATTAGGACACATGGGGGCCATATTTCTAGATGTATTTACTTGCCCCAGAAAATTATTATTCTGTTGTAGCTGCGACCACAAGTTCTTGTCGCTATTAAAATTCCCAAGCGAATCATAATTTGCTTAGTGGGTACCTGAAGGGATGGACTGATTAATTTGAAGAGTCACTTTTTTCGATAGTTATAATAATAACCGTTAAACATACATCTCAGAAGGGACAAGGGAGAGTTCTCTCATATTAATGAATACACCCCGATTCATATTAGCTCAATGATTTAGGACCTAATGTTTATCGCCGAGTACGAGCGGCGTGTCTTAAGACACCAGTTATAGAGAAGTTTTACATAGGTGAAATACTAAGGAAATATTACACTGAGCCAATATTACACTGAGTGGTATTTTTGCACTGTTGCACAGTGGTGACACTTACAAGGGAAGGTATGACAAAACTACTTATAGATATTATATCGAACTGAAATTTGTACCAATGCACAGTGGTCCCATTTGTATGGAAAAGAGTGCCAAAAATAGTTCTAATCGAGCTACCGCCTCCAAATTTTAAACGTAGGTTTATAACAAGCCAAAAAGATAGAAAACAATTTTTGGTGGATGTAGGTCCATATTTGGGTACAGTTCACACAGAAAGGTACCGCCCGATTTGTGGTATTTTGACGATTTTGGCCAAATTACCCAACCGATTTGGATGTTATTTTGCAATTTGAGTTCTGAGTGCATAAACTACCTCCTTGCAAAAAATATTCAATATAGGTCCATGTTTAGGTATAGCCGCCATATAAATGTACCCTCAGATTTTCGGTATTTTGACAATTTTAGCGAAATTTTCCAACTGATTTGGCTGTAATTTGGCATATTGAGTTCTGAGTGAAGCAAATACCTCCATGCAAAAAAATGGTCAATATCGGTCTACGTTTAGGTATACCCCCATATAAACGTACCTCCCGGTTTTTCGAAATTTTGACGATTGTATCCACATTTTCCAACCGATTTCGCTGTAATTTTGCATTTTGAGTTCTGAGTAAGCAAAATACCTCCTTGCCAAAAATGTTCAGTATAGGTCCAAGTTTAGGTATAGCTCCCATATAAACGTACCTCCCGATTTTCGAAATTTTTACGATTTTACGGGCGTGGTGTAAGAGGAATAACTTAGCGGGTGGCAGATGGGGGCAGCTGGACTTTTTTTAATCGTAAACTAGAGACTTTCCCCTGCATTCTAAAAAAAATTTTCGAGACTCACAAATGCTCACAACATTAGTAAATCTCAACAATAGTAATTAATTGTATTAAAAATTGTATTGTATTAAAAATATCAGAAAAAGTCATTTATTAAGAATTTATTTTTAATGAAGTTAGAAAACGAATTATGAATTTGTTTTTTCGTAAACACATTGCCAATGCCATCACCTTTAAGTTTCATTTTGAAAATTGCACATTTACCTCTCCAATTTTTTATAATTTTACTCATAACCTACGAATGCTTTGCGGATGTATTTTTCGTTTTTAAGGCCTCACATACATATCACAACTTCTTCGACTTAACTTGGCGTATAACCGCTGTAAATTTACAAAAATAAGGCTGGGTGTTAAAAATTTAATATGTTTAGAGAATATTTATTTCAATCGCAATAAAATTTGTCGCCATCAATTTTTCAATTTTTGTCCACGGGCGGAACCACTGTGCAATGGCTCCCTAACAAAAATATTGCATTCCTTGGTCCAAGTATTTGCGTGGTTCCCATATAACGAATCATCCTGAATTGTGGTATTTTGCAGATATTAACAAAACAGAGTCTTTAATAGTGAACTCAGAATTTAAAATATCTCCTTATAAAGAAATGTGATATAGGCCCACTTTCGCTACTGCCTCCATATAGCGTTACCATCCACTTTCTGTACTTTATAGGATTTAACCAACTTTTTCAGCAGAATCGACTATACTATATTGTTCGTTCTCAGTGTAGACAACCCCTTCTTAAATTATTCAGTACAGATCCACGTTTCAGCGAGGTTTAACATTAGGGTGTCCCAAAAAACTTCTATTTATTAAATAAATACTTATAATTTGTAGATTGGCCTAGTTACCATGACAAACAAAATCGCCAATAATATCAATAATAGTCTTATTTCAAATATATGTATAAGCAAAGAAAAACATTTTATTGAACATACATATAAGACAAGGTAAAGAATACTTTAAGATATTGCAAAAAATATAAATTCAGCACCTAAAACTCGAGTTAAGCTTTTGGCCATAACTGCCAAAACCGCACATTTCCGCAAAAAGTCTAAACAGCTTTAAAATCTACAGACCCTTAGCTTCAATTTGGTACTATTGGCGATTCTTGTATATGCACGGAGAAAAAAAACGCCTCTCTAACATATTTTGCAGCAAACATATATTTTTTTGCAATCAGTCCCAAACATAACATATGTTTGGGTGCAAACAAATTATATGTTTGGGTGCAAACAAATATTTGTTTGGGTGCAAACAAATACAAACCCAGAAGCCACAAAAAAAAACAAACGCATGAACCAGTTGGCGCTTTCCGAGAGCAAGGGAGCGTAAAATTCAATGTGAAACACATTGAAATGTATGCTCACTTGTTCTCAGTAAGCGCTCACTGGCTACCTTAAATATATACACACATTTATAAATGATGGTGGTTGTTTATTGAAAGCCAAAAAAAGCACAACAGACACATAGCTGATATAGGTAACTACATCCATATTTCAAATATACATATGTATGAATGTATATGTATTGATGTATTGATGTAATTACCAGTATTAAATGCGATTTCTTCCTTGTCCAATAAAATATTTCCATTCAATTTTTGATTCAATTAAAAAATGTATTGGGCAATTAATGTACTAAAAAGCACCACTTCTTTAAGAAAAGACAAAACACTGATTTATTCACTCACTTTAACGTCTTTACTCAGCGATTGCATTTGAAAGACTGAAGAAAAAAGAACAACATAATTAATACCATTTTTTTCTTTTCCTCTTCGCTTTCTATGTTGGTTAACAAAGCACGAAACACCCGTATTTTACCGCATACACACCGTCAATGCTTCTGCGTCTCCTATTACACCATACACACAGCTCCTTATTATAAAACAGCATTCCGCAGCCGCAAGTGCCCTGTTGTTACTCTCTTTGACAAAATCCTCTCTCCACCCATAAAAAATATGTTCTAACATAAAAAAATATGTTGGTACCCAAACAAATTAAAATGGAGTTATATTACAAAATGTTGCAAACATATATTTGTTTGGACACAAACAAATTATGTTTGGATCCAAACATATATTTATTTGCAATCAGTCCAAAACAAATATTTGTTTGGATCCAAACATATATCTAACATATATTTTTCTGCGTTTATGTACTTTAATATTTGAGCAAAGTTCCACTAAAGTTTCCATATTTCGCACTGTGAGGCGGGGTGATATCTCTGGAACTGTTTACCTTCCTGAATTTCTAAACCCTCCAGACGGCATAGAGATCGTAATGTTTACGAATGATTGCACGATCTTGTACGATCTAGGCGTCGCACAGAGGGGAAATGTGTGTTAAAAGTTGATCAAAAGCCCTAGAAAACTCATTTACAGTAAAATTTTGCACAATGCATATCTTCTGTACAAGGATTAATCCTATAGAAATTAATGAAAATCGGTCCAGATTTGGATGCAGCTTCCATATATATTCGCATCTGATATGAGATAAAAATTCACCAAAATCACTGAAATTTGACACATGCAACCTGAACTAGCCTAAACACATTGAGCCAATTTTCAAACAAATCGGTACAGATGTATATATAGTCCCATATACATATATTTCATTCCAAATTTTATTTTTTGAAACTTACTTAAATTTAATTTTGCTCAATTCACATGAGAAAAGCCGTGAATGTTGGTTTAGTCTGATAAATAAGAGTCCCGGTTATAAGGCGGAACAAAATTTAGTGTGAGTAAACCTTGCAATTCCATATAAAAATATTTCATATTTTAGTTGAGAAAAATTAGATTTATTCGGAATGGCGCAAATATGTGCAATTTTTTATGATTGAATCTGATATTTGAGACTCAAGCGCATAAAATATTAGAAGAAACTATGGTCGGGAAACGACGGGAAATAGACTTTTTCACTATTGAACTTGTAGTAATCTTAAAAATTATCATAAAAAAATTTTCATAAAGAGGATATGTATCACCATTATTAAAGAGCAAAGATGTAAAATCAATCTGAAAATTTTAAATGCTAATCTTGTTCGGAGACTGTACAAAAACAATAAATCTTGAAAAATATAAATTTTCGCGAAATTAATGTCATTTTAATGTTCACCTAATTTCTTAGTTTTCGAAAATTTACTTTTTGTTTTCAGTATGGCTGAGTTCAATCGACAGCTGCATTGGATTGGTTAATCTTACAAAGTCGAGGATGGTTATAGCAAATGTAGAAAAGAGTCTGGTTGCCGTTTATCAACATTTTTTTCATAAAAAACTATTTTCATATTTTGAGTTTTGAGCAACTTTAGGCCTATGTTTCCCCTCTGTGCGTCGGGTCCTATCGTCGATGAGATATGTGATAGGTTAAATATCTACATAGCTGAGTTAGTGCAGTTCTTCCATTTGAGAAATATGAAAATATCCGCCTTAAAATTACTGTCAGACTGTTCACCACTTAGACGACTAAAATTAGGCTCCTACTGAACATATTGGTCGATTCCGACCACAAACTATCCCAAAATTGTGAGTGTTTAAGATCAGATAAGATCAGAAGTAGGAACAAGGTCCTCAAGTCACTGACCGGCAGCACTTGGGGTACTGACAAAGAAAACTTAATGACCAATTACAAAGCATTAGGCCGGTCTGTGGTAAGCTATACGGCGCCAGCGAGGTATGCAAATGTAAGAGCCGCCATGAGGACTGCAACACGGTGCCTCCTCAAGAGTCCAGTGCATCGTCTTCATGAGTCCAGTGCATCATCTTCATGAGGAGGCGAGGATTTATGCAGTACCTGCTTGGGGTTTATCGCAGTGAACAACCCTGTCACGATTTAATGGACAGGTTCCCCCCACCCAGGCACTTCTGGCCAGATCTTCATGATCTAGAGAGATGTTCAAAGGTATAAACGATTTCAGATTAATTTTGCTTTTGTAATTTTACTGTGTATTTATACCCTACACCACAATGTGGAAAGGGTATTATAAGCTTGTATTGGTAAAAATTCATGTAACACCGCGAAATATTCGTCGGAGACCCCCAATGTGGTATACCAATCTTCATATCTCGACGAGATAAAGCGATTTTGAGATGTGTGTCAGTCCGTCCGTCCGTCTGTCCATTATAAATTGTAAACAAGCTCCATGCCGCAATTATGGACCGATCGTCACGAAATTGTATGGAGGTCGGGTTCAAGCCAGAATAGATCCCTATTCTTATTGGTGATGATCGAGAAATATTTAGCGGGTAAAATGGACCAATAACATAATATTTATTTAATTTTCTAGCGGCTCTGTAGGTTGCAATAATAGTCCGATCAACACGAAATTTTATATAAGGTAAGAGTATATGACAGAGAAGATGGCGATCAATTTGAGATGGCGATCAGATAATATTTAAAGGGTTAAATGGACCACAACTTTTGTGTGAAAATTGTGAAAATTTTCGTCTGTTCCATTCCTCGGCGAGGTAACATCAAACTTTCAACAGTGGCAAAATACACCTCTGTAATGTTTGCGACATTTTCTGAGTATTTCAGCCATAAAAGTGGTGTCTTAGGACACGCCCTTCGGACTCGGCGATAAACTGTAGGTCCCAAGCTTAATGGTATAAGGTGGCAGAATCCAAAAAAATATTTCTTACAATAAGTTATTTGTTCCATAAAGGAATTTTGATTTGCTGAAAGCTAATTTCCAGGGACGGTGGTGTAGGGTATCACATGGTCGGCCCCGTCCGACTATAGCCTTTGCTTAATTGTTTTATTTATTTTTGTAATTTACTGTGAATTTTATTTATTTGTTTATTTTATATGATGTGTCAGCCATGGGTTATTTTAATAGTTGGACATCTATATAAAATAAGCACTCAATTGATGAACAAACATACCAGTATCAGCCTTGAAGAAAATTTCTTTGTGAGGTAACTCTATGTCTAAACAAACCAACATGTGGAAGATGCATTTGCCGTCGCCAATGCAATTATTATTGCCCATGTATTTTCTCCAATATCCATGCACCTTCGATTTTCTTTAAAACTCTTGTTTTTTATCCTTTTCCTATGCTACCTTCTTCGTTCAAGTTTAAGTTCAACATTTTCCCCCATATAAATAGATTAACTCGTTTGTCACGCAGATGCTGGAATACGCCAAACAAAAACAAAGGGAAACAATCTCAACAATAGAAAAAGTTTTTGCATTACCATCGTGTGGCAGTGAAGAAAAATCCATTAAAGTTAGGTTTTTCTTTGGCCTAGGCGATGGTGTGTAAATTGAACTTCGGCGTTCAAAGCTTACTTTTACTGTTGTTTTTATTTTTGTTTATTTTACACTTTTTCCTTGGCACTTTTTACCGTTACTTTTTTACATTACTTTGTTTTACGCTTTTGAGTGCAAAAAAATTCTGATTTAAGTTTTGCTTTTCCTCCATTACACACCATGGCGAAGTTGTGTGCGAATGTGCATTGTGCGTATGTGTGCGTGCGAGTGCAATAATTTGATTTTCTCCAATTTTACGACAACAAGGCGACGACGACGGAAACGGAAACTTGTCTTGAGTTGTTATATAAGGGCGACGACATTTTTACCCAAGACGCACCGAATGCTCACACAGTGAATAATGCCGTTAACAACAATAAAATTTGTAAAACGAGATGAAAACAAGTTCAACAGCAGCAGCAACGTGATACTTTAGAACATTTATTGTTGCTACGCGCTATCAATCTTCAATTTTGCGAAATAATTTAACAACAATGTGAACTAAATGAAGTTTGAAGACTTATGATAACTCGATCTCTGGTTTGTTGTAGGGGAAACGGTGTTATGA
The DNA here is from genome assembly GCF_047663935.1 of Musca autumnalis. Lineage (NCBI taxonomy): Eukaryota > Metazoa > Arthropoda > Insecta > Diptera > Muscidae > Musca > Musca autumnalis. The sequence continues at coordinate 206,975,196 of NW_027411866.1, read as the reverse complement.
TAGGAATTAAAAAAACCCTTACACAGTAGGATCGAATAAACAAACATTGATAGTTAACACAGTGTTGGGTTAAGAAGTTTTAAAGCAAGTAAACGGCCATGAATTATTCTCTGCAAATATGGTATAAGTAGTTTTCTTTTTGTTTGAAAATGCCAATGCCCACAACCTTAGGTGGAGAAGTTTTTGTACCACTGGGAACGCGTCTAAAAACCTAAGCTTAAAACCTGAAATCGGGCGGGACCTTTTTTCTGACTACAAAGAAACCCAAATGTCAAATTATAGGCCAGCAAAGTGTTCGATGCCAAAGATGCTATTCAAAGATGCTATTCATTTTTGGACAGAAAGCATGTCATTTTCACAATGCTTTGACATGTCATTTTTACCAACCCTTAGGCATGAAATTTTCACGTATTGTTCGGAAAATGCTGTTTTGAAAAATGGTTTTCATGATTTTTTTATTAACTCAAACAAATTTATGAAATAACTACAATTTAATTATCATCAAAAAGTTTACATTCATAATTGCAGTTTGTTGTTGTTGTAACAGTAGTTTATATGTTTGTATGTTAATTATTATAACCTCAGCATTTATGCTAACGACGGTATGAACACTTTCATACGAACAAAATGTGCCTCATCGAAATAATGGTTTTGGACCCCAAGTATGTTTGGACGAAATGTGTTTCAGACAATTTGGAGTTGGTCTAGCCATGTCCGTCCGTCTGTCTGTCTGGCTGGCTGGAGCGCACGATAACTCTCGAACGGATCAACTGGTTCGGCCCAAAATTTGGCTTTCGTAATATGTTGCCCAAACTTAGTTTAAGTTCGAAGATGGGTTATATCGGTCCACTCCTTCCGGTACCTCCCCCATAATAGTTCGGAAATGATCGGGAAATTTGTGCGCACGATAACTCTTGAAAGAAGTTACCGATTTGAAATTTCGACCAGACTTAGATGAGGTTCCAATGTGGACTCAATCGGTCCACTCCTTCCGGTACCTCCCCCACAATAGTTCGGAAAAATTCAGTTTAGGACCTGTTCACGAATCGCTTTGATTTTTTTGTAGCAACTTTTATTCACTGCCCCCATACGACGGTACAAAATTCATCTGGGGCAAGTCCATACTTCTCGAACGGATCTGTCGATTCGGTCCACAATTTGGTCTTCGTAATATTTTGTGCAAACTTAGTTTATGTTCGAAGTTAAGGCATATCGGTCCACTCCTTCAGGTACCTCCTACACAAAAGTTCAAAAATTTCGGAAAAATTGTTCGCACGATAACTCTTGATGGGGGTGACCGATTTGGTCTATACTTTACACATCCTAAAATATCTACCAGATATAGATAAAGTTCGAATATGGACTATATTTGTCCACCCCTTCAGGAACCTCCCACACAAAATTTTGGATAAATTCACTTTAAGACCTGCTCTGGAATCAATTTGATTTCTGTTGAAGCAACTTGCATTCGTTGCCTCAATTATAGCAGTAAAAGTTTTTTCAGGGGCAAGTCCATACTTCTTGAAAAAACAGTCCGAAAGCTGTAAAATACCCCTATGGCACCATATGTATTGGCTGGAGGGCTCGAACCGAATACTGCGTTCGTCTACACTTTGGATATTATAATGATTCTTCGAATATTAAATGAAATTCGAAAGTGGTGCTTATGGGTCCACTCCTTCCGGTATCTCCCCCACAAAAGTTCGAAAATATTCGGTAAAATGGTACGCGCGATTTCTCATAGACGTAGCAACCGATTTGGTCCAAACTTTGGATCTATAAATATTGTCGAAACTTAGTTTATGCTCAAATTTGGGCCATAGCTGTTGAATCCTTGTGGTGCCACCCATACAAATGTTAAACATTTTTGTGTGGTTCGAGGATCCATTGGACATTTTTACAGAAGGTTTTCCTAGTGGCCCTATTTACAGCGATATTATGTTTTTCGCAGGCTAGTGTGATAAAGAAGCCCTATCTATCGATATCCCCGATATCAATACCTTTGTCAGTGCATACGCCTAAAATTTTGAAAACCCCCCTAAATACATAAGTTATTTTTTGGGGAAAAAATATTTCAATCCACACAGGCTGAGGATATATGTCTGTCGGCAAAGCTGATACTTTTTACTTGTTCTGCTTAATCTGACTCTGGGTCTATCAGTTACATAATTAAGTTTTTTTAGTAGGTTTGGTAGCGCAGTTGAAATGGTGCAGTGTGTCGTGAGGGCCTAAAACCGAATGCTTGGTAGATGTTTGCACGGTGTGATCAATCCTTGCCCTATAGGAATTTAGACGGCTGCACCATTCCGAGCGTATTGAGCCAAAACTACTCTGCTTTGTCCTGACAGCTGACCCTTCTTAGCTGCAAACATCCACCATGTTCTCCGAAGACCGCATTCACACGATAGTTGTTTATTGCATCTGCGACTGCATTCATGTGAATGCTACTTAAACCTGCTTGATAGGCTTGTTCATCTAGGGGGTATCTCTTGTGACGTTGGAAGTCTCTTTCTAGATCATGAAGACAGGTTAGACGGTTCCGCCAATATTACCCCAACTTAGTCAACTCCTAAATTCTACGTACGACTGGCGTCCACACATAGAATTTATTATCCAACGTTTCAAACTTGCCCGCAGCGTAGTCAGCTCGATGACCTCAAACAGCGTGGAGTGCTTGGCTGTATCAAAGGGTTGTAATAAATTAAGCGCCACTATCATTGTTCTATCACACGGCTTGCTTTGACTGAAGATGGCCTGTATCGCAAATGTTGTGCTGCTTTTGGATCCCATGCTATTGATCAGCAACGGGACAGTTATTTCTGATGCTTGGGAGGACTAAAGCCCGAAAAGCGAAATCGGTCTGTACGATTCACCTTTGCTGGCATCCTTGCCAGCTTCAGTAGCTGGTATATTTTCCAGACTTCGGGAACAATGTGGGCGGCTAGCGACAGGTTGAGAATTTTTAGTGAGATACTTGACTTCCCGCCGTACACCTGTGGCAGTATAAGCAACGCCGCTGCTCGCAACAGAGTTTACTTCCTCCGCAACTGATACTATGAATTTTATTTTACAACATTTTGGAAATGTATAATCCTTTGTTGGGTGACGTAGGGGATGGAAGATACCAAGCAACGGTCCTGACCGGTTTTAACATGGCAAAGCCCAGGATTTATATTGGTCCCTCTTTCATCCCAAGTTTACACTGACCTCCCGTGGTGTCATCTGGGGAACTGCCTTTAACACCCGTTAAAGGTAGTGAGCTAACATGTGCCGCGCCCATAAGAACGTTAAAAACTTGGGTTTGGGCGTCGGGTTAGTAACCCTCCCCAAAAAAAAAACAGCCTACTATGAAAAAACGAAAGAGAAGAAAAACAAACCCCTCTAAAGTTGACGAACTCCGCAAACGTTTTAAGGACCATTATCTGCGAATCTGCACCTGGAATGTTCGCACTCTTTATAGAGAAGGTGCAGTATTCGCATTGGCAGACATACTTGAAAAGTACAAGGCCGAAATTACTGCCATACAGGAAATACGATGGATTGGGAAAGGCGTCACAACAACACCTAAAGGTGACGCACTGTATTATAGCTGCTATAACGTAAAGCATGAGTTTGGTTGCGGATTCGTAGATAGCCGGAGGCTAAAACATCTGGTGTCAAGTTTCACCCCAGTGAATGAAAGACTTGTTGTAATTCGAATAAAAGCTAAATTCCTCAACATTAGCTTTATTTGCGCTCATGCTCCCACTGAAGAAAAGGACGAACAGACCAAAGATATATTTTACGAGCGCTTAGAAGAAACATACGACCTTGACCTGTCCATGACATTAAAATCATTCTAGGCGATTTTAATATCAAAATTGGAAAGGAGAATATCTTTGGCCCAACAGTCGGGAAATTCAGTCTCCACAGTGAAACATCTGACAATGGTATGAGGCTGATAGACTTTGCAGCTGCAAAAAACATGGTAGTTAGCAGTACCAGATTTAATCATCTCGATATTCATAAGGGCACCTGGCTGTCTCCAGATCAGAAAACAAGAAATCAAATTGATCACGTTGTGATAGATGGAAGACAAAACATTGATTCGGACCAAAAAAGAGAGAGAGATGGAAAAGAGGGAGTGTGAAAAAATCGAGAAGTACAGAAAGGTAATTTGGTAGCTGATACAGATAGTGTACTCAGGATATGGAAAGAACATTTTTCTAATCTGTTGGTATGCAATAGCAGCGAAGATGACGAAGATACCACAGTCCCAATCCCAGAAGATGGTATTGAATGTATGCCGCCCAGCCAAGATGAGGTAAGGACAGCAATAAATCGGCTGAAGAATAATAAGGCAGTAGGGGGCGATGGCTTACCAGCCGAGCTGTTCAAAACCGAAGGCGACACGCTGATAAGGTGTATTCATCAGCTAGTTAGCACCATCTGGCAGGAAGAACGAGTACCCGACGATTGGAACCTGAGTATCCTGTGCCCCGCCCATAAGAAGGGAGATAAGACTGTATGCTCTATATAAGTCTACTCCCTATTGCCTACAAGATCGTGTCAGGGATATTGTGGGAACGACTTAAGCCTATGGTCAACGAGATAATTGGACCATAACAATGCGGCTTTAGACCTGGCAAGTCCACCATTGACCAGATATTTACCCTGCGGCAAATCCTGGAGAAGACCCAAGAGATGCAGATCGACACCTACCACCTTTTGTCGATTATAAAGCAGCCTTCGACAGCCCGCTGCGTTCAAAGGTATTCCAAGCCATGTCTGAATTTGGTATCCCCACGAAGCTCATCCGGCTTTGTAAAATGACTTTAACTGACACGAGGTCCTCAGTTATAACAGGAAAGAACTTCTCCGAAGAGTTGGTACCAAAAGAGGTTTCAGACAAGGAGACAGCCTTTCGTGTGATCTCTTCAACATCCGGCTGGAAAAGGTTATACGAGAGGCAAACGCCAAAAGAAGTAGCACAATCTACACCAATAGTCACATGTTACTTACTTATGCTGATGATATAGACATCATGGACCGATCAGTAAAAGAAGGAGAATCTGCTAAAGTGGGTCTGGCGGTAAACGGTGAGAAGACCAAGTTGATGGTGTCGACGCGCAATGCGTCCATTGAGCTCGGACCGACTGTGGAAGTTGGTTTCTATAATATTGAGGTAGTAAAAGACTCGGCACCTCCGTAAACACAACAAACGACATCAGTTGTGAAATAAAAATAATTGTATTGGCCAACAGATGCTACTTTGGTTTAAGTAAGTAAAAATAACACTCTACAAAACACTGATACTACCCGTGCTGATGTATGGCTCCGAAGCCTGGGTATTTGCGCAATCGGACATGGCAGTGCTTCGTGTGTTTGAGAGAAAAATTCTTCGAAAGATCTACGGACCAATCTGCGTTGACGGTGAATATCGACGTCGCATGAACCACGAGCTGTATCTGCTATACAACGACATCAATATTGTTAAACGTATCGAGATGCAGCGATTGTGTTGGCTAGGCCATATCATAAGAATAAGCGATGATGAACCCGCAAAAAAGGCGTATAAACACGGACCGCTTGGCGGTGCGCGCAGAATTGGCAGGCCAAGGAATAGATGGCGCAAACAAGTGGATGATGAGATGAAAAGGCGCGGTATTCCAGAGTGCGAAGCAACAAATAGAGAGGAATGGAGATCTTTTCTTAGTTCCGCCTATGGAACAAATGTTCTGTAATGGGCCAGCTAAGTAAGTAAGTAATAATCCTTTGTTTTGTAGAGATCTACAAATCGACTTGCTTTTAAGGTTCTTTAGATAAGTGTTCTCTAGAGCAGGCAAGGGAACTATTATAATAGCAAATAGTGCAGTCCGACTCTATTCTTAGCTCAATGATTGGGACTTCCTAGCATAATAAAGCTTATATTTGTAGCTTTCAATTTATTTAAATAAATAAAAGAAAATATACATACATGTGTATAAATAACCAGTAAGGAAAGGATCAAAGTCGGGCGGGCCGACTATATAATACCATACACCACTGGAAATATGTAAAATATATATGGGAGCTAAATCCAAATCAGAAAATATAGTTCAAATTTCATCAAAATTTGAAAAATATATAGAATATGGAAGCTATATCCAAATCTGAACCGATTTGTATATAATTTGGGACACTTATTTCTAGGCTTAATTCCGTCACACATTCCAAATTTGATTAAAATCGCACATTTATAGCGCGTTTCGTGCATCAAATACCTAAAATCGGCCGAGAATATATATGGGAGCTATATCCAAATCTGAACCGATTTCTATTTAATTTGGCACTCTTAATTCTAGGCTTAATTCCAAATTTAATTGAAATCGGACATATATAGGGTGTTTCGTGCACCAAATGCCTTAAATCGGGCGAAGATAAATCTGAACCGATTTTTACCAAAATAAATAGCGTTCGTCCTTTGGCCAAAAAAACTGTCTAAAGTGATTCTAGGTATATCCCTAAAAGGAACTATGAGTATATCTCGTTTCCTTTTGCATGTTACAAACTAATGCAACAAGACATAATACCCACAAGGTGATGTAGGGTATAACAAGTAAAAAAGTATCAGTCGGCTTTGCCGACAGAGATATACCCTCAGCCTGTGTGGATTGAAATACTTTTTTTTCCAAAAAAAAAAAATGTATGTGCGAATGAACGGACAGAAATACGGATGGAAATATCGATATGCGGGGTATCGACAGATATGGCTTTTGGAACACACTAGCCTACGAAAAGCATAATATCGGGCCACTAGGAAACCCTTCGGTAAAAATGTCCAAAGGATCCTCGAACAGACCCTTAAATGCACAAATATGTTGAACATTTGTGTGTGTGGTACCCCAAGGATTGGACTGATAGGGCCCAAATTTGAACATAAACTAAGCATGGACAAAACATTTCCAGATCGAAAATTTGGATATCGGGCCACTAGGAAACCCTTCGGTAAAAATGTCCAAAGGATCCTCGAACAGACCCTTAAATGCACAAATATGTTGAACATTTGTGTGGGTGGTACCCTAAGGATTGGACCGATAGGGCCCAAATTTGAACATAAACTAAGCATGGACCAAATATTTCCAGATCGAAAATTTGGACCAAATCGGTTGCTACGCTTGTGAGATATTGTGCTTTTCATTTTAGCGAATATTTTCGAACTTTTGTGGGAGAGGTACCGGAAGCAGTGGATCTATAAGCACTACCTTCGAATTTCATCTAATATTCGAAGAAATATTACGATATCCAAAGTGTAGAGGAACGCAGTATTCGGTTCGAGCTCTACAGCCATACATATGGTGCCATAGGGGTTTTTTACTCCTTTCGGGCTGTTCTCTCAAGAAGTATGGACTTACCACTGAAAAAAAACTTTTACTGACTTAATTGAGGCAGAGAATGCAAGATACTTCAACAAAACTCAAAGTGATTCGAGAGCAGGTCTTAAAGTGAATTTATCCAAAATTTTGCGTGTGAGGTACCCGAAGGAGTGGACAAATATAGTATTCGAACCTGATCTATATCTGGTAAATATATTAGGATGTGTAAGGTTTGGACCAAATCGGTCACTCCCATCCAGAGTTATCATGCGCACAATTTTTCCGAACATTTTTGAACTTTTTTGGGGAGGTACCTGAAGGAGTGGACCGATATGGCTTATCTTCGAACTTAAACTAAGTTTGCACAAAATATTTCGAAGGCCACATTTTGGACCGAATCGGTAGATCTGTTAGAAAGTTATCTTGCGCTGCAACCACTATACACGGTGTCATAGGGTTTTTTGCATCTTTAAGGCTATTTTCTCAGGAAGTATAGACTTGCCCCTGATGAAACTTGTACCGTCGTATGGGGGCAGTGAATCGAAGTTGCTACAACAAAAATCAAAACGATTCGTGAACAGGTCCTAAACTGAACTGTTCCGAAATTTTGTGTGGGATGTACCTGAAGGAGTGGACCAATTCAGTCCATATTGGAACTTCATCTAAGTCTGGTAGAAATTTCACGATGTCCAAAGTATGGACCAAATCGGTTACTTCCTTCAAGAGTTATCGTACGCACAAATTTTACGAACATTTCCGAACTTTTGTGGGGGAGGTAACCGAATGAGTGGATTGATATAACCCATCTTCTTACTTAAACTAAATTTGGACAAAATATAACGAAAATCTGATTTTGAACCGTATCGGTTGATTCGTAAGAAGGTTATCAGCGCTCCAGCCAGTCAGACAGGCAGACGGACGGACATTGCTAAATCAACTCCAAATTGTCTGAAAAACATTTCGTCCAAACATACTTGGGGTCTCTAAACCATTACTTCGATGAGGCACATTTTGCCCGTATGAAAGTGTATATGTATACCCTCGTTAGCATAAATGCTGAGGGTATAATAATGTTGAAGATGTTACGGTTGAAGACCATGTTAATGTCGAGTACGACACTTTAACTATGAATTGTTCCTCTTTTAGAGTCTCGAAACAATGTACCCGGGTATATGTTTTCTTCCATTGCTCATTGTGAAGACTTTTATAAAGCAAAGTGGCAAAATCAAAACGAAATGAACATCAATTCTTATTTCACCTCTAAAAACAATTGAATTTATGTTTATTCATATCCACCCGTTTGTTTTTTTATGACTCGTGTAGGTCAATTAAACCATTTTCTCTATAACGTAGTAATTCTTCGGACCCCTATTGCTACGTTACCAAGAAGTTCGACTGTATATAATGGGGGGCGGCTACACGAAAACATGTACCTTTGTTGAGAATAGTTGACGGATATGTTTTGTGACCACTGAAACTTCAAGTGCCAAATAACAGGTAGTTCGGTCACAAAGAAATTAGCTATTATCATCAAAATACATGTTAATCCTGTTGCTTCTTATGTTACCATATTTTTTACAAAGCCGCCCAGAATTTTATAAAATTGTATAAAATTTAAATCACCATCATCCTACATTTGTTAAAACTTAATAAAACCACTTATGCTTGTTCAATGCTTATACCCGCCTTGTCGAAACAATTTTATCGTTCCATTTATTGAAAACTGCACACCCACGCACAAATATGTTATAAAGATTATTTTGCACTCTAATTATGTGGAAACTCAACTATGTTCCAGTGGTAATTGATTAGTGTACTCAACCAATGATTGTTAAATGACGTATGTAGGTGAGTAGATGATAATAAGTAGCATTAATTACTAGCATTTTCATAAATGCATTCTAATTAGAATGCGCTCGCAAACTACCCACAAATACACACACACCTACACACTCGATGGGGCATTGTTCGATTGAATACCAATCGATCAATTTATGTAAATTAAACTAATAATATATTCTATTGAAAATGTCCTATATTGCAAATACACAGACCGATAGATAAACTGCTGCACGGCCATATACAAATTTTCATTATCATCAAATTTAAGGGGATATTTTTTGACAATGGTGATGGTGTTAGTGGCCACAGCACAAGGTGGTCAAAACATGTGTTTTTGATGCCATATTCCATGGTCAGCAACAGGAGTGCTAACTAAATACGCAATTTCATTGAAAAGTAGAAAAAAAACACAGCAACTATAAAAACGTTAAGATAAATGTGAAAAATAACAAAATTATGATGGCTGTCAGGCCACAATATGCGTTGTTCAGAAATATACACTTTATGCTGTCATATGTGTTTGTGTGTGTCTGTGTGTGTGAACACAAACTACGACCGCCACCAGCTATTGGGATAATGGAATTTTATTGAATTCCAAAATGACAGCATGAATGCCCTTACCAACACACCAAAAACATGCAATTGCAAGATATAAAACATGCCACAAATACAACTATCCCCGCCTGATGCACTAAACACTGCTGTGCTTAGCGGTGCCAGTGCCGTGTGTCCCGTCGTTTTGCAAAATAGGCATAATAAATATGCTATCGTAGATATCATCCAAAACAGAGTTAGAGCTACATGTCCGCAAATGTACAAATGCTCTCTAAATGAACACTGTCGATTGTTCATATTGTGGAGCTGCGGCAAAGTTAGCCGAGCTTCGGCAAAGCATAGTTGAGTTTCAGTAGCATAGATGAGCACGGGCAGATGATCAATTTTCGGCTTTAGTTTCGACCAGGCCGAACTTTTTATATCTCCACCATGAAGTACCTAAACCTTACTTGTTTCTTTCTAGTTCACAGTTTTAAGTGGAGATATTTTGTGACCACGGAAGCCCAAAGGGCTTTAAAAAGTCTGGCTCCACCCTTATATGGGGGCTATATCAAAGTGTGGACCTATGTCGAAAATTGTTGGTGGAGAAATTTTGTGACCACTGAGGTAGGTTTCAAAATGTCAAATTCCAGACAGTTCGGTCAACACATGTAGCTACACTTATGACAATTGACAAATGTCAAATAACAAGAAGTTCAGTCAAATAGGAGTTAAAATTCTCAAAATACCTATATGTGGAAGGTACCGCTATTTGGAGGCTACAACAAAACATGGGCCTATGTTTGCAATTTTTATACCCTCCACCATACTATGGATACTTACTTACTTACTTAGCTGGCCCATTACAGAACATTTGTTCCATAGACCGAACTAAGAAAAGATCTCCAATTCTCTCAGTTTCGTGCTTCGCTTTTTGGAATACCGCGCCTTGTCATCTCTTCATCAACTTGTTTGCGCCATATATTCTTTGGGCTGCCAATTCTGCGTGCACCGCCATATGGCATGTATTCATACGCCTTTTTAGCGGGTTCATCATCGCTCATTCTTATGATATGGCCTAGCCAACGCAATCGTTGCATCTCGATACGTTTAACTATATTCATGTCTTTGTATAGCTGATGCAGCTCGTGGTTCATACGACGTCGATATTCACCGTCAACGCAAATCGGACCGTAGATCTTTCGGAGAATTTTCCTCTCAAACACACCAAGCTTTACCTTATCTGTTTGCGCAAGTACCCATGCTTCGGAGCCATACATTAGCACCGGTAGTAGCAGGGTTTTGTATAGTGTTATTTTTGTTTGACGAGATATTGCTTTGTTTTTAAATTGCTTACTTAAACCATAGTAGCATCTGTTGGCCAATACAATTCTTCTTTTTATTTCACAACTGATGTCGTTTGTTGTGTTTACGGCGGTGCCGAGGTATACGAAGTCTTTTACTACCTCAAAATTATAGGAACCAACTTCAACTGTTGGTCCGAGCTCTATGAACGCTTTACGCGTCGACACCATCAGATTGGTCTTTTCGCCGTTTACCGCCAGACGCACTTTCGCTGATTCTCCTTCGACCTTCATAAAGGTATCGGTTACTTCTTTTACTGATAGTTCAATGATGTCTATATCATCAGCATAAGCAAGTAACATGTGGCTATTGGTGCAGATTGTGCCACGTCTTTTCTAGCAGTATGTTGAAAAGATCACACGAAAGTCTGTTTACTTCCCTGAAACCTCTTTTGGTACAAAACTCTTCGGAGAGGTTCTTTCCTATTTTAACTGAAGATCTTGTGTCAGTTAGAGTCATTTTACAAAGCCGGATGAGCTTTGCGGGGATACCAAATTCAGACATGGCTTGGAATACCTTTGAACGTAGCGGGCTGCCGAAGGCTGCTTTATAATCGACAAAAAGGTGGTAGGTGTCGATCTGCATCTCTTGGGTCTTCTCCAGGATTTGCCGCAGGGTAAATATCTGGTCAATGGTGGACTTGCCAGGTCTAAAGCCGCATTAGTATGGTCCAATTATTTCGTTGACCATGGACTTTAGTCGTTCGCACAATACCCCTGACACTATCTTGTAGGCTGCTTTATAATGGACAAAAAGTTGATATGTGTCGATCTGCATCTCTTGGGACTTCTCCAGGATTTGCCGCAGGGTAAATATCTGGTCAATGGTGGACTTGCCAGGTCTAAAGCCACATTGGTATGGTCCAGTTATTTCGTTGACCATTGACTTTAGTCGTTCGCACAATATCCCTGACACTATCTTATAGGCAATAGGGAGAAGACTTATGTCCCTATAGTGGGAGCATACAGTCTTATCTCCTTTCTTGTGGACGGGACACAGCATGCTCAGGTTTTAATCGTCGGGTACGCGTTCTTCCTGACAGATGGAGCTAACTAGCTGATGCATACACCTTATCAGTGTGTCGCATCCGGTTTTAAACAGCTCGGCTAGTAGGCCATCAGCGCCTGCTGCCTTACTATTCTTTAGCCCGTTTATTGCTGTCTCCACCTCATCTTGGCCGGGTGGTATACAATCAATACCATCTTCTGGGATTGGATCTGTGGTATCTTCGTCAACTTCGCTATTATTGGATACCAACAGTTTGGAAAAATGCTCTTTCCATATCCTTAGCACACTGTCTGTATCAGTTACCAGATTACCTTGCTGGTCTCTACAGTAGGCCAGTTCCAAAGCCATCCGTTTGATGTTTCACTCTTTAGTAAAACTTTCAGACTTCATTATGGCTCCTGTACATCTCGATTTTTTCACACTCCCGTCTTTCCGTTTCTCTCTTTTTCCTGCGGAAAACACGTTTCTCCTCTCTCCTTTTCTCCCGATACCTCTCTCGTGGGCTACGCGTTGCTACTGATTGTAAAGTACCTCTATATGCCGCATTTTTCTCTTTGGTACCAGCACGACACTCCTGGTCATACCATGGATTCCTTGGTGGAGGTCTCTGGTATCCAAGTACTGATTTTGCGGTAGTATGCATGGAGTGGGCAATGTTTTACCATTGTCCTGATATGTTATCGGGACGAGGAGTGCTTTGATTAGGCAGTTGGCCCAGTTGAGTGGAATATGCTGTGGCTATCTGTTGTGATTGCACCTTACCTATGTCCAACTTCCGTGTTGTGTCTGTTCGTACTTTGTTTGCTACGTTTAATCTAGTACGTACCTTTGCTGTAACAAGGTAGTGGTCCGAGTCTACGTTTGCGCCTCGGAACGATCGTACATCCAACACGCTTGATGCATGTCTTCCATCTATCACAACGTGATCAATTTGATTTCTTGTTATTTTTTCTGGCGACAGCCAGGTGCTTTTATGAATATCGAGATGCTTAAATCTGGTACTGCTAACTGCCATGTTTCTTGCAACTGCAAAGTCTATCAGCCTCATACCAATGTCAGATGTTTCACTGTGTAGACTGAATTTCCCGACTGTTGGTCCAAAGATATTCTCCTTTCCAATTTTGGCATTAAACTCGCCTAGTATAATTTTAATGTCATGGGCAGGGCAACGGTCATAAGTTTCTTCTAAGCGCTCGTAAAATATATCTTTGGTCTGTTCGTCCTTGTCTTCAGTAGGAGCATGAGCGCAAATAAAGCTGATGTTGAAGAATTTTGCTTTTAATCGAATTGTAGCGAGTCTTTCATTCACTGGGGTGAAGCTGGAGACCAGATGTTTTAACCTCCGACCAACTACAAATCCGCAAACAAACTCATGTTTTGTGTCATGGCAGCTATAATACAGTGCGTCACCTTTAGGTGTTGTTGTGATGCCTTTCCCGTTCCATCGTATTTCCTGTATGGCAGTAATGTCGGCCCTGTACTTTTCAAGTACATCTGCCAATGCGTAAATTGCACCTTCTCTATAAAGAGTGCGAAAATTCCAGGTGCAGATTCGCAAATCATGGTCCTTAAAACGTTTGCGAGGTTGTCAACTTTTGAGCGATTTGTGTTTCATAGGCTGTTTTTTTCTAAGGGAGGGTTACTAACCCGACGCCCAAACTCAAGTTTTTAACGTTCTTATGGGTGAACGCGCGGCACATCTTAGCTCACTACCTTCAACGGATGTTAAAGGCAGTTACCCAGGTGACACCACGGGGAGGTCAGTGTCCACTTCAGATGGGAGAGGGAACAAGATAAATCCTGGGCTTTGCCATGTTAAAGCCGGTCAGGACCGTTCCTTGGTATCTTCCATCCCCTACGTCATCCATGTTTGTATATAAATACATAATTTTGAAACATACGACTGTATTGTCTTTAACCTTTAGGACAACTGAATGGAATGGTAAATTGGTGTTTCACATTGAAATACACAACAATTCAAATTTGCAGGGAAATGTTTAAATGTTTCATTTCCAATTCAAGGAGCACTAAACATCTACACATTGGGATGCAAGCATTTGTTTCGTGTGTTAGTTAGCTGCCCTTGCATATTGTGTATAACTGCTTGTTCCATTGTATGTACCTGTGTACGTATTGTGATCAATACATACACGTGTTTATGCAACCAAATAAACGATATGTTCAAATGATTGCATTACTTCATTATGCTGTACGGACGACGGAACATTTACAGCTGATGATTGTGTATGGAGAAATCGGTGGGCATTACAGCCAATACGACACACACAGTTACATATAGCCATACGCAGACGTTATGCGTAGCCAAACAAAAACTGATAGCCGGAAAAACGTACCACAAAGTATCGTACTGTGAATTATTGTATAGCATATATTATTTTAGGCTATACCAGAAGGATTGGTTCCATTTTTTTTGGGGCATATGAATTCTGTTTTTGGTTTTTTATGTGTAGGTACTATAGGATGTGTGTAGGCTCGGGACTGGTTTTGGCCTATATTAGGGACGATTTTAACATTGAAGCAAACTAGTCGGAAAGAAGGTTTAATACTAATTAAAGCATTATTTCGAGATATCGAAAAATAGCTAAAATAACATAAAATAGACCTGCAAAACGTAGCTCTAATAGAGGGTACGAAGTTCTGCTTTTTAATTAAAATAATAACCACAATAATTCTAGAACAGTGTAGCAACAAAAACAATTGATTTCACAGACAGATGGACATGACATTGAAATTAATATATCATCCTTGTCAAGGTGGCGAATGAAGGCAATGCCGATAATTTAACATGCTAGTAGAGATCACAATGATGTCCAAGCATTTCACTGCATATTTCATTAAATTGTTAACGCCTGTATAAGAAGAAGAACGCTTGTAGAAAGTAGGCAGGCTTTGTTCGGGAATATGAGATACGAGAACAAAATCTTCTTTGGATTGTTTAATGCAAATGTCAGAACTTGTATGTAAATTTATGTAAGTGTTATCCGGATCATAAGTATTACATGAGGTAAGCAATTCAAGACAAGGTCTTAAACTGGATCCAATTCAAAGTTTGTAGTACCTAATATAAGCCCACATATTTTGAACTTATGTGTAATTGTACCCAAATGAGTGGAATGGAAAATTTTATCAAAATATTCCAGATTTATCGTTGCACCAGCCAGCACATTGGCAGACCAGTAGGTCTTTTATAGAAATTGTTCTGATCTCTTCATTGAAGTCCTGTATGTTTCCTCATAGAAGATATTAGGACTCATGTAGAAAACATGTTGGTCTTTATGTGGATGATCAGTAAGATATCTAGTAGAAGACCACAAGATCGTTAAAAGTAGTCCAATAGGCCTTCTCATAGAGGATAAGATGAAAAGACCAGTAGGACTTCTAGCAGAAGACTTGAAGGACTTCTATAAAGAAAATAAGTCAAAACAAGTGAGAGCAATAGTAGAATGGGGCCGATCATGTGATATCTTACACCACTCTTCCTGGACATTAGCTTTCTACGACATGTTTTTAATTTATATTATATTAAAAATTATATTTTAAATGTTTTATATTTCTAGTTAGATCTGTAAGGACTACACATTGATCCCAAAATATTGCCCACATAATGTCAAACTTAGGTTAAAACATCTTGTCTCCAACTTCATCCCATTGAATGAAAGACTCGCTGCAATTCGATTAAAAGCAAAATTCTTCAACATCAGCTTTAATTGCGTTCATGCTCCCACTGAAGACAAGGACGAACAGACCAAAGATATATTTTACGAGCGCTTAGAAGAAACTTATGACCGTTGCCCTGCCCATGACATTAAAATTATACTAGGCGATTTAATGCCAAAATTGGAGAGGAGAATATCTTTGGCCCAACAGTCGGGAAATTCTGTCTCCACAGTGAAACATCTGACAATGGTATGAGGCTGATAGACTTCGCAGCGGCAAAAAACATGGTAGTTAGCAGTACCAGATTTAATCATCTTGATATTCATAAGGGCACCTGGCTGTCGCCAGATCAAACAACAAGAAATCAAATTGATCACGTTGTGATAGATGGAAGACATGCTTCAAGCGTGTTGGATGTCCGATCGTTCCGAGGGCAAACATAGGCTCGGACCACTACCTTGTTGCAGCAAAGGTACGTACCAGATTAAACGTAGCAAACAAAGTGCGAACAAACACAACACGGAAGTTGGACATAGGTAAGCTGTAATCACAACAGATAGCCACAGCATATTCCACTCAACTGGCCCAACTGCCTAATCAAAGCACTCCTCGTTCCGATAACATATCAGGACAATGACAAAACATTGCCCACTCCATGCAAACAGCCGCAATATCAGTACTTGGATATCAGAGACCTCCACCAAGGAATCCATGGTATGACCAGGAGTCTTGTGCTGCTACCGAAGCGAAAAATGCGGCATATAGGTCTACTTTACAATCAGGAGAAACGTCTTTTCCGCAGGAAAAAGAGAGAGATGGAAAAACGGGAGTGTGAACAAATCGAGATGTACAGGAGACAGAATGAAGTCCGAAAATTCTACCAAAGGGTGAAACATCAAACTGATGACTTTGGTACTGGCACATCCTCCTGTAGAGACCAGCGAGGTAATCTGGTAACTGATACAGATAGTGTGCTAAGGATATGGAAAGAGCATTTTTCCAAACTGTTGGTATCCAATAGTAGCGAAGTCGACGAAGATACCACAGATCCAATCCCAGAAGATGGTATTGAATGTATACCACCCGGCCAAGATGAGGTAAAGACAGCAATAAACCGGCTGAAGAATAATAAGGCAGAAGGAGCTGATGGCCTACTGGCCGAGCTGTTTAAAACCGGAGGCGGCACGCAGATAAGGTGTATACATCTACTAGTTAGCTCCATCTGGCAGGAAGAACTCGTACCCGACGATTGGAACCTGAGCATCCTGTGTGCCGTCCATAAGAAAGGAGATAAGTCTTTATCCTATAAGATAGTGTCAGGGATATTGTGCGAACGACAAAAGCCCATGGTCAACGAAATAATTGGACCATACCAATGCGGCTTTAGACCTGGCAAGTCCACCATTGACCAGATATTTACCCTGCGGCTAATCCTGGAGAAGACCCAAGAGATGCAGATCGACACCTACCACCTTTTTGTCGATTATAAAGTAGTCTTCGACAGCACTCTACGTTCAAAGGTATTCCAAGCAATGTCTCAATTTGGTATCCCCGCAAAGCTCATTCGGCTTTGTAAAATGACTATAACTGATACAAGATCTTCAGGTAAAGCAGGAAAGAATCTCTCCGAAGAATTTTGTACCAAAAGAGGTTTTAGGCAAGGAGACAGCCTTTCGTGTGATCTTTTCAACATCCTGCTAGAAAAAGTTATACGAGAGGCAAACGTCAAAAGAAGTGGCACAATCTACACCAATAGCCACATGTTACTTGCTTATACTGATGATATAGACATCATGGGACGATCAGTAAAAAAAGTAACCGATACTTTTATGAAGGTCGGAGGAGAATCTCTTAAAGTGGGTCTGGCGGTACACGGCGAGAAGACCAAGCTGATGGTGTCGCCGCGCAATGCGTCCATTGAGATCGGACCAACTGTTGATGTTTTTTCCTATAATTTTGAGGTAGGAAAGTCCCAATTTAAATTAGGCGAGTTTACTTGCGGCAAGACCCAGTTTGTAGGAGAACACGTAAGTTGTATGGAAGTGGAAAAAATTTCTCGTACCGGCAATTTTCATGCAATTCCTTTTATAGTTTTCGTTTTTGACATTATTTCCAATGTTTTGAAAACAAAACTTGCCGAAAGAGAATTGTTTGTATAAATGCAAGAGGCAAGTTTAAAAGAGAACGAGAAAACTTGCCGCAAGTTAACTCGCCTAATGTAAATCGGGACAAAAACTTCGTATACCTCGGCACAGCCATAAACAAAACACATCTCGTCAAACAAAAATAACGCTTTACAAAACACAGATACTACCCGTGCTGATATATGGTTCCGAAGCCTGGGTACTTGTGCAAGCAGATAAGGCAGTGCTTGGCGTGTTTGAGAGAAAAATTCTTCGAAAGATCTACGGACCAATCTGCGTTGACGGTAAATATAGACGGCGTATGAACCACGAGCTGTATCTGCTATACAACGACATCAATATAGTTAAACGTAACGAGATGCAGCGATTGCGTTGGCTAGGCCATATTATAAGAATGAGCGATGATGAACCCGCTAAAAAGGCGTACAAATTCGGCCCACATGGCGGTGCACGCAGAATTGACAGGCAAAAAAAAAGATGGCACAAACAAGTGGATGAAGAGATGACAAGGCGCGGTATGCCAAAAAGTGAAGCACTAAACAGAGAGAATTGGATATCTTTTTTTAGTTCGGTCTATGGAACAAATATTCTGTAATGGGCCAGCTAAATAAGTAAATAATGCAATATGGATTTTTTAGAATTTATTTTAAAAGGTTTCAGTAAAATCTTTATAGTCTGTTTGGTTTTTTTGGGCATGTTTGTTAGGCCGTTTTGGTGCTGAGAGCCTCATATATACTTCATCTCAGTCGGGGTTGCGAAGCGCACCGAATTCAGCTATTAAACCATAAATTACAAAAAAATTAATTTTTTTTTGTATTTTTTTTTATTTTTTCGAAATATTTAAAATTTTTTACAAATTAAAAAAATACTCCCTGGGTTTTCATAAAACTCATATACTGATACAAAAACTTGTCAATGAGAGCCATACCTAAATTTTTCTGAGCGACATTTTTGCAGAACATTTCGAAGCTGAAAACGTCATCTTTTGTAATTTTATAGCGGCTCTTACAATAAAGGACGAAAAGGACATTGAAGGAAGCGAGTTAAAAGGTCGAAGTGCTCTACGAAAATAATCCTCATTCGATTCGACTGAAAACATGTCATCTCAAAAATAAGCTAAAGCAACAGTGAAGAAAAATATAACGCTAATTCCTGACGGCTTACAGGGTCTCTAGCAAAAACTTCATCACGCCATAACGCGGAAGATCGACTTACGGCGGACGAATCACGCTATATTTGTCCGATTTCAATGAAATTTGGAATGTATGGCGGCGGTTAGTCTAGAAATAACTGTGGCAAATCATATGGAAATCGGTTCAGATTTGGATATAGCTCCCATATATATTTTTGACCGATTTGAGGTATTTGATGCACGAAACACGCTATATATGTCCAATTTTGATGAAATGTGGACTATGTGACGGAATTTGGTCTACAAATAAATGTGAAAAATTATATCAACATTTGTTGAGATTTGGATTTAGCTCCCATATATATTTTACATACTCACAGTGGTGTAGGGTATTATATAGTCTGCCCCGCCCGACTTTGATCCTTTCTTTACTGGTTTTCTTTTGTTTTTGTTTATGTTTTCTTTATTGCCAAATAATCGTCAAACAAATATCGAAAAATCAGTTCTTCCCTTTTTTACCCGAAGAAATATGTCTGGGAGCCTGTGGTAGAAGAGAAAATAATTTTCGTTCTCTATTTCTCGTACAATTTGCTTCCAGTTTTACCACTATTGGAGGTTTAGAACGCATTGAAGGTTAACAAGTAAAAAGTCGTTAAGTTCGGCCGGGCCGAACTTTTTATACCCTCCACCATAAAATAGTCTTAATTAAAATGAAATAATTAGGGTCCTTTTACAATTTTAGGTGGAACAACTTTTCGATAATGGTTAGACTCCTACTGCCTAACGCTATTGCTTAAATTACAGTGTGAACAGAAATGTTGGGACAGAGATAATTCCTTTTGGAGATGAAAGCCCTTGGTGTGTGTATATTAAAAACCCCGAAGGACAGATTCGCCGTGATTCGAACTTCCGCGTTATGGCGTGATGAAGTGTTTGCAAGAGACCTTGTGGGCCATCATGAATTAGCATTATATCTTTGTTTGTTGTTTTTGTAGAGCACTTAAGCAACAGTAAACAAAGATATAACGCTAATTCCTGATGGCCCACAAGGTCTCTAACAAAAATTTCATCACGCCATAAGGCGGAAGTTCGACTCACGGCGGATCTGTCCTTCGGGGTTCATAATATACTCACCAAAGCCTTTCTTCCCCAATAGGAATTTTCCGTGCCCCAGGCTTTAACCTCCATTTTGTTGCATTTTGTTATCTGATCTTATCTAAAAAAATGTGTTCAGCTAGGTGAAAGGTACCACCTACGGGGCTATATCAAAGAGTCAACCTATCTTTAAATTTTTTGGCGGAAAAGTTTTATAGCTGCAGGGAACTTCAAGAGTCAAATTGAGGGTAGTTTCATCAAAACAATGTAGACCCTCACAAATGGACCCATGTTGACGAATTTTAGTGAAGAAATTTCGTGACCACTGAAAATTCGGGAGGTACAGTTATATGGGGGGATATACCAAAACATGGACCTATATTGACGATTATTTTTGAATAGACAAAATTGTAGCTAAAATTCTCAAAATACCGATCATTACAGCTAGTTCGGTTAAAAATTGCAGCTAAAATTCTCAAAATACCGAAATTCGGGAGATACCGTTATATGGGGGCTATACCAAAACATGGACCTATGTTGACGATGTTTGGTGGAGATATTTCAAGACCACTGAGAACCTCAAATGTCAAATTGCAGATATTTCGGTTAAAAATTGTGGCTAAAATTCTCAAAATACCGAAAATCGGGAGGTACCGTTATATGGGAGCTATACCAAAACATGGACCTATGTTGACGGTGCTTGGTGGAGATATTTCATTACCACTGAGAACCTCAAATGGCAAATTACAGCTAGTTCGGTTAAAAATTTTAGCTAAAATTCTCAAAATACCGAAAATCGGGAGGTACCGTTATATGGGGGCTATACCAAAACATGGACCTATGTTGACGATGTTTCGTGGAGATGTTTCGTGACCACTGAGAACCTCAAATATCAAATTGCAGATAGTTCGGTTAAAAATTGTGGCTAAAATTCTCAAAATACCGAAAATCGGGAGGTACCGTTATATGGGGACCATACCAAAACATGGACCTATGCCCATATCCTTTGGGATATAAGTTTGTTGATCACTAGGAACCCTAAGTGCCAAATTATAGCTAATTCGGTCTGCAAATGTGGCAAAGAACGTCAAAATACCTCAAATCCGGAGGTAGCGTTATATGGGGGCTATACCAAAAAGAGGACCGATATAGCCCATCTTCGAACTTGACCTGCCTATGGAAAAAAGACCCTCGGGTGCAAAATTTCAGCACTCTATCTCAATTATTGCGGACGCTAGAGTGATTACAACAAACGGACAGACGGACATACGGACATGGCTAGATCGTCTTAGAAATTTATCCTGATCAAGAATATATATACTTTATAGGGTCGCAAATGATTAGTTCGATGTGTTACAAACAGAATGACAAACTTAATATACCCTCCATACTATGGTGGAGGGTATAAAAATGATAGGAAATGGTAACCTCAGGCAAGTAAAGAAACACTACTATCTACAACATGCATGCAACATCACCCTAGTGTACGCCATCATGTAATGGAAATATTTCCCCCATGACGAATGAGTGCTGAGGGTAACAGTTCTGTGTCTGTGTTGCACATACGCTCCATGCTGCTTGCAATAATCAATTTCCGTAGGCATTTTTTAAATTCTGAAAAGATTTTTAAACGATCGGAAATGAAATTGTTTGCTGAGCCTAAAATATTTTTGAACGTCAAACACAATATGCATGAAACTAATTTACAAGTTTGATCTGTACATATTTGTAAGGGTGTTTAAATACGAAGCATATCTCAGTTTGAACCTATGAACTCGAACAACAAAATTTGTTAAAGCAGAAAATATGTATGTATAATGTAAACAGACAATTAATTAAATTTTTAAAACTATATTTGTATTGGTTTCGTTTAAAGGGTAACACCTAGTCGTGCAGCTCAAAAACATAATTTTTATAATTTTTTCCAAGAAAAGTACCAGACTTGTTTAACAGATATTTTTTCATGAGGAAAGGCACATTTTGTTCTACCTGCGGTAATTTTTTTGTGATAAATATTGCATAGGTTTGTGGCAAATGACCATCTATGAGACACTGTTTTCAACAAAAGCGTCTTGCGGTGTCCGCTCTATCTCGAAAACGACTGGATGGATCGTCACATATATTTCTATTGCCTTAGTAAGTATCTAACAATCTTGTCTTTAGACGAGGGAATTTCTGGACAAAAAACTTATAAAATTTAAAAAAATCTCTTCTTTAAAGAAACATTTTTTTATGTACTTAATAATATAGTATAATTGTTGCACAGACATCCCAGAAGCGGTAAGTGAGTCTTGGGGTGGTTTTGTACTCAATAAGTCCACAAAAATGGGTGACGTAGGGGATGAAAGATACCAAAGAACGGTATCCTGACCTGACCGGTTTTAACATGGCAAAGCCCAGGATTTATCTTGGTCCCTCTTTCATCTCAAGTGGACACTGACCTCCGCGTGGTGTCACCTGGGGAACTACCTTTAACACCCGTTAAAGGTAGTGAGCTAACACGTGCCGCACGTTCACCCATAAGAACGTTAAAAACTTGGGTTTGGGCGTCGGGTTAGTAGCCCTCCCCTAGAAAAAAGCAGCCTATTATGAAAAAACGAAAGAAAAGAAAAACAAACCTCTCTAAAGTTGACGAACCCCGCAAACGTTTTAAGGACCTTGATCTGCGAATCTGCACCTGGAATGTTCGCACTCTTTATAGAGAAGGTGCAGTCTTCGCATTGGCAGACGTACTTGAAAAGTACAAGGCCGATATTACTGCCATACAGGAAATACGATGGATTGGGAAAGGCGTCACAACAACACCTAAAGATGACGCACTGTATTATAGCTGGCATGACGTAAAGCATGAGTTTGGTTCCGGATTTGTAGTTAGTCGGAGACTAAAACATCTGGTATCAAGCTCAAACCCAGTGAATGAAATACTTGTAGCAATTCGATTAAAAGCAAAATCCTTCAACATCAGCTTTATTTACGCTCATGGTCCCACTGGAGAAAAGGACGAACAGACCAAAGATATATTTTACGAGCGCTTTTACGAGCGATTTTAATGCCAAAATTGGAAAGGAGAATATCTTTGGTCCAACAGTCGGGAATTTCAGTCTCCACAGTGAAACATCTGACAATGGTATGAGGCTGATAGACTTTGCAGCTGCAAAAAACATGGTAGTTAGCAGTACCAGATTTAATCAAAGGGCACCTGGCTGTCGCCAGATCAGAGAACAAGAAATCAAATTGATCACGTTGTGATAGATGGAAGACATGCATCAAGCACAACAAGTTCCGATACAGGCGTATGGACTTGTAGGGGTTCTAAATCTACAGAGTAGTTTTAGAGCCGAAATTAATTGTTGCCCAAAGACGAACAACAACACTTTTATCAATAAAGACAACACAAAAAGTATTCAGGCGATACTTACGTGTTGCTATTGGTAAACTGGTGGTGTAGGTTTAAATAAAACACTAAGTTAAATTGAAAGACACTGGCGGTCTTAACTTTGGTATATTTTTTGTTTATAATCTTTGCGGCAAAAACTGCTGCTTCTGCTCTCAAAGCTTTACAGATGATTGATATGATTGATTTGACGTTTAGAGTATGTGTCATTCCACATGACGTTTGCTTTGCCGCCAATAAATGATAATTGTCGAGGTTCTCAATATCGATAACTTCTAACTGATGATTAGCTCCAAACCTCGACATGCCGGGCCCCTTGCACGGGTGCAAAATATAAATTTAAGACGGTTCCTGTCGACATTCTTATTCTTGTTGATGTTGCCGGACCCCATGAATGGCTTCGAGTTGTAAGATTCTTCGCCCACAGGTAATTGAAAAGGGTGTTTTTCTTTCGACCAGTCAGAAGTATGTTTGATGAAAGCGCATTGGGTAGCGATGCTAGTATATGTTCTAGAACATCGGTAGGTGGGTTGACGCATGGAAGACTCTCAAACGACCGTCAGTATTGAAGCAAGTTCTCATTGTCTGTAAAACTTAAAAACAGAAAAACAGATACCACACTCCATATGGTATATTAATTAAAGTTAAAACCAAAGATTTTATGACACTTTTCTGGCTAAAGTGTAACCATGTAACATGCAGAGTCAGCTCATTTTTTATACCCTATACCACAATGTGGAAAAGGGTATTATAAGTTTGTTTTGGTAAAAATGCATGTAACACCGCGAAATATTCGTCGGAGACCCCCAATGTGGTATACCAATCTTCATATCTCGACGAGATAAAGCGATTTTGAGATGTGTGTCTGTCCGTCCGTCTGTCCATTATAAATTGTAAACACGCTCCAGGCCGCAATTATGGACCGATCGTCACGAAATTTTGTATGGAGGTCGGGTTCAGATCAGAATAGATCCCTATTGTTATTGGTGATGATTGTGAAATATTTAGCGGGTGAAATGGACCAAAAACATAATTTTTATCCGATTTTGTAGCTGCTCCGTAGGTCTCAATAATAGTCCGATCCACGCGTAATTTTAAATAAGGTAAGAGTATATCACAAAGGAGAAGCTTGCAATTTGAGATGGCGATCGGATAATATTTAGAGGGTTAAATGGACCAAAACTTTTGTGTGAAAATTGTGAAAAATTTTAATATACAGCTTATATCTTAATTCCTGGAAGTGACATTCCGGACAAGTGAGATATACTTGAAAGTGGAACGCTTGACCTTTCAATTGATGCCAATTATGTTGGTGTGCATGATCAGATAACAGAGTTACATCCTAATATATTCCGTTATTTGTTTCTAGTGTAATAATAAACTAGCTAGAAGTCGCAATTATACATCAATAGTCACGAAATTTTGCACCGGGCAAGAGTATAGGTCGAAAAAGATGCCTACAATTTTGAATGATGATCTGATATTCTTTAGCGGGTGATATGGACCATTACTTTTGTATGAAAAATATAAACATTTTATTTTTGGTCGATATTTTAATTCCTTGAGGACATATATATTTCGCAAAGTAGCCTACATATGAAAAAAATACTGACCTTTCCTCTGATGTAAATTGCAATAAAGTGTTTGCTAGATAACGGACCTACTGCTTAATATATAATGGGTTCTGTGTAGAGAACCACATTTTTATCCCATGCTACATATTGTCTCTCCAAAAGTTCGTCCTTGACCCCTTATTTGGTATGCCAAAAGACATATCTCGACGAGATAAAGCGATTTAGCGATGTGTGTCCGTCCATTAAAAATTGTAAACAAGCTTAAGGCCGCAATTATGGACCGATTGTAACGAATTTTTTAAGGTGGTTGGGTTCGGGCCAGATTAGAAATGATTAGTTTTTGGTGATGATCGTGAAATATTCAGGGGATGAAATGGACCAAAAACAAAATTTTAACCAATTTTGTAGCGGCTCTGTAGGTAAAAATAATAACCCACAAAATTTTAAACAAAGTTTGAGTTTATGATGAAGTAGAAGCGCACAAACCAACGTGAAGATCAGATAATACTTAGCGGGTTAAATGGACTGAAACGTGTGAAATTGGTAAAAATTTCAATAACGTAGCGGTTAAACAACGGAAGTAGTAGTACTACATAAGTGAGTTTCAATACATGTTAGTTTGTGTGAACTAAATTTTCCTTTCCTGCTACAATAATGTCGTTGTCATGCTAGATAACTTTGTGGTTTTGGTCATAAGTATTATAAATTACATCTCTGATATTTGGTAATTAAATTTTCACAACCATTGAAAAGAAGTTCCGTGGAGAGCGATAGCAGGGATAGTGGTATAGGGTATCCCATGGTCGGCTTCGTCCGACTATAGACTTTTCTTACTTGTTTTTTTTTTTTTGTTTGTAAATCAACGATTTTATTACGCTTTTCTGGCTAAAGCGAAACCATTTTCTCTTCATAAGCATTCAATTCTTAAATCGATATTTTAGAGTAATAACCACCTCTAGTGGTTATTCGCATAATTGAATCAATTACCAATTAAACAATTTTTTGCATTTTTTGTTTAAAGTGAAATTGGTAATGAGGCACCTCTAGTGTCTCATGAAAGAATTTGTTTTATAGGTAGACATTTTCTTTGAAATTGCCACCTCAAGTGGATAATTCATTCTTTTCATTTCTATCTTTATCATTAATTGTGTTATTTTTTATTAGCCACCATTAGTGACATTTCTTGTTTACTGTAGAACCAATATTAAATTGTTCTACGAATTTCCGTTGCCTCTTCAATGTTTTCACAATACGCGGATGATTTGCCAAAACCTAACCACCAGTCAATGTTTCAGCGAAACAGGATTCTATTTGAATATTTGTTGCCACAAAGGGCAATATGATCTATCTGTCGCAATCTTCAGCGATCTTCAACAAATATCATTCATATACTTCAATGAATCAAGATAATTCTTTTCAAACGTTGGTACATTTCCTCAATGTCACCATATTATTCGTTCATACTTGTACAATCGCCAATGGAACAATTAATATTTTGCCTCTATACACTACATCATTTTCAACATTACTTTCATCATTTTGTTTCAAATTACAAACACAAGTACCAATACAGTCGAATGAACTTGTACTTTGAAATTAAACAATTGATAAACATACATAGTTTCACATCTCAAATTAATACATCATTTCTGTTGTTCAACAATATTCATCTATTGTTTTATGTCTCTTTTTGTTTTGTTTGCCATATTTTTCATATTTCTGTTGTTAGTTATGGGTCCATAGATATACCATCCAAAGATGGAATTTTGAGCTATCATGCTCCCAACTACATTTCTTTTAGTTCCATTTAATATAATGGATGGTATCAAATCACTGCCGATTAAAATGTCCACTTGATCTGACTTTAGGAATCCTGGATCGGCAAGTTTCAAGTTACGAACTTCTCTCAAATTTGAAATATTATATGATTTATTTGGAACTGAACTAGTCAAGCTTGGAATGACTACGACATTTGCTTTTATATCGGAGTTACTTTTTTCTCCACACAATGTAATGCTACACATTTCATTACTATGAGCTACCATAGCACTTATATTAACCATACCACTTATATTAACATTTGATTGAATAGTTTTAATACCAAGTTTGTCTTTGATTTTTATTGTTACAAAAGATCGTTTAGATCCGGTATCTAACAAAGCCCTTACAGTTAAGCTTTTCCCAGCAGTTTTAATTTTAACCAACGCTGTTGGCAACATAACGTCATCATCACTCATTGATAAATGCGTTTCTGTATTATGAATTTGGACTGCATCATTGGAAGTACATGGCATGTCATCTGTCGTGACATGTGATATAGTTTGTTTATTTGCCTCCGAACGAGGACTTTGAGAAGAACGTGTTGGTGAATTCGTACTCGTTGGAAATTGTGGCACATTCCCAATATGCAACTTCGTATGGTACTTCTTCTTGCAATATAAGCATCTATGCATACTAAAACATTCTTGTGTTACATGTCCACTTTTAAGACAATTATTACACAAACAATTCTCCTGCGAAAATTCAATTCTTTCATTCACTGACATATTATTAAATCTCACATCCATTAGATAGTGTCGTATGCGCATTTTGATGCGCTGTAAATGCGTATTCAACATTGGTCGGAGGTATTTGTCTTCTAAGACTATCGATTCGCTCAAGAACTCGATGTCTGTTTCTTAGGAAATCTTCCATTTGAGACCATTTGGGTAGCTCTGAATGTGATTCGAGCGATTGTTCCCAAAGGGTCAAAGTCTCAATTGGAAGTTTGGTTGAACACAAATAAATTAATATCGGATCCCACTGATCCACTTTTACATTGTGTGTCTTCAAAATAGCTAGACAGTCGCTAACTGTTGATTGAATTCCCTTTATATCTTCACTAGATTCAACCTTTGCTGGCGAAAGATTAAATAAAATGTTCAATTGGTTATCTACCAGAACTCTCAAATTCTCGTATCGCACAGACAATGCTTCCCACGCTAAGGAAAAATTCTGATCTGATAATGGATAACGATCAACAATTCTCCCAGCTTCACCCTTAGTTTTGTTACGCAAATGGTAAAGTTTTTGCGCTGGCGTAAGTCTGGGATGATTACCATATATGGCCGTAAACATATCTCTAAAAGTTGGCCATTCTTCATAACTTCCGTAGAAGTCTTGAGTGTCACAAGGTGGCACTTTAATACAAATTTCCGACATATCAAAAGCAGCTGAGCTGTGAAATAGTGACGGATTTGTAACATCGCCTCTAGCGGTATTATTTTGATTTTTGTCTTTTCTATTTTTCAATATTTCTAATAAATTGGCCTTTGTCGTTTGATACATGTCTCTGACGGACTCAAACATCTTTTTGGCTTTCAATTTATATTTTTTATCTTCCTCATCTTCTGTTTCTACAAAAAAGACATATTCAAATGCACTGCGTACGTTGTGCCAATCTTCATCAATTGATTCTAACTTCGTTTCTATCAAAGAATCTGAAAGATCTTTCTCTGGAGTTTTTCCCAGTTTTTTGCACGTTTGAATAAGGCTGTCGGTTTCGTATTCAAATTTAGCACATGCCATTGAATCCATATTGATATTATAAATTTATGCGTTTTTATGTTATTATTTTTATGTAAATTATATATCGTTATTATTTATCTTTTTAAATTTTATTTCTTATTATTTTATATTTTTTTATTATTTATATTACACTATCAAACTATAACTATCACTTTATTTATTTGTAAATAAATAAAATGTAATTATTTCGAAAATTGATTTATGTTTGCAGTATAATTTTCGTATTCTCAATAAAAATTTAAATTATAAATTTTTATGAAAAAATTATATTATATTTTTTAATTATTTGTCAATTTTATGTTATTTATTAATTTATTTATTGTATTTTATTAAATTATTATTATTTTTTATTAAAATTATTATCGTTTTTATTATTATTTCGAATTCAATAATTTATGCTACGTTTTATACGTTACGGTCTGCAACCTTACGTTACGTTACACTAATTCACCAAGGTTTGTGTCCACACTAAATGATCAATAGTCGATATGGCAACAGTTGACTATTGACAAATCGATCAAGCACAACAATAAACAGATGGCAATATTCGTTTATATGTTGTAAATGACAAATGAAAGCAAACAAATGAAACAAAATGATATGAAAAAGTTATGAGTGAAAATGATAATTGTTTTATTAGAAAAAATTATGTTAGTGTATGTGTTTTATTTGATAAATACACGCAAAATCTCTAATTCTCTCTTTCTATTCTAATTTCCACTCGGTATTTCTTGATAGTGTATTGTGTACAACAATAATGCAAAGGGCCGCCACATTCAAACACTGAATATGGACAGAAAATTTTAGATTTTTTTCATACAAATTTAAAAAAATTTTGTGTTCTTGGCAAATCAGCCGATTCGTTTTTAAAGGCTTCGAAGGACCATGTACAAGTTCCGATACAGGCGTATGGACTTGTAGGGGTTCTAAATCTACAGAGTAGTTTTAGAGCCGAAATTAATTGTTGCCCAAAGACGAACAACAACACTTTTATCAATAAAGACAACACAACAAGTATTCAGGCGATACTTACGTGTTGCTATTGGTAAATTGGTGGTGTAGGTTTAAATAAAACACTAAGTTAAATTGAAAGACACTGGCGGTCTTAACTTTGGTATATTTTTTGTTTATAATCTTTGCGGCAAAAACTGCTGCTTCTGCTCTCAAAGCTTTACAGATGATTGATATGATTGATTTGACGTTTAGAGTATGTGTCATTCCACATGACGTTTGCTTTGCCGCCAATAAATGATAATTGTCGAGGTTCTCAATATCGATAACTTCTAACTGATGATTAGCTCCAAACCTCGACATGTTGGATGTACGAACGTCCGAGGCGCAAACATTGATTCGGACCACTACCTTGTTGCAGCAAAGGTACGTACCCGTCTAAACGTTGCAAATAAAGCACGAACAGACACAACGCGGAAGTTGGACATCGATAGGCTGCAAACACAACAGATAGTCACAGCCTATTCCACTCAACTAGCCCAATTGCTTAATGAGAGCACTCCTAGTGCCGATAACATAACAACACAATGGCAAAATATAGCCCACTCCATGCAAACAGCCGCAAAATCCATACTTGGATACCAGAGACCTCCACAAAGGAATTCATGGTATGACCAGAAGTATCGTGCTGCTACCGAAGAGAAAAATGCGGCATATAGAGCTACTTTACAATCAGTAGCAACGCGTAGCGCACGAGAGAGATATCGGGAGAAAAGGAGAGAAGAGAAGCGTCTTTTCCGCAAAAAAGGGAGAAATGGAAAAGCGGGAGTGTAAAAAAATCGAGATGTACAGGAGCCAAAATGAAGTCCGAAAATTCTACCAAAGAGTGAATAATCAAACAGATGGCTTTGGTACAGGCACATCCTCCTGTAGAGACCAGCAAGGTAATCTGGTAACAGATACAGATAGCTTGCTAAGGATATGGAAGGAACATTTTGGTATAGATGGTATAGAACGTATACCACCCGGCCAAGATGAGTAAAAACAGCAATAAACCGGCTGAAGAATAATAAAGCAGCAGGAGCTGATGGCTTACCAGCCGAGCTTTTTAAAACCGGAGGCGACGCGCTGATAAGATGTATGCATCAGCTAGTTAGCACCATCTGGCAGGAAGAACGCGTACCCGACGATTGGAACCTGAGCATCCTGTGTCCCGTCCACAAGAAAGTAGATAAGACTGTATGCTCCACCTATAGGGACATAAGCCTTCTCCCTATTGCCTATAAGATAGTGTCAGGGATATTGTGCGAACGACTAAAGCCAATGGTCAACGAAATAATTGGACCATACCAATGTGGCTGTAGACCTGGCAAGTCCACCATTGACCAGATATTTACCCAGCGGCAAATCCTGGAGAAGACCCAAGAGATGCAGATCGACACATATCACCTTTTTGTCGATTATTAAGCAGCATTCGACAGTCCCCTCCGATCAAAGGTATTCCATGCAATGTCTGAATTTGGTATCCCCGCAAAGCTCATCCGGCTTTGTAAGATGACTTTAACTGATACTAGGTCCTCACTTAAAATTGGAAAGAAATTATTCAAACAGTTCAGTACCAAAAGAGGTTTCAGACAAGGAGACAGCCTTCCGTGTGACCTATTCAACATTTTGCTGGAAAAGGTAATATGAGGTGCAAATGTCAAAAGAAATGGCACAATTTACACCAATAGTCACATGTTACTTCATTGTACTGATGACATAGACATCATGGGACGATCAGTAAAGGAAGTAACTGATAACTTTAGGAAGGTCGAAGCAGAATCTGCGAAAGTGGGTCTGGCGGTAAACGGCGAAAAGACCAAA
Organism: Musca autumnalis; assembly: GCF_047663935.1. Lineage (NCBI taxonomy): Eukaryota > Metazoa > Arthropoda > Insecta > Diptera > Muscidae > Musca > Musca autumnalis. The sequence goes on along the minus strand of NW_027411866.1, from coordinate 206,943,712 downwards.
TTGATGGTGTCGACGCGCAAAGCGTCCATAGAGCTCGGACCAACTGTGGAAGTTGGTACCTATAATTTTGAGGCAGTTAAAGACTTCGTCTACCTCGGCACTGCCATAAACGCAACAAACAACATCAGGTGTAAAATAAGAAGAAGAATTGTATTAGCCAACAGATGCTTCTATGGTCTAAGTAAGCAATTTAAAAACAAAGCCACATCTCGTCAAACAAAAATAACACAATCCAAAGGCTGATACTACCCGTGCTAATGTATGGCTCCGAAGCATGGGTACTTATGCAAGCAGATAAGGCAGAGCTTGGTGTGTTTGAGAGGAAAATTCTTCGAAAGATCCACGGGCCGAGTTGTATAAAAAGACATGAATATATTTAAACGTATCGAGATGCAACGATTGCGTTGGCTAGGCCATATCATAAGAATGAGCGATGATGAACCCACTAAAAAGGCGTATGAATACATGCCACATGGCGGTGCACGCAGAATCGGCAGACCTAAGCTTTGATGGAGCATACAAGTGGATGAAGAAATGAAAAGGCCCGGTATTCCAGAAAGCGAAGCGAAAAACAGAGAGAATTGGAGATCTTTTCTTAGTTCGGTCTATGGAACAAATGTTCTGTAATGGGCCAGCTAAGTAAGTAAGTAAGCCCACAAAAATATATGATTATCGGTACAGTCCTTTCCGACCTACAGTGGACACCGTTTTGTTAAAGTGTTTCATAGGTGTTTTATTTTGTTTTGTTTTATGAATTGGCAATTGGTTTCTTTACTTAACATTTTATTTCTTATATTATATACGAGTAATTATTTGAATTGAAATGCAAGTTATTGTATTTGCCGATTTTTTGACGATTTGAAATACCATTTTTCCGATTTTTGCTCCCGAAAATTTACGATTATCGACCAAACTTATCTGGCATAACTGATCCTTTCTTTTAGACACATAATTTTAAACCTAAAACTATGCCATGTGATGCAGTGGTTGTTGTTGCTGTCTGTTTAGAAACGTTGAGGATATTGTATTTTATGATTTCTTCAATTTGCATTGTGGAAATGAAATGCAAAGCAATAGCTGGTAACAAATTCACATGAAATATACCGCAACAGCGAGCGAGCAGATAGAGCAATGGATAATGTACACTTTGCCTACATTCTAACAGAACATACGCAGCAAAACATACAAACATACATAAACACATGCATAACCCTATAAACTGTTATAAATCATCTGAATTCATAGTTTTGGCATTAATACGTAAATGAAGTGAAAATTGTTTTTAGACTAGAGGGAAAATTAGTTTTTGTGGTTTGTTTGTACATGTGTGTGTGTGATTTTTCTCTGAGTTAAGTCAATTTTTACAGAACGGAGATTTATGAAAATTTCAATTTGCCTACGGAAAGAAAGAGGAAAAACCTCCATACAATCATAGCTATGGTAATTTGACATGAATATGTGTGGAGCTTAGCTGATATTGCAAAAATTTGAGATTAGGTTTTATAATGTACATGTTATAACATTAACCCAAGAGTTTGTGGTGCCGCTGGCAAAATACCTTCGACTTCCTTTTAATTTATTTCCTAATATTTTCCTTTGGAAATGACGTTACATCCGCTTTAGGGTTTCCGCTTGTGTACAAAAATCTTGATTTGCAAACTAAAATAATGTGTTTGTTGCTAATATCACCACCCAATCACCCTCGCACCCGGCTACTGAATGGACTCGTTGACCACACTTGTGGAAGTTTCACCAAATTCAAGCTAGAAATTGAGTTGCCTGTACGGTTTTCCGGTTGATTGCATGTCTATTTGCCCTTAGATTGATGTCTACGAAATAAATGCCTTACGATATTTCTTTTCAACACCATTTTTTCGGCATCTAAATTTTGCACTTGCATGTCTAAATGCCGTTTAGGCTTAACATTGCAATTTCTTTGCAAGGATGTTTGGTTTCAAGGGACAACATGATTAAGATTTACTATGTACAACTATTGAAATATCTTCATGTGTATATGTATGTGTGTAGTTTAATATATGAAAATGACACCCACAGGCGACACTGAAGGAAGTAAATGTAAGCTATTTTTTTTTAAATACTTTAAATGTTTCAAATTATTTCATAGTAAATATGCAAAAACAAAATAAAGTTCACACGTCTCATGAATTATTAAAATAATGACAATAATTTTAGTTAATTTAAGTTTTTTTTAGTCTTATAACTGAAACATGGAACTAAAAAAAGATAGAAATTAATTTCAGAATTTTTTTAAAAGATTTTTTACAAGACCAGCCAAGCCATAGGCTTGGATTTTTTAACAGATTTTTACAAGACAAGCCAAGCCACAGGCGTGGATTTTTTTAAAAGATTTTTCACAAGACAAGCCAAGCCATAGGCGTGGATTTTTTAAAAGATTTTTTACAAGACATGCCAAGCCATAGGCGTGGATTTTTTAAAAGATTTTTTACAAGACAAGCCAAGCCATAGGCGTGGATTTTTTTAAAAGATTTTTTACAAGACAAGCCAAGCCATAGGCGTGGATTTTTTTAAAAGATTTTTTACAAGACAAGCCAAGCCATAGGCGTGGATTTTTTTAAAAGATTTTTTACAAGACAAGCCAAGCCATAGGCGTGGATTTTTTTAAAAGATTTTTTACAAGACAAGCCAAGCCATAGGCGTGGATTTTTTTAAAAGATTTTTTACAAGACAAGCCAAGCCATAGGCGTGGATTTTTTTAAAAGATTTTTTACAAGACAAGCCAAGCCATAGGCGTGGATTTTTTTAAAAGATTTTTTACAAGACAAGCCAAGCCATAGGCGTGGATTTTTTTAAAAGATTTTTTACAAGACAAGCCAAGCCATAGGCGTGGATTTTTTTAAAAGATTTTTTACAAGACAAGCCAAGCCATAGGCGTGGATTTTTTTAAAAGATTTTTTACAAGACAAGCCAAGCCATAGGCGTGGATTTTTTTAAAAGATTTTTTACAAGACAAGCCAAGCCATAGGCGTGGATTTTTTTAAAAGATTTTTTACAAGACAAGCCAAGCCATAGGCGTGGATTTTTTTAAAAGATTTTTTACAAGACAAGCCAAGCCATAGGCGTGGATTTTTTTAAAAGATTTTTTACAAGACAAGCCAAGCCATAGGCGTGGATTTTTTTAAAAGATTTTTTACAAGACAAGCCAAGCCATAGGCGTGGATTTTTTTAAAAGATTTTTTACAAGACAAGCCAAGCCATAGGCGTGGATTTTTTTAAAAGATTTTTTACAAGACAAGCCAAGCCATAGGCGTGGATTTTTTTAAAAGATTTTTTACAAGACAAGCCAAGCCATAGGCGTGGATTTTTTTAAAAGATTTTTTACAAGACAAGCCAAGCCATAGGCGTGGATTTTTTTAAAAGATTTTTTACAAGACAAGCCAAGCCATAGGCGTGGATTTTTTTAAAAGATTTTTTACAAGACAAGCCAAGCCATAGGCGTGGATTTTTTTAAAAGATTTTTTACAAGACAAGCCAAGCCATAGGCGTGGATTTTTTTAAAAGATTTTTTACAAGACAAGCCAAGCCATAGGCGTGGATTTTTTTAAAAGATTTTTTACAAGACAAGCCAAGCCATAGGCGTGGATTTTTTTAAAAGATTTTTTACAAGACAAGCCAAGCCATAGGCGTGGATTTTTTTAAAAGATTTTTTACAAGACAAGCCAAGCCATAGGCGTGGATTTTTTTAAAAGATTTTTTACAAGACAAGCCAAGCCATAGGCGTGGATTTTTTTAAAAGATTTTTTACAAGACAAGCCAAGCCATAGGCGTGGATTTTTTTAAAAGATTTTTTACAAGACAAGCCAAGCCATAGGCGTGGATCTTTTTAAAAGATTTTTTACAAGACAAGCCAAGCCATAGGCGTGGATTTTTTTAAAAGATTTTTTACAAGACAAGCCAAGCCATAGGCGTGGATTTTTTTAAAAGATTTTTTACAAAACTTTAAACTTTTTCCTATATTTTGGCCTATATAGGCTAATGTGTTAGTTTTTCTTTACATATTCATCGTTTCGGCCGAATCTTACGAAAGTTTCTGTCGGTTTTCCTTTTTTTGGACGAGTATATTCTGGACGGAATTCTTCCGCGTGAGAAAATCTTAAAGCTTTCAAAATATGTGAAAATGAAGGGGCAATACAAATCATAAGGACTGTGTACATGCAACAAAACTTTTAAGCAATTCATGACCAAGTTTCAAACTAGATGTAATGCAACATTTTAGTGTGCTTAGTCTTAAAAGGAGAACCCCAGTTGTAAAGCAATAAAAGCAATTTTGTATGATTTTTTTCCGAGAACACTACGTAACTTTTCGGCAGATTTTTTCTCCATCTGAAAGAGAAAAATATTACGAAACCTAGATTTTATTAAAGCTCGAAAAGTAATAAACCAATTGTCATATATTTTTGTGGCCGATTTCGAGAAAAACACAGTTTATATGCTGCATACAAAATAAATTAAATTGTTCCCATCCAACTCTTATACTAAGGCAATATTGTTACGATCGACTTAACAATTTGACTACATATTCTATGCTATTTATACTTTCTACCTTTTTCTGAAATTTATAAGAAGGGATCACCCCTTAAACTAAAGTTCAGCGCTCACATTTTGAACTTTGGTGTGGAGTGGATAGTTTTATTGAAATATTTGAGATATATTGTGGACACCACCCAGCACGTAGGCAGATGGATGTCTTCTGGAACTGAAAAATTAGCACACTGAGATTTCGTGCATGGAAAAATTGGCAGGAAAATTTTATGTATGGTCGGTCCCCTATGACAAGTAATCGATATTGTCATATTTTCATCCTTTTTTCATACAAAACTATATGATTATGTATTTTATTGAATTTCGTATAAGCTATTGATTGTGTAGAAAACTCGGATACACATGAACTATATCTGTTCCTGAAGGACGAATCCGCCATGTCTACATCTAAAGCCCCCATTGAGTATATAATGACTCTTAGAAGAAAGATTCGCCGTTTGTCAGACATCTGAGTTATGGCGGGATGAATTTATCGTTGACCAACAACGAATTTATGATGCCCTGATTCAGAAGCGTAACCCCCCGAATTTCATATATAGTTAATAGATTATGCGAACTTTACCGAAATACATAAACATACTTTTTTTGAGAAAGTAATGGGTAAAACTGTTAAAGGACAATGAAAACGAGACAATATGGATTTCTTGGATATGGAAAACCTACATATAATTTTCGATGGAACATTTTTGTCAAAAATTAAATTTCATTTTGTTTTACTTTTTGAGTTCAAGAACAAGAAGGACATCGAAGGAACTGAGGTAGAAGGACAGCATATTCGACAGAAAGGTTCCCCATTCTATTTAACTGAAAACATGACATCTAACAATGATGAAATAATATCTCGAAAAAGAGATAAAAGCTATTTGCTCAATGATTGATGGGGGTCAATCAAAAAATGCATTATGTCATAACTCAGAAATTTCAGCTATGGGATCGTTTGGGGTTTTTAATTCGGGTTTTCATCCCGAAAAGGAATTTTTCCACCCCCAGATCTTGACTTCCATTTTGTGTCACAGAGTATTCAGTAAGATTTCCCATAGACACCACAATGTCTTTAATAGAAGACAGGATAACTTCTCATAAAAACAAGATGAGAATACAAATAGAACTTTTTGAGAATACCAGTAATACTTCTGACGAAAGAAGTTAAAGGTCCAATCTTAATTCGATTCTCATAGAGCTTTACTTTTGTTTGCAAAAATGTATAAAAAAATATCTTGTGAATTTTCCTTTAACTTAGTATAACACTGTGCAACATTATTAACGCCATCTTGTGCAAACAATTCGAACTGAGGATTTTTTGAAAGTACAGACCCAAACGACAAGAAACCCTACTTGGGTTTTTTTATGGCCCCATCTAAACATGGTTAAATTTTGAGTTTTTAAAGAAATTCGGGGCTATATCTCTGAAATCATTGCGAATCTTCTTCTGACCTCTAAGCAAATTTGTTGATGTTGTTGTCAATAATGTAGTGAAATCCGAAATGCGAGAATAAACTGTTGGTGTGAACTGTGTTTGAAATACGGTTGTAAAAGATATGATGCAAAATACCGCTGAACCAACATTAAGTAAGCATTTTAGAGTTTCAGAATGTTCTAGAGAATTGTTGAGAACTTTATTTGGAAGATTTTTGCAAAAGGTTACTTGGTTCAACTCCCAATAGTTTAGCCGATACTAACCAGAATTTCAGCAATTATGCAAAATTTTCTATATTTTATAGATTTTGATGCCCTAGATGGAGTTTTTAAATGGTTTTATTTAGCTCACCCCGTTTGGGTCAAATTTAGTAATTCAATTTTCACCCTCTTCCTGTCAACCGATTAATCTGAAATTTTGTATACACTTTGGATTTTGGTGACAATACAATTATGTTTATTCATTATCATTATAAATTCTAGATGGCCGCCGCTACAAAATGGCGGATAACGTAGGTTTTATCAATCCCATCAATATGGGTATCAAATGAAAGGTCTCAACAAGTAGAATACAATTTACTATACCAAATTGAAATCTAAGATGACCGCCGCTACCAAATGGCTGATAACAATTTTTTATCAATCCCACCAATATGGGTATCAAATAAAAGGGGTTTAAGATGGGCGCAGCCACTAAATTGCGTATAATTAAGATTTAAATTTAGAAATTGAATCTGTAATTAAGGTATCTGATTAATCCAGCCTGAATCCACCACCCAAGTCAAGATTTTTTATCGTGTTGAGGACTGTGTGGCGTTAGGGTAGCTAAAAATGATACGTCGTTAGCGGTACACCACCCAAGTTAAGGTGAAAGGTTAAAACGCGCCGAGAACTGTATGGCATTAGGGTGGATAAAAATGATATGTCGTTAGCGTTTTCCCCTCAAGACTCAGGCGCATTTTAATCAACGATTGTAGACAATTGACGTGCCCCACGGTTTTATTTTAGTCTAGTCTATGCATATGTTTATAATTCCCACGACTGTATCTATTTTATTATTTTTTGGTTTTTAGTACATTTATCTTAAACATTGCAATGTATGCTTAACATAAAACCGTTTAATTTAAAAAGTTTTTTTTTACCTATTTTTGTTCTTATGTGGTTTTTTCAAAAGATAAGTTCTACTAGTTTAGGGCTACAATATTCCTAAAGACAGCAAGGCCAAATTCCTATTCGTTTCTGAGATAAAGGCCTGATAAATGCAAACAAGTGTAGATTTAGCCCGGTTTAGATGAGGCCATAAAATCCGAACTGGATCTAACAGGATAAACCCCTACTATGGTTTTTGTAGTCTAAATATGTACTTTCAAAAAAATGCATACTAGAAGTTGTTTGCATTTTCAGTGTTGCATAGTGTAATATACCATTCGCATATATGTTTTCTTATAAAAAAAACATTGTTCCACAACATCCCATACGGGACAAGGGAGACTTCTCATATTCATATTTAGCTCAATGATATGGGACCTACTGTTTATCGCCGAGTCCGAACGGCGTGTCTTAAGACACCACTTGTGGAGAAGTTTATCAAAGCTGAAATACTCAGGAAATGTCGCCAACATTACTGAGGGGTATTTTGCCACCGTTGAAAAATGTTTGATATTGCTTGGCAGGGGAATCGAACCCCCGACCTTCTGCGTGCAAGGCGGGCGTGCATACCATTGCACCACGGTGGCACCCAATGTTTTCTTATACCTTCCTTTTAAAAAAATAATAATTTTAAAAAAAAATTTTCTTGTTCCAAATTTAATGTTATATTTCTGTAACATGGAAAAAATTTTGCCCGGAGTCGGAGTCGAGTTATTTTTATCGACTCAGACTCCGACTCCAGCAAAATTGCTCGATTCCGACTCGTAGACTCCGACTCCGAAACCCTGGGTGTAGGGTATAAAAAGTTCGACCCGGCCAAAATTAACCATTTATTCCTTGTTTATACATCTAGCCTTTAGGCTAATGGGGCTATACCTGTATTACACTTTGATACGACCAAAAACGGTAACTCTGGAAGTGATAAACCGATTCGGTTCAAAATTTTGCCTTCGTAGTATTTGGTCCTAAGTTATATCGAGGATTTTAGTTGAAGATGGCTTTCTTGCAGCAATTGAAAAAATGGCCCGTGTGATGTATAAAACCCCTACGGTCACCAGTGCAGGGGATGATGCGCCCTATAGCTTTTGAACCTGATACTGCGTTGTTCCGAACTTTGCATCTCGTTGTGTTTCTGTGAATCGAAGGTAAAGTTCAAATATGGTCCCCTCCGTTGGTACCACCGCACGAATGATCACAAATTTTTGCTGAACTGGTCCATACTTTGAATCTCATAATATTTATTTCAAAAATATGTTAAGTTCGAAAATTGTCCGAAAGTGCTCCTGTTTATAGGATTATTACATTTTTCGTTGGCAAGTTCCTGCTCCCTGGCCAACATGAACCATGTCGGTTGTTTCAGTCAGGTACCTTCTGCGCAACACTTTGGAGTTTAATCCCATTCCATATGTTTAAAAAATGCCACAAAATCCTAGAAACCCCGGCTCGCTTCGATCCACCTGTTATGTTGTTATTGCTGTTGTAAAAGCTATCATATGCTTACCGTATTTTCGTTTCATGTTAATCCGGTTTTGGTCTAGGAATATGGCTACTTCGATCGGTTGTAACCACAAACGTGGTGGTGTAAGTTGAGTAGGTTTTGTTAAGGCAGTGTGTTTCACGGACCTGTACCGCATGCTAGGTAGACATTTTGCATTTATCCTTGTACTATAAGAATTTAGACGGCTGCACTATCTCGAACGTGGTAAAGCCAACACAACTCTGGTTTGTCGCGGCATGTACTCCGACGAGACCGCATTTACAGGATATATGTTTTTGGGATCTGCGACTGTATATGTGTGAATGCTATCCAAACATGGTTGAAGGGGTTTCTCTCATACATTGTATTCAAAACATTGGTAAGTTATGACAGTGTGTTAGTAAGATTGTATGCACGCAAGCTACAAAACAAAAACAAATGAAAACATTTGCTCTCTCTTGTACGCTCTTTCTTTGCGTTCGGATCGTATGTGTGTGAATTGCCGAAAATCTTCGTAACCAGCGACAAATGGCTGTTCGGCACTTTTCTAAACCCATCAGTTTGATGAAGAGGAAGAGTAAAAGCCCCAAGTGTCTTGGTCATAATTACGTGGCTTCAATAGCGAAACCGCCTTGCCCATTTTCCAAACTTCGGGCATTTTCCAAACTATTCGCAGTTTGAGAAGTTTCATGAGATACCATGGATATTTTTGTAATTTTTTATAATAATCATTCATTGCATTAATTCCATATGAGCCGTTTGCAGCCTTTAAACAGACACACCAAAGACGGTCCTTTGGTTTTAATGACTCCGAGAGGTTTATTCTTCTTTTAATACTAGTTAATGCTGCCCTGAGCAATCATATCAATTTTTCAAGAATGATGATTTGGTCTATTCGAGATTTCTCAGGTCTTCAACGCCATTTGTATGACCCAATTATCCCATAGACCACAGATTTTGACCCTCCATACAATACGCCCGACAGCACTTTATGTACTATGAAAAGGAGGCATATGCCTATACAGTTAGCACGAACCTGTTTTGTTTCCTTTCTTGTGCACGGCTGACAACCTTTTTTCTGAAGTTTTCATATTCATAATACTATATAATTTACCTTGTACTTTATAGTCATTGATTTGTTTTTTGTTTTATTTTTTTATTGTTTTTACTTTACAAAGTTGACATAAATCTAACTGTACACATACGTACATATATCTAAATGTGAAATGTATTAATGTTTGCTATGACTAAAGGTAAATAGAGTCATAAATAAAGTGTTTTATTTAAATCAAAATATCGATAAATTAAATTAATAACCTTTAATACATACACCGAGAAAACAACTTGAGTATTTATTTATTCTAATAATAGACTCCTCACTTTACTGAAGCAATAAAAATATATCAGTCAATTTACATACCTATTGTTTGTTTTATTTAAAATAGAAAATAAATTTCTCAAACTCACTATATAATATAATTACTGTGTAGAACACTTAAATCTTTTAAATGCCTTACGGATTGTGTAAAAAGCTAATAAAGGATTTCCAATCAGGAAATACACTTAATTTGTTTATTAGTATATGTAAACACACTACATGTGAGTCTTTGCAAATACTTCACAAATACAAATAAATTTTAAAATTTGTTTAAACAATCCGACATTTGCATTCTTTGTGCCGTTGAAATGAAAGTGGAAAGAGAGAAAGATATTCACATATATATTCACACAGAGAAAGTGGTTTGTAGGCGAAACTAAAAGGATATGCTGTGGAAAAACTATGATTCCTTATCAAGCACAGTGGGGAGTTAGATGAATATTTAACCCAATGTTAATTACTAAATGTAAAAATCGGACCAATAAATGTAGACTTTTTAGAGAATATTTTTTCCACGACCACTAAACGTGGATTTTTAAAGAATATTTTTTCCACGACAAATATTCTAATGAACGTGGATTTTTAAACAATATTTTTTCCATAACAAATATTCTAATGAACGTGGATTTTTAACGAATATTTTTTGCACGCCAAATATTCCAATGATCGCGGATTTTTAAAGAATATTTTTCCAAGACAAATATTCTAATGAACGTGGATTTTTGAAGAATATTTTTTCCACGACAAATAATCTAATGAACGTGGATTTTTAAAGAATACTTTTGCCACGATAAATAATCTAATGAACGTGGATTTTTAGAGAATACTTTTGCCACGACAAATAATCTAATGAACGTGGATTTTTAGAGAATATTTTTTCCATGAAAAATATTCTCATGAACGTGGATTTTTAAAGATAATTTTGTCCACGGTAAATATTCTAATGAACGTGGATTTTTAAAGAATATTTTTTTCCACGACAAATATTCTAATGAACGTGGACTTAAAGAATATTTTTTCCACGACAAATATTTTAATGAACGTGGATTTTTAAAGAATATATTTTTCACGACAAATATTCTAATGAACATGGATTTTTAAAAAATATTTCTCCACGACAAATATTTTAATGAACATGGATTTTTAAAGAATATTTTGTCCACAAAAAATATTCTAATGAACGTGGATTTTTAGAGAATATTTTTTCCACGACAAATATTCTAATGAACTTGGATTTTTAGAGAATATTTTTTCCACGACAAATATTCTAATGAACGTGGATTTTTAAAGAATATTTTTTCCACGACAAATATTCTATTGAACGTGGATTTTTAAAGAATATTTTTTCCACGACAAATATTCTAAAGAACGTGCATTTTTAAAGAATATTTTTTTCACGACAAACATTGTAATGAACGTGGATTTTTAAAGAATATTTTTTCCACGACAAATATTCTAATGAACGTGGATTTTTAAAGAATATTTTTTCCACGACAAATATTCTAATGAACGTGGATTTTTAGAGAATATTTTTTCCACGACAAATATTCTAATGAACGTGGATTTTTAAAGAATATTTTTTCCACGACAAATATTCTATTGAACGTGGATTTTTAAAAAATATTTTGTCCACGAAAAATATTCTAATGAACGTGGATTTTTAGAGAATAGTTTTTCCACGAAAAATATTCTTATGAACGTGGATTTTTAGAGAATATTTTTTCCACGACAAATATTCTAATGAATGTGGATTTTTAAAGAATACTTTTTCCACGATAAATATTCTAATGAACGTGGATTTTTAAAGAATATTTTTTCCACGACAAATATTCTAATGAACGTGGATTTTTAAAGAATATTTTTTCCACGACAAATATTCTAATGAACGTGGATTTTTAAAGAATATTTTTTTACACGACAAATATTCTAATGAACGTGGATTTTTAAAGAATATTTTTTCCACGACAAGTATGCCAATAAACGTGGATTTTTAAAGAATATTTTTTCCACGACAAGTATGCCAATAAACGTGGATTTTTAAAGAATATTTCTTCCACGACAAGTATGCCAATAAACGTGGATTTTTAAAGAATATTTTTTCCACGACAAGTATGCCAATAAACGTGGATTTTTAAAGAATATTTTTTCCACGACAAGTATGCCAATAAACGTGGATTTTTAAAGAATATTTTTTCCACGACAAGTATGCCAATAAACGTGGATTTTTAAAGAATATTTTTTCCACGACAAGTATGCCAATAAACGTGGATTTTTAAAGAATATTTTTTCCACGACAAGTATGCCAATAAACGTGGATTTTTAAAGAATATTTTTTCCACGACAAGTATGCCAATAAACGTGGATTTTTAAAGATATTTTTTCCACGACAAGTATGCCAATAAACGTGGATTTTTAAAGAATATTTTTTCCACGACAAGTATGCCAATAAACGTGGATTTTTAAAGAATATTTTTTCCACGATAAGTATGCCAATAAACGTGGATTTTTAAAGAATATTTTTTCCACGACAAGTATGCCAATAAACGTGGATTTTTAAAGAATATTTTTTCCACGACAAGTATGCCAATAAACGTGGATTTTTAAAGATATTTTTTCCACGACAAGTATGCCAATAAACGTGGATTTTTAAAGAATATTTTTTCCACGACAAATATTCTAATGAACGTGGATTTTTAGAGAATATTTTTTCCACGACAAATATTCTAATGAACGTGGATTTTTAAAGAATATTTTTTCCACGACAAATATTCTATTGAACGTGGATTTTTAAAAAATATTTTGTCCACGAAAAATATTCTAATGAACGTGGATTTTTAGAGAATAGTTTTTCCACGAAAAATATTCTTATGAACGTGGATTTTTAGAGAATATTTTTTCCACGACAAATATTCTAATGAATGTGGATTTTTAAAGAATATTTTTTCCACGATAAATATTCTAATGAACGTGGATTTTTAAAGAATATTTTTTCCACGACAAATATTCTAATGAACGTGGATTTTTAAAGAATATTTTTTCCACGACAAATATTCTAATGAACGTGGATTTTTAAAGAATATTTTTTCCACGACAAGTATTCTAATGAACGTGGATTTTTAAAGAATATTTTTTCCACGACAAGTATGCCAATAAACGTGGATTTTTAAAGAATATTTTTTCCACGACAAGTATGCCAATAAACGTGGATTTTTAAAGAATATTTTTTCCACGACAAGTATGCCAATAAACGTGGATTTTTAAAGAATATTTCTTTCACGACAAGTATGCCAATAAACGTGGATTTTTAAAGAATATTTTTTCCACGACAAGTATGCCAATAAACGTGGATTTTTAAAGAATATTTCTTCCACGACAAGTATGCCAATAAACGTGGATTTTTAAAGAATATTTTTTCCACGACAAGTATGCCAATAAACGTGGATTTTTAAAGAATATTTTTTCCACGACAAGTATGCCAATAAACGTGGATTTTTAAAGAATATTTTTTCCACGACAAGTATGCCAATAAACGTGGATTTTTAAAGAATATTTTTTCCACGACAAGTATGCCAATAAACGTGGATTTTTAAAGAATATTTTTTCCACGACAAGTATGCCAATAAACGTGGATTTTTAAAGAATATTTCTTCCACGACAAGTATGCCAATAAACGTGGATTTTTAAAGAATATTTTTTCCACGACAAGTATGCCAATAAACGTGGATTTTTAAAGAATATTTCTTCCACGACAAGTATGCCAATAAACGTGGATTTTTAAAGAATATTTTTTCCACGACAAGTATGCCAATAAACGTGGATTTTTAAAGAATATTTTTTCCACGACAAGTATGCCAATAAACGTGGATTTTTAAAGAATATTTTTTCCACGACAAGTATGCCAATAAACGTGGATTTTTAAAGATATTTTTTCCACGACAAGTATGCCAATAAACGTGGATTTTTAAAGAATATTTTTTCCACGACAAGTATGCCAATAAACGTGGATTTTTAAAGAATATTTTTTCCACGACAAGTATGCCAATAAACGTGGATTTTTAAAGAATATTTTTTCCACGACAAGTATGCCAATAAACGTGGATTTTTAAAGAATATTTTTTCCACGACAAGTATGCCAATAAACGTGGATTTTTAAAGAATATTTTTTCCACGACAAGTATGCCAATAAACGTGGATTTTTAAAGATATTTTTTCCACGACAAGTATGCCAATAAACGTGGATTTTTAAAGAATATTTTTTCCACGACAAGTATGCCAATAAACGTGGATTTTTAAAGAATATTTTTTCCACGACAAGTATGCCAATAAACGTGGATTTTTAAAGAATATTTTTTCCACGACAAATATTCTAATGAACGTGGATTTTTAAAGAATATTTTTTCCACGACAAATATTCTAATGAACGTGGATTTTTAAAGAATATTTTTTTCACGACAAATATTCCAATGAACTTGGATTTTTAAAGAATATTTTTTTCACGACAAATATTCTAATGAACTTGGATTTTTAAAGAATGTTTTTTTCACGACAAATATTGTAATGAACGTGGATTTTTAAAGAATGTTTTTTTTCACGACAAATATTGTAATGAACGTGGATTTTTAAAGAATGTTTTTTTCACGACAATTTCCGAAGAATAATTTTAAGAAGTTAGTTCAGTACGATGTTGTTCTTCCTTCGATCTACTGTGTAGAAAGTGGGTGGAAGAAGAACCGTATACCATTGCCGCATAATGTTTCACATTGTCCTTTGAGTCTCATTGAATATGCCAACTTAACAAGCAATAAATCCTTTTGTGAGCAAAAATAAAAGTCATTCAAATAGCATTGAAACAAACATACAAACACACACACACACACACACACATAAATAAAGAAGCCAGAAACCAGGAGGCATAAAGACAAAATTTACATTCACAAAGTACAATGGACAAGTGCAACAAACATAAAAAACAATAAATTATTTATAACTTTTCAATTGTATTGGCAGAGAGCAAAAGAGAAAATCGAAAAATAAACTGTGGGCGATAAAGATACTATCAATACGATAAGTCTGACGCATATAATCGGCATCAATATCCGTAACGAAGTGCAGGTTTGCAAAGGCAGTTTGTTGCTACTCCAAGTGGCTGTTATTTAATAAATTAAAAAATGCCAGAAATTTAATTGAAGTTAGGTTTAATCGAAAATGGTATGAGTCAAGGATGTGCAATTGTTGTTATATCTTCTTGCATACTGGTTTAATCAGGTACCTGGGGATTTGATATTGTCATATCAAAAACTTAATGGGGCCCCACTCTTTGAAGATTACCATAAGAACAATTAAATACGCCTGCGAATTTCCCAGGAAACCTTTATTTTCTAATGCAGCACCTACGTACAATTACGGAATATGTCTTCGTTAACATGATTCAACTTACATTAAATTGAATAATTAAATACCTCTTGTAAAAACAACATTGAAGGTGGTCCGTGGTGGTCCACATACTTCAGAATTAGTGTAAAACTTTGATTTTCATTCACTAACCACCAACATTGTTTTCATCCTATCTCACATAAGGGTTCCACCTCCTCATTGACGTGTAAACACAAATCCATACATACAAACATATGTTCACATGTCTGTAGATCTCAACATTTGTTCAGCAGCGGAAGTTGTAGCAGGTGTCAAGTCGATTTTATTGTTATTTTTTGTGTCGTCGTCGTATATTGTTGTGACATTTTAATGATTTTTTAATTAGATCATTTGTCGTTTTAACAATAAAATGAACACTAGCCACTACATACAAGACATCTAGGAGGCCACAGTTACATTTTCTATATCGCAAGTATGCTGACATTGTTAAAGATAAATGAATGGTCGTGGTTTGTAAAAATGTCGGTATGTAGTCGGTAGTTGCCAATGGCAGTGTTCTATGCGTATATGTGTGTGTGGTGATTGTGGCTCACACAATGTGGTATCCATTAATATAGATTTCAATTCATTATTTATAATAAAAAGTGTGGCCGCAACTATAATTATTTCTCACGATTGCTTGTACACAATACACGCACATAAATTGTTTAGGGAACAACAACAAGGTTGTAGAATAATTCCCATAAGTATGCAGGGTGTGTAAGGGGAGAATGGCCGAATGTATAATTGCAATTATTATTACGACTAACTTTAAATATTAGTTACAAAGCCCCTATCATGGTAGTGGATGGCTATGCCATGATCGTCCTCAGTTCCCCCAGTCATAACTCTCTGTGGATGAAATTAATAAAAAAACCCAACAAGTAAGAACGGCTTTAAGTTCGCCGGGCCGAACCACGAGTAGTTTCTTTCGTTTACGAAGAAGACTTAATACCAAATTTCAGCAATTTCGGTTAAACAATGTAGCTAACCTTCACAATATCGAAATTCAAGAGGTACCGTTGTATGGGGGCTATATCAAAAGGTAGATCTATACCGACGAATTTCTGGAGTAAAGTTTTTAGACTCAAAGAAGACTAAATACCAAATTTCCGATATTTCAGTAAGATAATGTGGTTAAAACCTGAAAACTACCGTAATTCAAGGGGTGCGCTTCTATGGGGGATATACGAAGAAGTGGGCCTATACTGATAATTATTTTCTGGAACATTGTATAACCCCATGAAAGACTAAATAACAAACTTCAGTCATTTCGGAGTTTTACTTGGACCATAGATTAAATACCAAATTTCAGCAATTCTGTGGAATATTGAGGTCACAACCTTCAAAATACCGGAAATCGGAAGGTACCGTTATTTTGGGGGCTATATTAAGGCGTGTACCTATACCGACAAATTTCATATGGAAAGTTTTATACCTCAAATGCGGACTAAATACCAAATTTCAGCAATTTCGGAGAAATATTGAGGTCACAACGTTCAAAATACCGGAAATCGGGAGATACCGTTCTTTAGGGGCTATATGAAGGCGTGGATCTGTACCAACAAATTTCTGGGGAAAAGTTGTATACCTCCAAAGAAGACTAAATACCAAATTTTAAACATTTCAATATATTTTTGTGGCCATAATATTCAAAATACCGAAAATCTAGAGGTACAGTTCTATGGGGGCTATATGAAGGCGTGGACCTATACCGACAAATTAAGAGGGGAAAGTTGAATACCCTCAACGAAGACTAAATGCCAAATTTCAGCCACTTCGGATGAATATTGAGGCCACAACCTCAAAAATACCGAAAATCGGGAGGTACCGTTCTATGGGGGATTTATGAAGGCGTGGACCTATACCGACAAATTAAGAGGGGAACGTTGAATACCCCCAACGAAGACTAAATACCAAATTTCAGCCACTTCGGATGAATATTGAGGCCATAGCCTCAAAAATACCGAAAATCGGGAGGTATCGTTCTATGGGGGATATATGAAGACGTGGACCTATACCGACAAATTAAGAGGGGAAAGTTGTATACCCTCAACGAAGACTAAATAGCAAATTTTAAACAGTTCAATATATTTTGTGGCCATAACCTTCAAAATACCGAAAATCGGGAGGTACAGCTCTATGGGGGCTATATGAAGGCGTGGACCTATACCGACAAATTAAGAGGGGAAAGTTGAATACCCTCAACGAAGACTAAAAAACAAATTTCAGCCACTTCAGATGAATATTGAGGCCACAACCTCAATAAATACCGAAAATCGGAAGGTACCGTTCTATGGGGGATATATGAAGGCGTGGACATATACCGACAAATTAAGAGGGGAAAGTTGAATATCCCCAACGAAGACTAAATACCAAATTTCAGCCACTTCGGATGAATATTGAGGCCACAACCTCAAAAATACCGAAAATCGGGAGGTACCGTTCTATGGGGGATATATGAAGGCGTGGACCTATACCGATAAATTAAGAGGGGAAAGTTGAATACCCCCCAACGAAGACTAAATACCAAATTTCAGCCACTTCGGATGAATATTGAGGCCACAATCTCAAAAATACCGAAAATCGGGAGGTACCGTTCTATGGGGGATATATGAAGGCGTGGACCAATACCGACAAATTAAGAGGGGAAAGTTTAATACCCTCAACGAAGACTAAATAACAAATTTCAGCCACATCGGATGAATATTGAGCCCACAACCTCAAAAATACCGAAAATGGGGAGGTACCGTTCTATGGGGGATATATGAAGGCGTGGACCAATACCGACAAATTAAAAGGAAAAGTTGAATACCCCCATCGAAGACTAAATACCAAATTTCAGTCATTGCGGTGGATTTTTTATACCCTCAGCATTTATGCTAACGAGGGTATATGACGAATAACAAAATTCCTTTACAATTCCATTTGAAAAAAATTAAATTTTTTTTTTTTTGCGAGCACATCTACGATTTTTGGTATAGAGGTAAAGGAAAAAATCCGGTTTCAAATCTGCTCGCGTTCACGAAATTGGTCAATGCGCTCAAAAGTTATAGCGGTTTTTATTCTCATATAAAGAAAAAATATTTAAAAATATATTTTTTGTTGTTATGAGAAAATGTATGCATAAATCGTTAACAGCATTCCATATCTATTCGTAGATGTTTGAATAGTTATTAAATTTATTATTATTTTCGCGGAAAATCAACAAATAATAAAAAAAATTAAGTAAATCCAAATTATCCTTTCCCAGAATCCGTACAAACCCTCAAAAAATAAAGTAAAAAATATATGCGGAATCTAGATAATGCGTAGAAAAATATGATACCAAATTTATAGAGATTGGGTAACATAAATTGCATATTATAGCAACAACAAAGGAGAAAAACTTATTGTTGGAAAATATTGTTGGAAATATTTTTTTGGTTTGATTCTAAAAATTAGAAAAAAATATTTGGGAGTTCTCCAACTATTTTGCTAAAATCCCATAGAATAATGAATGTATACTGTTAAAACTTCATCAAAAAATATGGTTTTCCATCGCGAGAGTTTAACTGATTACTGTGATAACTTATAAAGGGTAGGAAATTAAGAGTAATATTGAAATTACAATCATTCAATTAATATTAAAATTAAAAAGCCCGTTATACGCGAATTAGTTAAAGTCGGTTGATGCGCATCCGTTTTTGGATACAGCGAATCAATCTCTTTCAAAAGTTATGCATATTTCGATGTTTCCTTCAGGGGCCATTGTGTGCCGCCAGTTGCATCATACACTGCAAAAAACCTTAAAGTTGGTAAAAGTCGCACAATGTGCATACGATTTTGATGCGCATCCGGTTTTATCAGCGCCTATCAAAAATACGTCAAAATATACCAATTTTAATTAGATTCTTCAAGAACCGCGGATGTGCGTCCACATTCAATTTTTTGTGAAAGACCCATATTACTCGCGTATCTCTTTTCTTTTATGACACGCGTTTTCGCAAATATTATAATCGCCAGTAAAGGATTCCATTTATGTACAAAATTTTAAAGAAAATCGCGGTTTAGTACTCGGATTTGTCAAAATATATTTTTGCTGATTTTCCGATTTTCAAGGTATCTATATCCGCGGTTTTAGTAGATGGACTCGATCGGGGAAGGCTTCATTAGAACCGTCGCGTAAAAAAACTAAATTCACGCGGGTTTCAAAGGAAATGGAATAACAGTTGTAAATTTCACACGCAAAAAATAGGTTTTGTAAGAAAATTCACGCATCAAATTTTGGCCTTTCGACTCCAATTACTAGGATGCTGTAAGGAGCACACTCATGAGATATGCATCAAACGACGTAAAATCACAAGTTCTATAATCGTGTTAAGAGTTTGGAATATTATCTTCTTGCGCGTCCGGATTATTAAAAAAATTCAAAAAACCCCGAAATTCCGGCTTCGAAATGTCAGCATCAATTTTAGGTGGATGCAGTGGATATATCGAAAAATCATACACTACAATCTTGTTTCCCATGGAGTATTCTGTGATTCTTTCTTTGGGGATAGGTCTATAAAATGTAAGGTTAAGCCAAAAATCGTATGGAAACATAAAAAAACTTGTTGGTTTCAACCCATTTTTACTCATTTTTCTACATTGATGCCAACACAGCTTCCACGAAAATTAATTTTAATGGTCGACATTATGGGATCCCTCCTAAAACACTTCATTTTAAAGAATTGTAGTCATACTTTATAGAATATATTAACAGTTCGCGAATTCTGATAGGGTGAAACTCGGATTCATCGATTGCAAAACATTTTTGTTATTTACCATATACACTTTCATACGGACAAAATGTGCCTCATCGAAATAATGGTTTTAGACCCCAATGTGTTTCAGACAATTTGGAGTCGATTGAGCAATGTCCGTCCGTCTGTCTGTCTGGCTGGCTGGGGCGCACGATAACTCTCGAACGGATCAATCGATTCGATCCAAAATTTGGCTTTCGTAATATTTTGTCCGAACTTAGTTTAAGTTCGAAGATGGGTTATATCGGTCAACTCCTTCAGGTACCTCCCACATAAAATTTCGGATAAGTTCACTTTAAGATCTACAATCGCATCACTTTGATTTGTGTTGAAGCAACTTGCATTCGCTGCCTCAATTATAATTTTAATTTTTTTTTTTCAGGGGCAAGTCCATATTTCTTGAGCAAACAGCCCGAAGGTTGTAAAAACCCCCTATGGCACCATATGCAGTGGCTTGAGATCCACTTCCATAATGGTCAATGTCGATCCATTCCTTTAAGTATCTCATTCGCAAAACTTTTGATCTTTAATCCTAATCAACATTTCTGTCGGTTCATACATCCAAACTGTTTAAAACCCCCTAAAGACATACGTTTTTTGGGAACAAATTTTTTCAATATACACAGGCTGAGGGTATATCTCTGTCAGCAAAGCTGACTGATACTTTTTTACTTGTTATGCCCCCAACGACGACTAAGTACCAAATTTCAGACTTGGGAGGGCCTGCAAAGATGGCCCAGTCCAAAAGCCCCCTAGACCTTCTGTGAAGGTCTTCTGAGATAGTCATAACTTGTGATGATGTGGATGAAAGGAATACGGGCCTTGTTTATAAGGGCTTCAAGCTCATCAATTGGCTCTGACGCACATTGGGACGGTTGCAAGCTGCCCGCGGTTCCTATTTCGGATATCCCATCCAGAGTTTCGGCTACAACATGGGTGCCACCACCATATTCGTATGTGGCATAGGTGTTCAAACTGATCCAAAAGCAGAAAAGGGACCCGCAAACCGATACCTGGTCAATTCCTTCCCAGGATGGGGGTGGTAAGGTGATGAAATTTACAATGGAGAGTTCTAGAGAGAACTTTGTTAAGTCTTGTAACCCCCTACAACCTGAACTTCAATGCTTCCGAACTCCTTCTGTCCCTTATAAGATAGACATCGCTTTTGACCAGGAACCCATTAGAGGCCTAATTGATTTTTATTCTTGTAGAACTCCATAGTCATAAGTTGGGGTCTCAGACCGCATGTAATACACTGGCTGTATAGGACATTGGTCTGCCCCATCTTGACCTGTGGTGGCAGGCGCTATCCTGCACTTTGACACAGCGGACGTAATAATTCCCTATAGGAGTGAGTGGGAGTAGGACAGACCACTTCCCAATAGCCTATCCATCTTCACCGATGGGTCCCAGATGGGAGAAGGCGTGAGATCTGGCGTGGCTGAACATCAGACGCTCGTACAAACTTAACGACAATTGCAGGATTTTTCACCATAGTATGGAGGGTATATCAAGTTTGTTTTTTCCCTTTAAAATATATTGGATTTTCTGAGTAAAATCGCAAAATTTTTAAAAAATTGGTTTTTGATTTACTTTATTTTACCCTACACCACTCTGTGATAAGGGGTATAATGGCCTTTGTGCATTTGTATGTAACAAAAGGAAACGAGATAGACCCATAGTTCCTTTTAAGGATATACATAGAATAACTTTCTGAGTCGATTTATGCATGTCCGTCCGACTGTCCATGCATTTTTGAAATCAAAGTACAGGTCGCATTTATTGTCTGATTCAAATAAAACTTGGGAAATACAATTGTTTTGGCCAAACGACGAATACTATTTTGGTAAAAGTCGGATCAGATTTGGATATAACTCCCATATATATGTGCGACCGATTTTAGGTATTTGGTGCACCAATCACGTTAATTATGTGTCATATTATATTATTTGTCATATTATATTTCAAACAAATCCTTATAAAGAAGGTTAACCCTGCAAAAAACTCTAATATAAACAGCATATAAGTGTCCAAAATTATATTGAAATCGGTCGAGATTTGGATATAGCTCCCATATATATTTTCGCCCGATTTTAGGGATTTAGCGCACCAATCACGCTAATTATGTCCAATGTTTGTGAAATTTAAAATGTGTGACAGAATTTGGTCACAAATTATATTGAAATTTGTCGAGGTTTGGATGTAGCTTCCACATATATTTGACTTATTACAGTGGTGTAGAGCATTATTTAGGCCGCCTCGCCAGACTTTGAGTCTGCCCTTACTGGTTTTTGATGCTGCTCTTCAGTTTATTCTAAAATTTGGTTTACTAACGGTTCTACAGGTATCGCGCCATGAAACCGTCAATTTCTGTAAAAACTATATGCAAAAAAAATATATATTGTATTTTATGTTTTTTATCAGCTATCTAACAAAAAATAGAAAAAATTTTGCACAGTGGGATGGGTTCCACTTTTCGCCATTTAATATAAAAATAAAATTTTATCAATGATTCTAATCTTCGATTTTCTTGAAATTTGTTTGACTAAAACTACGATTAATTACACAAATTTTAAGTCCTATTTGGATTCGAATAATTGGAATTTTTCTATTTTTTTTAATTTGTCAATAAAATTTTTTTATATCAGTTTGAAACATTTGTTTTTTGCCAAAAAAATAAAAAAATGGTCCAGTAGACAAATTTTGAACTTTTGTGAGTAAAATATACAAAAAATTCAAAAAATTTACCACTACGGAGAGCCCGGTACGCCAATCTACAGCGACTTTGTGTAACCATAGACACATATCTATATAAACTGATGTCACATATTCTTATTCAACCCTGTATGGGACTGAAAGTCGGCGAGGGTCAGATCAAATAAACACATGTATATATATACCCAGAAAAAATTTGGATCCATTAGTCATTACGTAACCCATTACAAAGTAATGTAAACAAGCTTCTTTTCCCATTACAAGTAATCTAAAAAGTAATGGGATACTTCTTAAAAAATTACTTTTCAACTTCTAGTGGCCACAGAATAACTAGTTATTCTAGTGGTCATTAAATAACTACAAACTGAGTGCGACATGCCCTTGTAAAAATAATGGGGAAGAAAGGGGGTTTGCGATTAGTTACGGCTGCCAAAAATTCCTTACAAAACCCATGATTTTGGGAGGACTATTTTTTCTGGGTAATTGTTCCACAAACATCCCATAAGGGACAAGGGAGACTTCTCTCACATGTATACATTTTAATATAACGCATTTCTCACATGTTTTGTCACCCATAGTTCACAATACCCTATTTGCCATTTATATAACTCAGTTAGCTTATAGTGTAAATATTTTTATTTACACATGTATACATTTATACTGTGGCACAGTTATCGCTATCAGTTCCACAGAGTTTTTATAATCTTTTTTCTCCTGTTTGTTGTTTTCTCTTATACCATTTTATAACTGCCAACATCGTTTGGTTGTTGTTTGTTTGTGGGTTGTAAATATTTTACGTGGACAACCCTATTTACATTTGTTGACAACTGACATATTTACATACATTTACAGCTCATGTACATAGCAATGCATTTGCAAAAAAAAAAAACCAAATGAAAAAAAACACTACAAAACAAATTCAAATATATTCCGGAAAAGGGAATACCAGAAGCTTTGGCATGTACTTAGAAATGAGGAAAATTGGTTAAAGATTTATGTTTCGGGGAAGTCTTACCTCAATCTTTAATAAATAAATTAATTTATAATCACTTGATGGGTTAGATACATGTGATATTAAAGAAAACAACTGTAACATAAATAATGAAAAATTTAATTTCGGGCTTTAAAATATATTAAAGGATGGAATATTTACATAAAACATATTACGCTTACTCTACACAATTACAAAAACCACAACATGGGAAAATAAATACAACATTCCGAAATTTAAATCAAAATCCGGAAAAAAAACGAAAATAGTAGTAAATTCAACAAGTAAGAGAGGACTATAGTCGGACTGGGCCGACTTTGTGATACCCAACACCTATTCCTCTGGGCACTGTTTTCCACGGAATTTATTTAATATAAATATAATTAATTGCATCATTTATTATTGATACAATTTGCATCAAAGGAGATGCCGTGGTTTGGTTTTCAAGTTTCGTAATCGTCATTTGTCGGATAATGGCTCCAGAATTTTAAATTTGGAAATTTGGAATTTTTTTCACAATACTCAATGGTCAATTTCAGCCGGTAAGTACTATCCAATCATTTTTCAAAATAATTGGCATTTCGTTGACCAATCCTTTTACTTCGTGCAAAAATGTGTCAGTATTAAAATATAGCTGTGACCTCTAGCGTGATTATGGTTACAATACACAGAATTTATATTGTGGGATCCCTGTATAAGAAGCCTGTAACTATGTTATGTGACCACGTATATCAGTATAATTGGCATTAATGGAAAGGTCAGGAGTTCCTCTTCAAAATATAACTTACGAAGGTGGAACATATCTTCAAGCATTAATGTTATAGTCATTACCTCATTTCACCCGATAAATATTATCTGCTCATCATGTTAAATTGCAAGCTTCTTTTGTGTCGTAAACTCAAACCTTACTTCAAATTCCGCGCCGAGCATACCATCATTGCGTCCTACAGAAATTTGGTTTTTGGTCAATTTCACCCCCTAAATATTTCACAATCACCACCAAAAACTTTTGTTTATATTCTGGTGGGAGCCCGGCTTATGTACAAAATTTCGTGACAATTGGTCCATAATTGCAGCCTGGAGATTGATTAAAATTTTGAATGGACGGACACTTAAAGTCCTTTTATCTTGTCGATATTTCGCGGTGTTGCATGAATTTTCGGAAAAACAAACTTATAATAACTTTGACATAGGGGATGAAAAATACCAAGGAAATGCTGTGATTGACTTAAACATGGCAAAGCCTAGGAATTATCTTGGTCTCTCTTTTATCACAAATGTGCACTGATGTCCACGTGTTGTAACCTGGGAAGCTGCCTTTAACACTCGTTAAAGGTCCCTCTTTAGAGACGTCCAAGGTAATTTGGTAACTGATGCAGAAAAAGGAAAGAAATTTTTTTTTAACTGTTGGTATTCAATACTCGCTAAGACGACGAAGATACCACAGACCCAATTCCGGAAGATGGTATAGAATGTATGTATACCACCTGGCCAAGACGAGGTAAACATGCCAATAAACCGGCAGACGAATAATAAGACCGCAGGAGGCGACTCGCTGGTAAGATGTATGCATCAGCTAGTTAGCACCATCTGGCAGGAAGAACGCGTTCCCGACGACATGAACCTGAGCATCCAATGCCCCATCCATAGGAAAGGAGATAAGCCTGTGTACTCTAACTATAGGGGCACAAGTCTGCGCACTATTGCTAATAAGATTGTGTCAGATATATTGTGTGAACGACTAAAGCCTATGATCAACGAAATAAAACCCTAGAAAAAATCCAAGATATGCAGGTCGACAGTTATTTTTTGTCGATTATAGAGAAGCCTTCGACTGTCCCTATTCCTTATGTTCAAAAACGTTCTAGGCCATGTCTGAATATAGTATCCCGGCAAAATTCATTCGGCCTTGCAAGATGACTTTAACTAATAGCCGGTCCTTAGTTAAAATAGGAAAAATCTCTCTGAACAGTTTAGTACCAAAGAAAGTTTTTGACAAGGACACAGACTTGCATGTGCCCTTTTCAATATCCTGCTGGAAAGTTAAAGAAAATGAAAAGATCAAAAGAAATGACACAATACACAAAAAGCCATATGTGCTTGCTTAGTCCGAGAGGGAAGAGGTAACTAATTCCATTAAGAAGGTTGAAGAAGAATCTGCTAAAGTAGGTCCAGCAGTAAACGGCGATAAGACGCGCAATGCGTCCACAGAACTCGGACCAACTGTTGAAGTTGGTTCCTATAATTTTGAAGTAATTAAATACTTTGTTTACCTCGGCACCGCCATAAGTAAGTTGACGACTTCTAAATTCAAGAGGCAGTGGACTCGGATCTCATTGGCAAGGTGGTTAGCAGAAATAAAATTAAATGGGCTGTCAACACTTTCAACCCATATAAGTCACCTGGACCGGATGGTATAACGCCGACGATGCTTCAATTTGCAGTACCGTAGGACGTGTTTGACTCTCTCGTGTGTACCGGGTATGTGGAAAGAGGTAAAACTTACTTACATTCCCAAAGCGGGAAAACATAGTCACTCTGCACCAAAGGACAACAGACCCATTTGCTTATCATCCGTTCTCCTTAAGACTCTCGAACGACTGATCGATCTGGAGATAAGGAGTCATGTAGACACCGGCACTATAATCAACTCGCAGCACACCTATATCAAAGGCAAATCTGTGGAATCTGCTTTGCATGAGATGGTAGGTTTTATTGAGAGGAACATGGAAAACACAAACTATACCATGGCTGCCTTTCTATACATAGAAGGAGCTTTCAACAATGTAGAACTTGAATCCATAAACCTCTCACTTAAAAAAGTTAACACATCTGAAACCCTAACTTGTTGGATAAATAATATGCTAAAGAACATAATTATAAACTCCAATATTGGGGAGACAAAAATTAGGAAAACAGTAACTAGAGGCACCCCCAGGGTGCTGTGGCTACTTGTTATAAACAATATTCTGACGGAGCTGGTATCAAAGTTGTTGCCGATTTCCGGTAAGTTTTCGTCCACCATTTCGGAGCTTATTCAAGGAGCCTTATCGACGATGTCGCACTGGGCCAAGGCTAACGGCCTTGGAGTAAGCCCATCTAAGACAAAACTGGTAATGTTCACGAAGAAGCGTAAGCTCGGCGTATTTGTTCCGCCTACACTGGATGGAGTGCAGCTTCAGCTCTCGCCCGAGGCAAAGTACCGTGATATAATCCTGGACTGTCAATTACGATGGAACAGGAATGCGAAGAGAGGACTGATTGCACTTCATTCATGCAAGAATTCTATTGGGAAAGGTTGGGGTCTAGACCCATCGATTATACACTGGTTGTTTGGTGGCGCTTACTGCGCCAAAAATCGACTTCCAGCAAAATAGACAAGAGCGGCCGTGATTCTCATAACTGGAGCCTCCAGGAGTGCACTGCAAGCTGCCCTGAACGCAATGCTGAACCTAAGGCCTCTGGACCTCAGCATTAAGGGTCAGGCAACTCGTAGTGCCCCAAGGCTTCATGAACAGAATCTCTGGCGCGATTGTACCTATGGGCATGGATGTATCCTTAATGAATCAGGTATCAATGTGAACCAACGTGGAAAAATAAGCGACTATATATCACGAGTCCTGAGATTTAACGATATAGATGCCGTTATACCTAGTAGAGACGACTGGAACTTCAGTAACCCTCCTCTGGGCGGTCTGGCCTTTTATACAGAGGGTTCGAAGATGGAGGAAGGTATGGGGGCTAGCGTCTACTGTGTAAGGCTATGTCTTGAGTACGCTTACAGGTTAGATAACAACCGTAGTGTTTTCCAGGCTGAAATATTTTGATTTCAGAAGGCAGCGGAATTGATAAAAAGTTTGGATGCAGAAATCTTTGAACTGGTGACTATCTTTGTGGATAGTCATGGCTCTTAAAACCATCAAATCATGCAACATGAAGTCCGATGTCGTCCTTAAGTGTAGAAAAGCCTTGGGAACGCTAACTAACGGTTATGCTGGGTACCAGGATACCGCGACTATATGGGTAATGAAAGAGCAGATGAATTAGCTAGACGAGGATCGCAGTCTACAGATCTAGCAATCGCTGACCCCACCAAACCACCCATTTGTCCCTTTTTCCAAAGAATTGGAACGTTATCTGACGAAAGAGCCAGTGAATTATGGCATAATGTATTGTGTCAAGATCCATTTGGCCGTCTCTATCAGTCAAAAGAACGAATTCTCTGTTGAACCCGAGTAAAGCTGAAGTTAGAGTAATGACGGAGTTATCACTGGACACTGCTATATCAGGGCCTTTACCATCAAATGGGATGATGATGTTACTGACTATTGCAGACTTTGTGAGGATGAGGAGAAGATGGAGACGATCGAGCACATCCTGTGTGGATGTCCAGCCCTGGCTCGTAGGCGGCATAGATTAGTGGGTGTTTACTTTCCACCGTGTCTAACCTTCTATTCAACTGTGGAACCTGCTGTAATCTACAACATCATCAGAAATCTGAAGTGGCTGGGACAGCGCAACATGAACACGTGAACCGTATTTCAAATATTCTACCAACCATCACCACACAAACTTTCTCTCCATTAACACTATTTTTCCCTTCTAAAATTTTCTACTCAATTACTTCTTTTACACTTTCATAGCTTCCTTTTTAATTTTGACTCTTTCTTCTTTTCTCTATCTTTCTTTTCTTTACAGTACATCCCTCGTTTTTCCCCCGAATGATCACAATATACCGGAAGGTCTCCGAGTGACACAGTCACAAATTAGTGGCTGCACAACCCCAAACCTAACCTAACCTTCGTAGAAATATTACGATTTGCAAAGTATGGGCCAAATTGGTTGCTGCCGTCAGGAGTTATCATGCGCACAAATTTTCCGAACTTTTGTGGGGGATGCACCCAAAGGAATGGACCGATATAACTCATCTTCGTACTTAACCTAAGCTCGGACCAAATATTACTATGACCAAATTTTAGACCGAATTGGCAGATCCGTTCGAGAGTTATCTCCAATCACTACACATGGTGCCATAGGGGATTTTTACACCTTTCGGGCTATTTTCATAGGTAGTATGGACTTGCCCCTGATAAAACTTGTACCGTCGTAGTGAGGGCCGCTAATACAAGTTGCTACATCAAATATCCAAGCGATTCGAGAGCAGAACCTAAACTAAACTTTTCAGAAATTTTGTGTTTCAGGTAACCGAAGGAGTGGACCGATATAGATAAGGTTCCAATATGGACTCTATTCGAACCTCACCGATGTCTGGTAGAAAGTTCACGATTTGCAAAGTATAGTCCCAATCGGTCACTCTCTGCAAGAGTTATCGTGTGCACAAATTTTCCGAACATTTTCGAACTTTTGTGGGGAGGTACCTGAAGGAGTAGACCGATATAGTCCATCTTCGAAATTAAACTAAGCTCGGACAAAATAATACTATGGCCAAATTTAAGACCGAATTGGCAGATCCATTCGAGAGTTATCGTGCTCTCCAATCACTACACGTGTTGCCATAGGGGATTTATACATTTCTCGGACTATTTTCTTAGGTAGTATGGACTTGCCTCTGATACAACTTGTACCGTCATACTGAGGGCAGCAAATTGCTACATGAAATGTCAAAGCGATTCGAGAGCAGAAACTAAACTGAACTTTTCAGAAATGGAGTGGACCGACATACATAAATGAAGTTCCAATATGGACTCTATTGCAACCTCATCTATGTCTGGTAGAAATTTCACGATGTGCAAATCGGTTACTCCGTTCAAGAGTTATCGTGCGCACAAATTTTCCGAACATTTTCGAACTTTTGTGGGGGTGGTACCTGAAGGAGTGGACCGATATGGCCTATCTTCGAACTTAAACTAATTTGGGCAAAATATACCGAAGTGAAAAATTTGGTCCGAATCGGTTTATCCGTTAGAGAGTTATCGTGCGCACCAACAAGCCAGACAGACGGACGGACATGGCTAAATTGACCCCAAATTGTCTGAAACAGATTTCGTCCAAACATACTTGGGGTCTTAAACTATTATTTTGATGAGGCACATTTTGTCCGTATGAAAGTGTATGTATATACCCTCGTTAGCGTAAATGCTGAAGGTATAAAATCGGTGCGGAAACATAGGGGAAAAGTGATTCTTTACATTTTTTTACTGCTACGTGATGGTATTTCTTAATTTTTAAAAAAAAAATGCAGAAAAATTAAAACCCTAGTGTTCATGTTGACAATATTCCCTCTGTGTAATTTAATTTCGAGGTCTAATATTAAATGAAAAGCTGAGGATCGTCATCAACAAACGCCTAAAAATTTGCACCCTAATCCAGTGTTTAGCCTTGTCTGTAGTGCGATTCTCTAACTTATTTTTTGAGTTACCAACAACAATAGGTAAAATTAAAATGCGACCAATAAAAAGTAATCGCACAGTTGTACCGATAGTTTTTTTGAACCTTTCATTCATAATTTGGCGTTTTGAATTAGTTCCTTTTTTTTTACCGATTTTTGTCGGTAACTGGTAGTCCTTTGCTTCTTGCAGTTCGTGTGGTCTACAAAGCTGCGGAATGAAATGAATTTCCGACTACACATAATCTAATAAATCGCATATCTTTCTTCCTCTTGTCAACTGTAGAATAGTTGGTAATTGTTTGTACTTTAAAGCCGACACGTGGAATCGCTCTTACTGTAAAACGTTAATATAACCTATGCCTCCCTTAACTTCATCCGTCAAACTTTTGTTGAATTTAGGAGAATAGAATTATTCCTTTTTTTCTCAGTGCCAAATTCATTTCAAAATTAGTTTGTATTTTTTCCCTCAACCATACAATACTTTTCTTTGGGGATTAATATCCTGTGAGGCCTTTGAAGCAATACCACAAACAAAAATTCGCACTGAAGGACCAAAAGTAAGCAACAGTGAGTGCTAAGCCACCCAAATTCAGAAATTCCACAACATCCCTATAAATGAATGTTACAATTGGTTTAAAGGCCAATTTCACTGCTTTGCTTTAGAGCTAAATGTATTCATACAACAACAAAAGTATCGCGTTCTAAAATACAATGCGTCTATGATTTCAACCCATACGAGGGTATGTTCTTTTGTCCACATCATTCGTCTGACCGCCGTATTCATGTCCTTTGGTATACAAAGTCAACACGAATGTCAACAGCATACGCTATAGTACAAAGTCCAACGGTATTTAGGCAATCATACAAAGAACAAACCAAATATGGTCACCAAAAGCAAATTTGGAAATTCATTGTTAAATGGACAGTACCTAACAAAGTGGAATGGAATTAAACACATTTTCCAAGCCATGGTTGCTTGAAATGGAAAAGGAAAAATTTTTTCAAAGAGGAAAAACCCACATACAATTAAATACTGAATTTTTGTGGACTAATTTCATTTGGGGCGTATAGACTACGCGGTTATGGTAGTGAGATGTATCTGAATCTAGATATACACAGAGTTTCTTGGTTGTCGTCAGAACCAGAAACCAAAAATCAAGTAGATCATCTTGTGAAAGACAAAATATTAGCCATTATTTCTAAGACGAACAGATCAAAATTATATTATACGACCGCTTAGAAAAAGCACTTGACCGTTGTTCTGGCCTTAAAAAATTTTATTAGATTTGTATGCCAAAATGAAAAGGAGAATATCTCTCTCTGACACAACTGTCAAGAAATTTAGTCTCTATCGTGACACATCCGACAATGGAATGAGGCTAAAAGTAAGGTCACATTAGGCTCACTGAGATCAAGTAAGCATACATTTCAATACATTATTTGAGCTCACTTGCTCTCAGTAAGCGCACACTGCCGGTTGCTGGAGCAAATATTTGACTAATTTTCGCAGCCGAACAAAAAAAACAGAACATTCATAAGGGCTGCCACCAGACCAAAAAACAAGGAATCAAATTGATCATGTTGTGAAATATGAGATACATTCATCGATCATATTGGATATACAATCGTTACCGATTTAACTTGACAAATAAAGTACGGCCAGACACAATACAGAAGTTGGACATCGATAATCAGCAATAACAACAGGTAGCCGCAGCATATTCCACTAAACTGATCCAAGTGCTTTATGAAATCATTCCTCGTTCCGAAAAAATATCTACACAAAGCATTGTCCACTACATAGAAACAGTCGCAGAGATTTCGGGAGAAAATGCGAGAGGGACAACGTCTTTTCTGCAGGAAAAATAGAGAAATGGAAAAGCGGGATTGTGAAAAAATCAAGATGTATAGGAGCAGAAGACCGAAAATTATACCAGAGAGTGAACATGAAACTGATGGTTTTGGTAAAGATACATTATCCTGTGGACTCAAAGAAGGTAATTTGATACAAATAGTGCGCTCGGGATATGAGAAGAGAATTTTCCAAACTGTTGGTATCCAATGCTAAAGACTATACCACAGATCCAATCCCAGAAGATGGTATTACAGGTATAGCATCCGTCCAAGATGAGATAAAGACAGCAATACGCTGACTGGAGAATACCAAGTACAAAAAATTAGGTTCAGCGGGGCCGAAATATTCTGTCAAAATTCTGTAAGTTCGGTAAAAAAATTTAAGCTAAAATCCTCAAAATACCGAAAAGGGGGTTATGGAGGCCATACCAAAACATGGACCTATCGTGTCAGTGTTATTTTATAGATCCGCGAAAAAAACTAGGTAAGTCCGACAAGACAAGCCCATGATTCAGGAGTGTTAGAACCTTCAACAAATATTAGGAATGTGCTCCGAAGCACTTCCGCCTTGCACTCAGAAGGTGTACGGTTCAATCCCCGAGCAGAGCATCAATATTTTCGAGAGTCTCAAATCCCATCGGGGTAATATTGGCTTACATTTCTTGAGTATTTCAGGCATGTAAGTCTCTAAAAGTGACGTAGGGGATGGAAGATACCAAGGAACGGTCCTGACCGGTTTTATCATGGCAAAGCCTAGGATTTATCTTGGTCCCTCTTTCATCTCAAGTGGACACTGACCTCCCCGTGGTGTCACCTGGGGAACGGCCTTTAACACCCGTTAAAGATAGCGAGCTAACATGTGCCGCGCGTTCACCCATAAAAACGTTAAAAACTTACAATGAAAAAACGAAAGAAAAGAAAAACAAACCCCTCTAAAGTTGACGAAGCCCGCAAACGTTTTAAGGACCATGATCTGCGAATCTGCACCTGGAATGTTCACACTCTTTATAGAGAAGGTGCAGTCTTCGCATTGGCAGACGTACTTGAAAAGTACAAGGCCGATACAGGAAATACGATGGATTAGGAAAGGCGTCACAACAACACCTAAAAGTGACGCACTGTATTAAAGCTGACATGACGTTAAGCATGAGTTTGGTTGCGGATTCGTAGTTAGTCGGTGGCTAAAGCATCTGGTATCAAGCTTCACCCCAGTGAATGAAAGACTTGTCGCAATTCGAATAAAAGCTAAATTCTTTATTTGCGCTCATGCTCCCACTGAAGAAAAGGACGAACAGACCAAAGATATATTTTACGAGCGCTTAGAAGAAACATATGACCGTTGCCCTGCCCATGACATTAAAATCATTCTAGGCGATTTTAATGCCAAAATTGGAAAGGAGAATATCTTTGGCCCAACAGTCGGAAAATTCAGTCTCCACAGTGAAACATCCGACAATGGTATGAGGCTGATAGACTTTGCAGCTGCAAAAAACATGGTAGTTAGCAGTACCAGATTTAATCATCTCGATATTCATAAGGGCACCTGGCTGTCTCCAGATCAAAGAACAAGTAATCAAATTGATCATGTTGTAATAGATGGAAGACATTCATCCAGCGTGTTGGATGTACGATCGTTCCGAGGCGCAAACATTGATTCGGACCACTACCTTGTTGCAGCAAAGGTACGTACCCGTCTAAACGTTGCAAATAAAGCACGAACAGACACAACGCGGAAGTTGGACATCGATAGGCTGCAAACACAACAGATAGCCACAGCATATTCCACTCAACTATCCCAATTGCTTAACGCGAGCACTCCTTGTTCCGATAACATAACAACACAATGGCAACATATTGCCCACTCCATGCAAACAGCCGCAAAATCCATACTTGTATTCCAGAGACCTCCACAAAGGAATTCATGGTATGACCAGGAGTGTCGTGCTGCTACCAAAGAGAAAAATGCGGCATATAGAGCTCCTTTACAATCAGTAGCAACGCGTAGCGCACGCGAGAGATATCGGGAGAAAAGGAAAGAAGAGAAACGTCTTTTCCGCAAGAAAAAGAGAGAAATGGAAAAGCGGGAGTATGAAAAAATCGAGATGTACAGGAGCCAGAATGAAGTCCGAAAATTCTACCAAAGAGTGAAACATCAAACAGATGGCTTTGGTACAGGCACATCCTCCTGACCTAGAGACCAGCAAGGTAATCTGGTAATAGATAGAGATAGCGTGCTCAGGATATGGAAGGAACATTTTTCCAATCTGCTGGTATCCAATAGTAGCGAAGACGATGATACCATAGATCCAATCCCAGAAGATGGTATAGAATGTATACCGCCCGGCCAAGATGAGGTAAAAACAGCAATCAACCGGTTGAAGAATAATAAAGCAGCAGGAGCCGATGGCTTACCAGCCGAGCTGTTTAAAACCGGAGGCGACGCGCTGATAAGGTGTATGCATCAGCTAGTTAGCACCATGTGGCAGGAAGAATGCGTACCTGACGATTGGAACCTAAGCATCCTATGTCCTGTCCACAAGAAAGGAGGTAAGACTGTATTCTCAAACTATAGGGGCATAAGTCTTTTCCCTATTGCCTATAAGATCGTGTCAGGGATATTGTGCGAACGACTAAAGCCTATGGTCAACGAGATAATTGGACCATACCAATGCGGCTTTAGACCTGGCAAGTCCACCATTGACCAGATATTTACCCTGTGGCAAATCCTGGAGAAGACCCAAGGGATGCAGATCGACACCTACCACCTTTTTGTCGATTATAAAGCAGCCTTCAACAGTCCGCTGCGTTCAAAGGTATTCCAAGCAATGTCTGAATTTGGTATCCCCGCAAAGCTCATCCGGGTTTGTAAAATGACTTTAACTGACACGAGGTCCTTAGTTAAAATTGGAAAGAACCTCTCCGAAGAGTTTGGTACCAAAAGAGGTTTCAGACAAGGAGACAGCCTTTCGTGTGATCTCTTCAACATCCTGCTGGAAAAGGTTATACGAGAGGCAAACGTCAAAAGAAGTGGCAAAATCTACCCCAATAATCACATGTTACTTGCTTATGCTGATGATATAGACATCATGGGCCGATCAGTAAAAGAAGTAACTGATACCTTTAGGAAGGTCGAAGCAGAATCTGCAAAAGTGGGTCTGGCGGTAAACGGCGAAAAGACCAAATTGATGGTGTCGACGCGCAAAGCGTCCATAGAGCTCGGACCAACTGTGGAAGTTGGTACCTACAATTTTGAGGTAGTTAAAGATTTCGTCTACCTCGGCACTGCCATAAACACAACAAACAACATCAGTTGTGAAATAAGAAAAAGAATTGTATTGACCAACAGATGCTACTATGGTCTAAGTAAGCAATTTAAAAACAAAGCCACATCTCGTCAAACAAAAATAACACTATACAAAACGCTGATATTACCCGTGCTAATGTATGGCTCCGAAGCATGGGTACTTGCGCAAGCAGATAAGGCAGTGCTTGGTGTGTTTGAGAGGAAAATTCTTCGAAAGATCTACGGGCCGATTTGCGTTGACGGTGAATATCGACGTCGTATGAACCACGAGCTATATAAGCTATACAAAGACATGAATATAGTTAAACGTATCGAGATGCAACGATTGCGTTGGCTAGGCCATATCATGAGAATGAGCGATGATGAACCCGCTAAAAAGGCGTATGAATACATTGCACATGGCGGTACACGCAGAATCGGCAGGCCTAAGTTTCGATGGAGCATACAAGTGGATGAAGAAATGGAAAGGCGCGGTATTCCAAAAAGTCAAGCGAAAAACAGAGAGGAATGGAGATCTTTTCTTAGTTCGGTCTATGGAACAAATGTTCTGTAATGGGCCAACTAAGTAAGTAAGATGATGAATCCGCTAAAAAGGCGTATAAACACGGACCGCTTGGGGGTGCACGGAGAATTGGCAGGCCAAGGAATAGATGGCGCTAACAAGTGGATGATGAGATGAAAAGGCGCGGTATTCCAGAGTGCGAAGCACCAAATAGAGAGAATTGGAGATCTTTTCTTAGTTCGGCCTATGGAACAAATGTTCTGTAATGGGCCAGCTAAGTAAGTAAGCCTCTAAAAGTGGTGCCTTTAGATAATAAAATAATAACTTACTTTTCTGCTCGCCTTTGGGTATAAAAAAAAGTCTTCGTTTTCCGAAAGAAAATATATGTTTATCTGATTGTAATTCACACAACTCTTGTCTGTACACAATTACCCACCAAATACGGGAAGACTTGGGATAGTATTCATTGACACATTTGGCAAGTAAAACAATAACGTTTCACCATTACAATTTGGTCAATTGCGGATTATGCTACGTAGCAGCAATGCAACAATTGTTTTTCTCCAAAGAGAAGTTAACTACACATTCGGTGGCATTTTGGTGCAATTGTTAGGGGAATCAAATGTCAATGTGGTGACACAACACATTCGTGTATTTAAAATTCTTTATCGAAATAATTTTTCCTATTAGACTGAGAAAAATATATTCGAATGATAAAAGGAAGTAAGAAAACAGCCATCAACTGGTAGCTAAGAAAAATCCAATCAACAAAATCTCCGAAAGTATTGCTTAGAATTGGAAAAAATTATGGTTTGGTTGGTTTAAGGGGTAGCTATAGCCTTCATAGCCTTAAATGGTATGTTTGATATGCAATTTTTAAAGTCAAACCACTTTTGTAATGATTGCTATTCTCATGTAACTATTGGCCTAATTAAAAATTATGCTCTTGTAGTCACCGTCGCACACGGACATTCTTACCTACCCACCAAAAAAAAAAGTCGGATGTCCGACAAGTCTGAGCGCCTTCAAAAAATTGTTTTCTGATTCGATTTCTGTAAGGGAGTTTTACCCATTTCGTTCCGAATTCGCAGTTTATTCCCTCCGCATTGTCAATATTTCGATTTCAATACGAATTCGCAACAAAATATATCCGATTTTTTTTTCTCTCCCTAATGTTGTCCCGATATCATGTCTTGTCGGATGCAAAATCGGATGGGGCATCAGATATATGATGTCGAATTCAGAATGATTGGTTTTCTCGGTTTCAATCAATTGGCCACTGGCATGTTTTATGTCAGTAGTTATACTAAATCACAATCCTATATTCCTGTGAATTAATGGAAATAGCGAAAGAGTGAACGCCTTTCATTGATGTTTCGACCACAATACCATTGACTATTAAAAAACGCAAGGCAATTGACCAGTTCAACAATCAAACAAGCCAAAGGAATTGAAAAAAAAATTTTGAAGTTTAACTAGAAAACAGTTCCCAGTTTTGATAATGCTTTTGTTCACAAACCCACACTCATCCAAGCCGTTGCATTTTGAACAGAGAGAACATACCAAATGCGGATAATGCAAACCAAACATTGGATGGAGATTTACAAATAGTTTCATGTTAATTTTAGCCCTGTTGGTTGGATTTAACAGCGCGCAAGTGAATGAAATGAATACCAGCAAACTCTTCATCCATCACCTACTCGTTCGTTTTAATCATTATTTTCCATTCGGAGAATATGAAATTCTTGTGTAGTAGCTTTAAAAGGAAAGGAATTTTATTAAAAAAAAAAAAAAAACAATTAAAAGAGGGCTAGAATATTTATATGATTGCGAAGTCTCCCTTGTTCCTTCGGGAACGTTGTGGGAATATATGTATGTATGATTGCGACACGTTATACATATGTTGTTTTTATTATTTCGTAATAAGCAGATGGACAATTTTGGCTACATATATGTACATACATACATATTTCTTCAAAAAAATTAAAAAATTGTATTAAGAAAGAAATAATACCAAAAGCATTTAGAAATAGCTTTGGTGACATTATCCGATTCGATCAATGAAATACATCTATATTTCGAGGTACTACTACGAATTCCTCTATCATAATCTTAATACTTTAGAGCAAATGTTGTAGCTGTGAAAATTTTCTACAAGAATGACGTTTATGACTTTTTCCTAGGTTTTAATATTTTTGAGATATAGAAGATGAACTGACTGTATCGACTCCTTACAAAACAATGTTATGCACGCCTTAACTAACTTTAAGTGGAAGTTGCTTACAACTGGGACGTTTTTGCAGATTCTGAATCTACAATGTTCACAGATGAGAAAAATTAAAAAAAAAAAAAAAAAAACAAGTAAAAAAGCGTTAAGTTCGGCCGGGCCGAACTTTTCATACCCTCCTTACTTACTTACTTAGCTGGCCCATTACAGAACATTTGTTCTATAGGCCGAACTAAGAAGAGATCTCCATTCCTCTCTATTTGTTGCTTTGCTCTCTGGAATACCGCGCCTTGTCATCTCATCATCCACTTGTTTGCGCCATCTATTCCTTGGCCTGCCAATTCTGCGTGCACCGCCATGTGGCATGTATTCATACGCCTTTTTAGTGGGTTCCTCATCGCTCATTCTTATAATATGGCCTAACCAACGCAATCGCTGCATCTCGATACGTTTAACTATAATGATGTCATTGTATAGCAGATACAGCTCGTGGTTCATACGGCGTCGATATTCACCGTCAACGCAGGTCGGTCCGTAGATCTTTCGAAGAATTATTCTCTCAAACACGCCAAGCACTGCCTTATCTGCTTGCGCAAGTACCCAGGCTTCGGAGCCATACATCAGGATGGGTAGTATCAGTGTTTTGTAGAGCGTTATTTTTGTTTGACGAGATGTGGCTTTGTTTTTAAACTGCTTACTTAAACCAAAGTAGCATCTGTTGGCCAATACAATTCTTCTTTTTATTTCACAACTGATGTCGTTTTATGTGTTTACGGCGGTGCCGAGGTATACGAAGTCTTTTACTACCTCAAAATGATAGGAACCAACTTCAACAGTTAGTCCGATCTCAGTGGACGCATTGCGCGTCGACTCCACCAGCTTGGTCTTCTCGCCGTTTACCGCCAGACCCACTTTAGCAGATTCTCCTTCAACCTTCATAAAGATATCGGTTACTTATTTTACTGATCGTCCCATGATGTCTATATCAACCGCACAAGCAAGTAACAAGTGGCTATTGGGGTAGATTGTGCCACTTCTTTTGAAGTTTGCCTCTCGTATAACCTTTTCTAGCAGGATGTTGAAAGGACCACACGAAAGGCTGTCACCTTGCCTGAAACCTCTTTTGGTACAAAACTCTTCGGAGAGGTTCTTTCCTTTTTTAACTGAAGATCTTGTGTCAGTTAGCGTCATTTCACAAAGCCGAATGAGCTTTGCGGGGATACCAAATTCAGACATGGCCTGGAATACCTTTGAACGTAGTGGGCTGTCGAAGGCTGCTTTATAATCGACAAAAAGGCGGTAGGTGTTGATATGCATCTCTTGGGTCTTCTCCAGGATTTGCCGCAGGGTAAATATCTGGTCAATGGTGGACTTGCCAGGTCTAAAGCCGCATTGGTATGGTCCAATTATTTCGTTGACCATGGGCTTTAGTCGTTCGCACAATATCCCTGACAATATCTTGTAGGCGATAGGGAGAAGACTTATGCCCCTATAGTTGGAGCATAAAGTCTTATCTCCTTTCTTATGGACGGGGCACGTTCTTCCTGCCAGATGGAGCTAACTAGCTAATGCATACACCTTATTAGCGCGTCGCCTCCGGTTTTAAACAGCTCGGCTGGAAGGCCATCAGCTCCTGCTGCCTTATTATTCATCAGCCGGTTTATTGCTGTCTTTACCTCATCTTGGTCGGGTTGTATACCTTCAATACCATCTTCTGGGATTGGATCTGTTGTATCTTCGTCGACTTCGGTACTATTGGATACCAACAGTTTGGAAAAATGCTCATTCCATATCCTGAGCACACTATCTGTATCAGTTGCCAGATTACCTTGCTGGTGTCTTCAGAAGGATGTGCCAGTTCTAAAGCCATCAGTTTAATGTTTCACTCTT
This sequence comes from Musca autumnalis, assembly GCF_047663935.1. Classification (NCBI taxonomy): domain Eukaryota; kingdom Metazoa; phylum Arthropoda; class Insecta; order Diptera; family Muscidae; genus Musca; species Musca autumnalis. The sequence goes on along the minus strand of NW_027411866.1, from coordinate 206,903,683 downwards.
TGGTAGAATTTTCGGACTTCATTCTGCCTCCTGCACATCTCAATTTGTTCACACTCCCCCTTTTCCATCTCTCTCTTTTTCCTGCGGAAAAGTCGTTTCTCCTCTCTCCTTTTCTCCCGGTACCTCCCTCGTGCGCTACGCGTTACTACTGATTGTAAAGTAGCCCTATATGCCGCATTTTTCTCTTCGGTAGCAGCACGACACTCCTGGTCATACCATGGATTCCTTGGTGGAGGTCTCTGGTATCCAAGTACTGATTTTGCGGCTGTTTTCATCGAGTGGGCAATGTTTGCCATTGTCCTGATTTGTTATAGGGACGAGGAGGGCTTTGATTAAGCAGTTGGGCCAGTTGAGTGGAATATGCTGTGGATATCTGTTGTGATTGTGGAAAAATTCTTCTAGCTACCTTTAGCAAGTTCTCAACAATGAACTGTCAAAATGTTTCTCTCATTTCGCTCTCTTTTATTGAACTTTCGTGTAAAAAGACAGCTTAGTAACATTTCGAAATAATTATTACAAATTATCACGTAAAAAGACACACCTAATGTATCACCTTCTTTCTTGCACCATGATTACAGCTAAATTTTATTTTTCAGACTGAACACGTGTTTATATGAAATTGAATGTTGAAACGAAATGTCAAAAATGAAGCCAGGCGAAGAGTTCAAAAGTTCAACCATTTTCAACTCTGTGGCCTAAAGCCTCGCTTCGTTGTGGTCTGTCCTAATGAAAACAGTACAACTTCTCTTTTGCGCTTTGAAGCGAGGCGGAAAAAATAAGCAACAAAAATCCATTGTGTTCTCGCCTTTAATACTTTAAAGCTGTTTCTCGGTAGCCCACATAAATTTCAAAGTTTAATACAATGAGTTTCGTCATCAATACATTAAGGTTTACTACACATTAATTTAGACCTAAAGTATTCATTATACTGCCCTGATCATTATTACATGTCCCCACACAAGGATGCCGCTTGTAAAGCTGCATAAATATGACCATGGAACAAATTAATCCAACGAAAGGAATTTATGCGGCCAACATTGTAAAACCTAATGCAACGTTAAGATGTAAACGAAATTAATGAAGCCGAACAATCGAATTTCTTACTTAACGATTATCGGAGCAATCAATGAATGGTCTTATTACGTTATAAACTCTACAAGGTATGTATGTAGTAGATATGCATTTGCATTAGGTTCATTTGGGAATATTCATTCCGTTGAAATATTAATGGCGATTTTCGTAACTTAAAGATAAAATTTGCAAATTGCATTACCAAAGAAAATATGCCAAACGATTACGATGCACGGCGATTAAATTCGTGTCCATTATCGTCAGCCACAAACACACACACACATACTTACACACAGTGAAAATGCTCGTTATGTTGCGGTATTCAGTGGAAGTTTTCACAATGCCGCAACCTTTTGCCGCAATTAGCTGTTGGCAGGAAAATGTCTTGCAGCTGCATTTTCTCTAATTGGGAGAACATTGCATTGCAATGGAATGGAACCTCATTACCGGTTAATTATCAAAATATAAAATCTAATTGTAATATTACGGAAGTAGCAATTAGTGATGACGAGCAGCCACCACAGCCACCATAGCGCGCTAAACGTTAATGGTGTTGATGAGAATGGTAAAAATGCTATGACAAATGTATTGCGAAAAATATAATTTGCTTTTAATTTGGGTTATGCAATTTCGGCGAATGGGGCGGGGGGGTTGGTTAAATTTTTAAAATTGAATTTTAATTAGAGCTTAAAATTAAAGTTTATTTGTTTCGCAAAAGGTTCATGGTTAAAAAGACCTCCCAGATGGTTATTGAATTCAAAAGTGAAAAGGAAGTTAAAAACTACAAAAGGTTTGTCCAGAGATTAATTAATGATTTAAAATTTATATGAGTAATAATATATGGTAGTAATCAACGGTCCTGAAAAACTTTTTCATGGTAAAGTCCAACATTTTTGGTAACTCTTGCATCTTTACCTCTTATTAGAGGAAATGAGCTAGCATATGCCGCACAACAGGTTTACCCTACCCATATGGACAATACAAACATGTCAGTTCATAAACCATCCTTGGAGAAAAATCATTAAGCTCGGCCGGGCCGAATTTTTATACCCTTCACCATTAAATAATCTTAACTAAAATGGTGTAATTTTTTTTCTTCCCTGTCCACAGTTTTAGGCGCAAACATTTTCGACCACAGATAACCCAAATGTCTAAATTATCTAATCTAGTCTAAAAAGTGTTCAATCAGGTGGTACGTTTATATGGAGTCTATATCGAAGTGTGCACCGATGTTTTTAAAGTTTTTAGTTGGGAAGTTTCGTGACTGCAGAGAACCGCAAATATCAAATTTCAGGTAGTTCCGTCAAATACGCTGAAAACACCGAAAATCAGGACCTATATTGACAATATTTGCTGCAGAAGTGTTGCGCGCAATACATGCTTAAAATGTCAAATGTCAAGCATGTTCGGTGAAGAAATAAAGCTAAAATTCTCAAAGTACCGAAAATCAAAAGGTACGCTAAAATTGCACCAATACCAAAAAGTAAAAATTTGTATTGAAAACGTTTTGGGACTACTGTGAATGTCAAATTACGAGTAATTCCGTCAATCAATATAGCTAAAAACCTAAAAATACTTCACTCAGAAGGCATCGTTATATGGGGCCTTACCAATACGTGGGCCAATGTTCACAATTTTTTTCCACCGGACCAAAATTTTGGATGTTCATGTTAGCAAAAATTTGTTATTTAATAATGATGTAAACCTTGTTTTAGACTTTTATTGCTGACGATGTATGACGATATTCACCATTTTTTTCTTGTTTTTAGAACACTTTGCAATATCATAAATCGGTTTTAATATATAAATGTTCAATTCAATAATAGTCACATATATTTTTGAGCATATCATTTATCAAATTGGAGGCCGTCGTCAGTATACTTCAGGAATAGGCTAAGTACCATTCACTTCGGTAAGACCAACGTAGTTTAATGACCGAAACTTAAGAAAGAGAGTGCAATCATAAAACCAGAGGAGTACCTTAAAATATTGTTTTTTGGCTTCGACACATCTATTTATTTATATGTGCATATTGAAATCGGTTCAGATTTGGCTGTAATATATCACTATGCAACACTGAAAAAGCAAACAACTTCTAGTATGCATTTTTTGAAATCACATATTTAGACTACAAAAACCCTAGTAGGGTTTTGTCCTGTCAGATTCAGTTCGGATTTTATGGCCTCATCTAAACCGGGCATTTATCAGGCCTTTATCTCAGAAGTGATTAGGAATTTAACCTTGCTGTCATTGGCAATATTGTAGCTCTAAACTAGTAGAACTTATCTTTTAAACAGACCACATAAGAAAAACTCCATCTAGAGCATCAAAATCTATAAAATATAGAAAATTTTACATAATTGCTGAAATTATGGTCAGTATCGGCTAAACTATTGGGAGTTGAACCAAGTAACTAACCTTTTGCAAAAATCTTCCAAATAACGTTCTCAGCTATTCTTTAGAACATTCTGAAACGCTAACATGCTTACATCATGTTGTTTCAGCGGTATTTTGCATCATATCTATTACAACACGTATTTCAAACACAGTTCACACCAACAGTTTATTCTCGCATTTCGGATTTCACTACATTATTGACATTTTTATTAAATCGTAGTTGAAAAATATACTGATACCAACGGCATAGTGGCATTTTACAACAATGACATGTTCTGAAGAATTGTGTATTACATTCCGGGGAATTTTTTGCAAAAAAAAAAAATATTCAGAAAAAGTTAACGGTTTTGGAGATACGGCGCGAAATGTATAAAAATTGTGGAATTTTTGCATATATTTTGAAATTTGAGCCAATAAAAGTAGTTTTTGGAGTTCGTTATTTCTCTAAATATTTTATTCTTGTCCTTGTCTACATTTGCTTCAGAGGTCAGAAGGAGATTCGCATTGACTTCAGAGATATAGCCCCGAATTTCTTTAAAAACTCAATATTTAACCTTGTTTAGATGGGGCAATATAATACGAGCTGGATCTGACACAACAAAACCCAACTATGGATTCTTGTCGTTTGGGTCTGTACTTTCAAAAAATCCTCAGTTCGAATTGTTTGCGCAAGATCACCTTAAAAATGTTGCACAGTGTATATGTTTTTTTTTTTTTAATTGACAGGCAGGATTCAGGAGTTATAAAAGTGATGGGAAAAAATGTGAGACATCTTCTTTTTTATAACGCTGCGCTGTCAAAAAAATGGCTAAATTTCCATGACTCAAAAAATTACAAACAGTGTTGTTAGGGTTCCCACACCAGGGCCTGTTACTATAAAAGTTCTTGCGCCAAGCCATGGGCTATTAGTAGGCAATTTCTGACTTCCAATTTGTATTTTGTCTGTTAATAGAAAAATTGTGACTTCCAGTCGTGTTTCTTTTAACAGACAATTCTGGGGCTCAAACAGGTTATTTTCATAGAGAACAATATGGATATTTTGTTATTTCCAATTGTAGTTATTTGCATAAAGTCATTTTGGTGGCCAATCCTGGAAATCATAATGAAATGTTGGTGGTCAATCGGGGATTTTATCACAAAAAATTTCTAAGGCCAATAGTAATTTTGTTTACAGAGCACTAATGCTGACTAAAAAACTAATTCTGGTGTCCAATCGTTGATCTTCTTCCAGAAAAATTCATCTTGTGAAAAATGTTCATGAACAAGCAAAATTCTGGCAACTAGATTTGATGTTTTTAAAAATATTTACACTGTAGGCTCTGTAATCCGCAAATTATTATTTCTAGATATGATAATTAATTAATTCTTTATGAGCAAAAATAAATACTTATATGAGTTGGTCGTACAAAGCCTAAAGCAAAATAACTTTTACAGTTTTACGGCATCCACACCGAGTTACCCCAAAAACTATTTAAAAATGTACATTGAGGCACAATAATCTGTTTCAGCCCTGTTTTCGTTTGTCTTCCCAAATTCCTATGCTTAAGAGACAATACACATCTTTTGCTTTTGTTCAAAATATAGGCCAAATGGCATTTTAGCAGAGAAAATTCGGCTTACTCTTGAACGGCTATACCTGGGAAACTAATTCAAAATAAAGCAAAGTTGTAGCAAGATACCAGTTTAAAATAAAATTAACGGAAAGGACTGCGATGGAACTGTTTTTCAAGTAAAATGGTTAATATAATTTTTTGTTTGTACAAATTTTAACAACAATAAGAAATTGGTAATTGATATGATATTAAAAAATGTATTAAAGAAGTTATGGACAAATTTAAAACCGCTAATATTGACCCACTTTTTGCCACTCGTTGTTTTAACGCGACAAAAAGTGGTTGCAAACATTTACGTAAAACTGGGTTATTTTCAGAATTTTTGTGCTTTGTTTGCATTCTCTTATAGTATTATCTCTTATCTGTCGTTCCACGCTTAAAAAGATTCATTTGGCTTTTGTACTTCCAAGAATATGGCCTAAAACATAAGCATTTAGAAAAATTTTTAACTGCTTGCGCGAGTAGAGAGTATTTACTTCAAAACCAATTGATTAGATCAAATCTATACCCCTATATTACCCCCCAAAATTTTCAGTATTTTCAAAAGAAGTCTCGATTCTGTTTTTTTAGAAAGTCTTAAGTAGGTAATTTTCTTATATAATTTTAAGTTTTCTCGCAAAAAATATAGGTGGTATGTAAGTTAAGCAATTTCCAAAAATTTTAATTGGTCTTATCAAAAATCTCAAAAACCAAAAAAAAGAATTGCTTTTCCAAAAGTTGTACATAAGCCAAGTGTTGATTGTTATACATATGCTACAAACGTAATGTTCTGAAGACAGTAATACTGCGGCCAGTCTAAAGTTACGGTTAAACACTTCTAAACAAATTAAAACATAACATCGACTATGCAGAAAATTAGTTAAGAGGTCTAATTATTCATTATTTTTGGACAATTTATATATTTAGTAAAATTATCCTCTGTAATACATCCCCCAAATACTTTACATTTTTCTTAACAAAGTTAAAACAGTTAAACATTTTACACTGAAATGCAAAAATGTGTAGAATATGCTAATATGCTAATATCCGGGCCCTCCGGCCCCCCTAGCTACGTCGGTGAATACGAACAATATGTGCACAGTGGTCCCACTTGTATGGAAAAGAGTGCCAAAAATAGTTCTAATCCAGCTACCGCCTCCAAATTTTAAACATAGGTTTACAACAAGCCAAAAAGATAGAAAACCATTTTTAGTGGATGTAGGTCCACATTTGGGTATAGCTCCCATAGAAAGGTACCGCCCGATTTGTGGTGTTTTGACGATTTTGGCCAAATTAACCAACCGATTTGGATGTTATTTTGCATTTTGAGTTCTGAGTGAATAAACTACGACCCTGCAAAAAATATTCAATGTAGGTCCACGTTTAGGTATAGCCGCCATATAAATGTACCCTCAGATTTTCGGTATTTTGACAATATTAGCGAAATTTTCCAACTGATTTGGCTGTAATTTGGCATTTTGAGTTATGAGTAAACCAAATACCTCTATGCAAAAAATGGTCAATATCGGTCTACGTTTAGGTATAGCCTCCCGATTTTCGGAATTTTGACGATTTTACCCACATTTTCCAACCGATTTGGCTGTAATTTTGCATTTTGAGTTCTGAGTGAACAAAATACCTCCTTGCCAAAAATTTTCAGTATAGGTCCAAGTTTAGGAATAGCTCCCATATAAACATACCTCCCGATTTTCGGAATTTTGACGATTTTACGGGCGTGGTATAGCTGGACTTTTTTTAGTCGTAAACTAGAGACTTTTCCCTGCATTCTAAAAAAAAAATCGAAACTCACAAATGCTCACAACATTAGTAAAACTCAACCTAAATTAATAGTAATTATATTAAAAATAGCAGAAAAAGTCATTTATTAAGAATTTATTTTTAATGAAGTTAGAAAACGAATTATGAATTTGTTTTTTCGTAAAACTATTGCCAATGCCATCGCCTAAAAGTTTCATTTTGAAAATTGCACATTTACCTCTCCAATTTTTTATAATTTTACTCATAACCTACGAATGCTTTGCGGATGTATTTTTCGTTTTTAAGGGCTCACATGCAAATCACAACTTCTTCGACTTAACTTGGCGTATAGCCGCTGTTAATTTACAAAAATAAGGCTGGATGTTAAAAATTTGATATGTTTAGAGAATATTTATTTCAATCGCAATAAAATTTGTCGCCATCACTTTTTCGATTTTTGTCCACGGGCGGAACCACTGTGATGTGTGAGGAATATGGATGAGATGTGTGTGTTGATAACCAGTGTCAATCGCGATGTTGTAATAGGCTCTATGGTAGCTGGGTTGTTGTCGTCGACTCGATTGCAATCTTGTATATTTGCGTCGGCTCTGATGTATTCGGATGCTGTCGGCTATTCGGGTGACTGTCAACTCGGCAGTCGTCGGGTGTATGGCTCGGCTCTGTGGTGTTCGGAGTGTGGCTCGGCTCTGTAGTATTCGGGTTACTGTCGGCTCATTGGTAATCGTCGGGTATGTGGCTCGGCTCTGTGGCATTCGGGTTGCTGTCGGCTCGTTGGGTATGTGGCTCGGCTCTGTGGTATTCGGGATGCTGTCGGTTCGTTGGCAATCGTCGGGTATGTGGCTCGGCTCTGTCGTATTCGGGTTGCTGTCGGCAGTCGTCGGATGTGTGACTCGGCTCGGGTTGCTGTGGGGAGAAGAGGTAGGTTAATATTTAGGAGCTGGCTATGAGCGTTGAGCTTGCTAAGAGCTTGGAGCTTACTAAGAGCTTAGAGCTTGCTAAGAGCTTGGAGTTTGCTAAAGCTAGGAGCACGTCACGTCGTACTTTGTCGGCTGGTGATCGACCACTTGGGTGAATAAAATTAGAATACATATTAGGGTGGTTGCACGGAGTGAATGAGAATTATTATTGAATGTGATTGTTGTTGGCTGCACTAAACCCAACATATGCTATATGATGGATTATAGGCCACTATTGAGTATGGGGTAAGTTTGATACTGACGGTATAATGGAAATATTAAGGTGGGATGGATATCAATGCGGGTCGAATGAGATGTAAGAATTGTATGAAACGGCAACGTTACAATGTTTCGTGATTGCAGGGAACATCAAATTTCACATTACGAGTAGATCAGTCTAAAATGTAGTATTAACTTTCAAAATACCTCAAATCGGGAGGTACCATTATATGGGGAATATTCCAAAACATGCACCTATGACAAGAATTTTTGATGGAGAAATGTCGAGTTTGCAGGGAAGCTCAAATGTCAAGTTACGGGTATTGGTGTGATCTTAGGGCTCACCTCAAATGTCAAATTACTTCTAGTTCAGTACAAACGTGTATGTAAAACCCTCAAAATACCAAAATTCGGAGGATACCGTTATATGGGGGATATACCTAAACATGGACCTATGTTCACAGTTTATAGTGGAGTAGTGCTGTGACCCGTAAGAATGTCAAAGTGGCGAAAATCGGGAGGTGCCGTTATATGGGGGCTATTCCTAAACATGGACCCATGTCGACAGTTTTAAGTGGATTAGTGTTGGGACCCCTAAGAACCTTAAATGTCAAATTACAGCTAGTTCGGTTAAACATTGTAGCTTAAACCCTTAAAATACAGAACATCGGGAGGTACCGTTATATGGCGGTTATACCTAAATATGGCTCTAGCTCAAATTTTGCGGACGCTAGAGTGATTACAACAGGCGGATTTTGTTAGATCGACTCAGAATTTTATGCTGATCCAGAATATATCGAGCCCTTCCCGCGAAAAAGGTGTAAACGACAAAAGGCAAATTTTACAGGAGACGGTTTATAACGAGGATTTTAGCTAGGGCTGAGGTACGTTCAGTCACTTCCAGAGTCAGTTCAAGGACCCACAAAACCTTAAGATAAAACACGAGTTATGATGCTTTAATTCTTTATTATCACTTCTCTTGGTGTCTAAATAATGAGAAACATGTGGGGGTTCGTGTACTATAGGCTTATTTAGTTATTTAGTGCGACTATTCGTCTCGGTAGGGTGGCTTCGTGTGGTGGACGTCGTACGCTACTGTCTTCCGTGGCTTTGGCGGGATCGTCTGATGTTGGCACAGTGGTGACAATCGGCCCGACGGTGTTCGGTGGACTGGAGTCGGCCAGTAGGTATATTGGTTCCCGTAAAAGTGGGTGGAAGTTAGTTGGTTGTAGTAGGGTTGCTGACGGCACTCGGCGTTGAAGTCGAATTGATGACGTTCGGCTACGATCGGCCTAATGTAGTTTGGTGGACAACACTCGTCTCGGCTTGCTCGTGTTGATGGCCCTCGGCTTGAGGAATCGGGTTGTTTGACTCGGCTCGGTATAGTCGGCTCCTTGGTTTCGGCAATCGGACTAATGACCCTCGGCTCGGTATCCCCGTCAACGGTACTCGGGTTGGTGGCACTCGGCTAGTTATAGTAGGTCTGGAACGAGAAGAGACGATTGAATAAGTTCGAAGCGAACGAGTCGCGGAAGCGAACGAATCGCAGGGAGCGAACGAATCGCAGGAAGCGAACGAGTCGCAGAAAGCGAACTAATCGCGGAAGCGAGCGAATCGCAGGAACCAAGGCCTTAGGTTTTGTACGAAATCTTCCGACTCTACCACAAATCAAATATTTCGTACTTGGGTAACTCCAGCACTTGACGATCCTTTGTGTTTAAAACCGAAATATTTAGCTAGGGAGTGAAATAAAGTGATTGAGAATTATTTACCTACAGCTTAAAAAGTGTTCTCATGTCTTTACACCGAAGTAAAATAATTCCATAATATCGGCTACCAAACAAGATTCGATATTTCGTGATGCACGTATACCAATGGCAAGTGGACCTTTAACGGGAATTGCCATAGCACCAAGCTAATACCATATATAACATGTATCGGTCACGTTACAGGTTTTTTTGAATAACTTTTGATCTAAGTAAGATTTTTTTATTAAATTGTGGTATAGTTCCGTTACTAAATCCTGTTTACTAAACAAATAAATAACTTGCGGAATATCTTCAATGTAACGGTAATTTGTGTCGTTTACATCTTTTTCGCTGTCACGCAATCAGACTAGCAAGTTAAGAAGTGGCGGTTACGTTAAAAAGTGTTTGAAACAAATAATTTTTTGTGTAATTCACATATACAATTTAAAAACAAATTAGCTTTATTTTATAGAAAGTATTTATTCGAAAAATTATAAGATTAAAGCGTATTTCTTGTAATATAGTCGAATAACTACATGGTATATTAATGCGCAATTTTGATGTAAGCGACAATTCGCTGTCATCTAAATGTAAACAAAACAAAAAGGGCTCTTAGATCAAAATTGTTTATGCTCTAATTACGTAACGGTATATGGCAGAGATCTAAAAATTTGGGAGATGCTGTGTTGGAATATTCTTTATCAATTTCCGTAAAAAAAACTAAATCGAAAATATTTCGCGGGAAGGGCTCGATATATTCTTTATATAGTCGCAAATGATTATTTCAATGCGTTACAAACGGAAAAACAAACTTAATATACCATCCATACTATGGTGGAGGGTATAAAGACTTCAGAAAGGACTTGGCTTTAAAATGTTAGTAAAAAAAACGTACATATATTTACATTGACACTTCAAACTTGACATCCCAAAACTTATCTTTATTTAATAGTCTGTCTCTTATAGTAACAACAAATAACGCCTTTTTGTGTGAACACAAATGATAATAGCAGCTTTTAGAATAAGAAAAAAGCATACATACATATATTCATACTCGTACATGTATTTGCGTTCATATAGTTTGCTATGTCTAGTTTCTGAAACTCCGAAAGAATTGTTACAAAGTCTGGGTATTTTGCTTTTATCAGTTTTTTATACAAAATTTCAAATACAAAAAAGGTGAAAAGTGTTTTTTGCTTGCTAATGGCGCTCGGTAGTCTAGTCTGAAGATGAGAAATCTATTTTGTAGAAAATTTATTTTCTTTTTACTGCCACTTGGCATTTCTTAAGTGTGTGTGTATTGAAAAAATAACATTTTGCATAAATCATATATTGAAGAAATATTCGAGACACGATAACGAAAGCATAATACATAACAATGTCCAGCAAACATTCTCGTTATTGGAAGGTTATCACTAGACATCGGATTTTGCATATTTGCAAATTTTTTATTAATAAAGATACGAAAATTCTGATTGGACCAAAATTCGTTTTGAAGAAAACTGAATGCAATGACAGGCTCATATATTTTATTTTTTTGCATATTTGCATATGGTAATATTCAAAAAAGTTTTTCAATCGTTGAAGTTGAGGTTCGACATTTAATAAGTGGCGAACTGTTAATATATTTTATAAAATATGAATATATTTATATTAATTGAAGTGTTTTAGCCACGATCTCATAATATGGACCATAACAAATAATTTTCGTGGAAGCTGCGTTGGTGGTAATATTAAAAAATGGGTAAAAATGTGTTGAAGTTTACAAGTTTTTTTGTGTTCTTTCTTGATTTCTGGTCAAACCACGGAAAATTCAGACATAAGCTCAAAGAAAGAATTGAAGAATACCCCTTGGGCAACATGGTTCTAATGTATGACTTTTCGATATATACACTGCATCCCCCCAAAATCGATGCTGACATTTTGAAGTTTTGAAAACTGGGTTTTTTGAATTGTTCTTATAATTAGAGGGTGCAACCAGATAATAATCCAAACTAGTTTATAGGATTGTAGAACTCGCGATTCCACGTCGTTCGATGTATATCTCGTGAGTGTGCTCCGTACAGCTTCCTAGTAATAGGAGTCCAAAGGCGAAAATTTAGTGCGTAAATTTTCTGAAAAAAACCTATTTTTTTGGCTTTAAAATTTACAACTGTCGTACAGGTACCCCTGAACCCCGCGTGATTTTAGTTTTTTTACTTGCCGGATCTAATGAGCTCTTCCGCGGTCGAATCCATACACTAAAACGCCGGATATAGATACCTTGAAATTGGGAAAATCTGCAAAAATATATTTTGACAATTCCGCGAAATGACCCGCGATTTTCTTTGATTATTTTTGCATAAATGTAATCCTTTATATGCGACTAGCAAAATGCCCGCTACTTCGCAAGCGGAAAAGGTGTAATATACAAATAAACAATATTTAATATAGAGAACACTGAAAATTTTGATGTACTAATACCTATTTGAATTGATATTTAATCTCTTTCAGGTACTGCTCGTACACGTTTAGTTCGAATTTCAAAAAAAAAAAGAACTCTACACTTCAACAACGGGCTACATTTTAAATTCCAGCCCATGTTTTATTAGAACGGTATGGGTATTTTGAAAATTTTATCCACATTTTCCAACCGTATTTTGGAATTTGTGATATCAAAATGTAGAAAACCATTATTCAGAAGATGCTACCCTATATAACAGTTAATTTTTGAGACATTTTATTTTAGGCCTTTTTTCTCAGGATGTAAAAACCTTCTTGTAAAACATTAGCGGCATAGATCTACCTTTTCAAATGAACTTACTATAACGTTTAGAATAGACAACTAAAATAAAAACAATTTTGTTGAAAAGGTACGTTTGACTTTTTGATTTCAGTACATTATTTAGAAACCGAATTCGTGTTAACCTAGAAACAATAGTACATTATTCAGTACAGTTTTTAAAATCCAGGACCTTATGTTACAGTTTTAGCTCTACTTGTTCACCCAATGTCAATAGTATTATATGTAGAAACCTTTCATACATTTAAAGGCGGATTTAAATAAGCATTCTGATCCAATCTCAACAGTTATCCTCATAACAAATTTCATTTATCGACTCACCCAATACCAGAGCTTCAATATTTAGTATTATTTAATACTTCTAGTACACTTATTGTACGACCACCTCTAACAATGAACCTGACAAATCAATAATATATCAAAATTTCACTTCTATTCCTTAGCCCAATACAAAATTTATTGCAATTTTGTACTTTCCACGCATAATGGTATAATTCCATCTTCATTGCTACACCCAACGTCAAATTTAATGCCGTTTAGTACATTTCATATTTCTCTATAAATCATCCAGCCCTCAGCCTAATTTTAAAATTTGTATGCATTTCAAAAAATCCGTATCTAAACACCAACACAATCCCTCATACAACAATTCGAAGTTCCACCTATATCCCATCATGCAACACCAAACTGGTACCAAATTTAGTATTTATAGTATATAAAAGTTTCAAAAATTACTTCCTTTTATCCAAAAAACTATATACCAACCGCGATTTAGTATTTTTCGTATACATTAGTACGAATTTATACTACACTTATTGTACGTATATCCACAACCACATCCATATCTCAACCCTACACACCAACAGCGGCTATAATACCAAATATCCGAATTTCACCTCTATTCATTATACCATTAATACAATTTCAGCTCTACCCCTTTACACAATAACAATTTGGACCAAAATCTGTGCCATTTAGTAATTTTCGGACACATGTTTTACGTATATCCACATCCATATCTCAACCCAACACACCAACAGCGGCTATAATACCAAATATCGGAATTCCGCCTCTATTCATATTACCATTAATACTTTTCGTATGAAAATACGAATTTCAACAGTAATTGCGAATTTCAGGATTCCACCTCTATCCGTCCACCCAAATCTAAATTGTACCAAATTTAGTACCATTTATTACTTTTCGTACCCATCGGTACGAATTTTCAAAACTTCCTCAATCCCACACTCCAGCAGTAACCTTAACTCGAAATTACCGGGTTCCAGCTCTATTCGTTCAACCAAATATAAATTGTATCAAATTTAGTACCATTAGTACTTTCCGTACCCAGTACGAATTACAAAAATATGTCAATCCTACAGTCCAACAGTAATCTTAATTCCAAATTTCAGGATCCCAGCTCTATTCGCTCCGCCAAATCCAAATTGTACCAAATTTAGAACTTTTCGTACCCATAAGTACGAATTTCCAAAACTTCCTCAATCTTACACTCCAACAGTAACCTTAATTCGAAATTTCAGGATTCCAACTCTATCCGTTCACCCAAATATAAATTGTACCAAATTAAGTACATTTAGTACTTTCCGTACCCATAAGTATGAATTTCCAAAACTACCTCAATCCTACACTCCATCAGTAATCTTAATTCCAAATTTCAGCACCCAAATATAAATTGTACCAAATTTAGTACATTTAGTACTTTCCGTACCCATAAGCATGAATTTCCAAAACTACCACAATCCTACACTCCATCAGTAACCTTAATTCGAAATTTCAGGATTCCAACTTTATCCGTTCACCCAAATATAAATTGTACCAAATTTAGTACATTTAGTACTTTCCGTACCCATAAGTATGAATTTCCAAAACTACCTCAATCCTACACTCCATCAGTAATCTTAATTCCAAATTTCAAGATTCCAACTCTATCCGTTCACCCAAATATAAATTGTACCAAATTTAGTACCATTTAGTACTTTCCGTACCCATAAGTAAGAATTTCCAAGACTAACTCAATCTTACACTCCAAATTTAATTAAATTCTAAATTTCAGGATTCCAGCTCTATCCGTTCACCCAAATCCAATTTGTACCAAATTTAGTACCGTTTACTACTTTTCGTACCCATAAGTAAGAATTTCCAAAACTACCTCAATCCTTCACTCCATCAGTAATCTTAATTCCAAATTTCAGGTTTCCATGTCTATCTAAATCCAAATTGTACCAAATTTGGTACCATTTAGTACTTTTCGTACACATAAGTATGAATTTCCAAAACTACCTCAATCCTACACTCCATAAGTAATCTTATTTCCAAATTTCAGGATTCCAACTCTATCCGTTCACCCAAATATAAATTGTACCAAATTTAGTACATTTAGTACTTTCCGTTCCCATAAGTATAAATTTCCAAGACTAACTCAATCCTACACTCCAAAAGTAACGTTAATTCGAAATTTCAGGATTCCAACTCTATCCGTTCAACTAAATTTAAATTGTACCAAATTTAGTACCATTTAGTACTTTCCGTACCCATAAGTATAAATTTCCAAGACTAACTCAATCCTACACTCCAAAAGTAATTAAATTCCAAATTTCAGGATTCCAGCTCTATCCGTTCACCCAAATCCAATTTGTACCAAATTTAGTACCGTTTACTACTTTTCGTACCCATAAGTAAGAATTTCCAAAACTACCTCAATCCTTCACTCCATCAGTAATCTTAATTCCAAATTTCAGGTTTCCATGTCTATCTAAATCCAAATTGTACCAAATTTGGTACCATTTAGTACTTTTCGTACACATAAGTATGAATTTCCAAAACTACCTCAATCCTACACTCCATAAGTAATCTTATTTCCAAATTTCAGGATTCCAACTCTATCCGTTCACCCAAATATAAATTGTACCAAATTTAGTACATTTAGTACTTTCCGTTCCCATAAGTATAAATTTCCAAGACTAACTCAATCCTACACTCCAAAAGTAACGTTAATTCGAAATTTCAGGATTCCAACTCTATCCGTTCAACTAAATTTAAATTGTACCAAATTTAGTACCATTTAGTACTTTCCGTACCCATAAGTATAAATTTCCAAGACTAACTCAATCCTACACTCCAAAAGTAATTAAATTCCAAATTTCAGGATTCCAGCTCTATCCGTTCACCCAAATCCAATTTGTACCAAATTTAGTACCGTTTACTACTTTTCGTACCCATAAGTAAGAATTTCCAAAACTACCTCAATCCTTCACTCCATCAGTAATCTTAATTCCAAATTTCAGGTTTCCATGTCCATCTAAATCCAAATTGTGCCAAATTTGGTACCATTTAGTACTTTTCGTACACATAAGTATGAATTTCCAAAAGTACACCCATATCTCAATCGTACGCTTCAACGGTAATCTAAATTCCAAATTTCAGGTTTTCAGCTCTATCCGTTCACCCAAATTGTACCAAATTTAGTACCATTTAGTACTACTCTTACACATAAGTACGTACTTCAAAAATAATTTCCTTATATCAACACCACTTCCCAACCTTGATTTCCATACCAAATATGAACATTGTAGCTATATCCGCTCAAAATATACAATTGGTTCCAAATTTAGTAACTTTTCGTGCACTTATAAGTCGAATTTCCAAAAACCCTTTGGTACATCTTTCTAAATCTCCATCAGTTACCCTCATTCCAAATTTCAGAATTCTAGCTCTTCCCGTTTGCATAATACAAAGGGTACCATATTTAGTACCTTTTAGTACATTTCGTACACTTCTAGGTCGAATTTCCAAAAACCCAGCCTTATCTCACCCCTACACACCGACAGCAACACACAGTCAAAATTTCAGCTTTCTAGCTTCAGCGGTTTCGTCTGGGCGATGATATGTCAGTCACTCAGTCACTCACTCACTCACTAAGCTCTTTTATATATATAGATTATAATATTTGCCAAAAAGATGTGTCACAAATTACAAAGATTCAGGAGTAATATCCCTATTTATCCCAAAATAGAATGCGGTGGCACATCCGCAGTTCTTGACGAATCTGTCTAAAATAATTTATATTGACGTATTTGTAATAGGGGGCCATTGAAATCGGATGCACCTTATCATCATATGCATATCGCGTAATTTTTGCCCACTTGAAGGTTTTTTGAATAGTAAGATGCAACTGATGGGTGCCACCGTGGTGCAATGGTATGCACACCCGCCTTGCACGCTAAAGGTCGTGGGTTCGATTCCCAGGCCAAACAACATCAAATTTTCAACGGTGGCAAAATACCCCTCAGTGATGTTGGCGACATTTCCTGAGTATTTCAGCCTTGTAAAACTTCTCTACAAGTGGTGTCTTAGGACACGCCGTTCGGACTCGGCAATAAACAGTAGGTCCCATATCATTGAGCTAATATGAATCGGGGTGCACTCATTGATATGAGAGAAGTCTCCCTTGTCCCATCTGGGATGTTTGTGGAACAATTATATATATATAAGATGCAACTGATGGCACACTTTGGCCGCTGAATGAAACATGGGATTTCCCTGTATCCGAAAAGCACATGCACCTCAACCGATTTAAACCAATTCGCGAATTATTCGGTTTTTAACTTCTATGTTTTTTCTTTGATTGTAATTTCAATATTACTCTCTACTTCTTATTTCTATTGCTTATCACAGAAAGCAAATATACTTTCACGATGACTAATTACTTTTTTCGTAGAAGTTTAAGCAAATACTTCAGGATTTGGATCGAAATTTAGCGAAATAATAGAATAACTCCCAACATTTATTTTTCAAAATTTTCGTATTTAACCAAAAATATATTTTTGAAATAATTTCCAACAATAAGTTTCCGTTCTTTGTTGTTGCTGTAATATGCAAGTTATAAACGCGATCTTTATAATTTTGGTCTCACATTTTTCTACGCGTTGTCTAGATTCTGTACGTATTTTTAAATTATTTTTTTTAGCGATTTTTTGGACTCTGATTTAGAATAAATAAAATTTATTCCAAGATTTCTTTAATATTTTTTGATTTTCCGCGAAAATAAAAATAAATTTAGCAACTATTTTAGCATCTACGGATATATATCAAATGCTGCTAACGATTCATATATACATGTTCATACTACAACACAATAGGAATTTTTAAATATTTTTTCTTTACAAGAGAGTAAAACCGCATATAACTTTTGAGTGCAGCATCCAATTTTGTGAACGCGAACAGATTTGAAACCACGATTTTTTTCGTAACCCATGTACCAAAAATGGCGGATGTGCTCGCCAAAAAAGTTTTTAATTTTTTTTCTATGTAATTGTAAAGGAAATTTGAAATTTACCATATGCACAAAATATGCAAAAAATATGCAAAATATGCAAAAAATTATTGTTATACCCATCCACGATGAATAATATGCAAAATGAAAAACACCTAATGATTAGTGCAAAATGACATCACTTAGAAAAACCACACAATAGCGTGGCAATGATAAAATAAGTCAAAAAATCTTGGAATTGTCTTTAACATGGCAAAACCTCTCACATATTTCTGCTAGAAAACCATTTGGAATCCTAAAACAATTTTGATAACACTGTCGAAAAGTCATAACCTTTTTTTAAACACAATTAATTAACTTACTTACTCTTGTATAGGGTGTCCAAAACCGAAACCGGTTAAAAGGTTAACCGGTTTTGAGTTACAAAACCGAAACCGGTGTTCGCCAAAAATCAACCGGTTTTTTGTGCCGGTTTTAACAAAGTAGCAATATTTTTAAAATTTCATTACAATTGTATTCCTGAAAGTAAACTAAACTTAACTAACAAAAGGTACGGCAAAATTATACATGTCGGATACCTTTAAACTTGAAAAATATTTTGTGTAAAATATAGTTCAATTGAACGATCTATGAAAAAAACTGCGTATACGCAATATCACACGGTTGTTTGAATGGCGTTATTCATACGTTTTTGAATTAATACAGTAAACTAAGAACTTGTCGAATTTAAGGTTGTAAAGGGTAACGATAACAAAATGCATTTTGATTCCGGCACGATAATTTGAGGTTCTCAACGCAAGAAGGAGACTCCAGATTTAATAAAATTTAAATTTAATTCCTTTGGTACACAGTCTTATATTTATTTGTAAGGGCTATTCTTAGAGCACAATTTCTGACTTATGTTTGCTGTCTCCACTTTAAGGTTGAATGTTAAATAACAAGGATATTATCAGATAATTATATAATAACGAATTAGTTATACTCAATTTACCCCTTGCCGCACATTTTTAATCAAATATTTATCAATTATGAGCAATTTTTTACCTATTTTACAAAACCGGTTTTTGAAAATTTTGAAAACCGATTTTTGAAAAAACTAACAATTTCGGTTAACCGAAACCCGTTTTGTTTGGAAAAACCGGTTTTTTGGACACCCTACTCGTGTACTCGATAATTTGTACTAATTATTAAAAATGCTTCGAATTTTGACAGTTGTTTAATGGAGAATTTGTTTCATTTCATTGTTTTATTAGGTAAAAATTATTGAGTACAAGGATATAACACCTTTTATAACACATAAGTCATGCTGTATAGGATATAAATAAATATATTAAGAAAAATACTATACACCTAAAAGTCAAAGATTTCAAGGAATCTTAACTTCCAAAAATATGAAATTTCATATATGTCCCGTGTTTTGCTTACATCCTGATGTAAACTTTAAAAACATAATATTTCTAGCTCTACTTACACAATCTGATTGGCTTTTTCTGTCATTTGGGAAAACTGTGTCTTGTTGCACAGTAAACTGGTAAAAAGTAAGGAAAGGAACAAATACGGACAAAGCAAATAAAAATGTCCGGATTGTCGAGTAGAAAAATCTCACTATTTTTTACACGTACAGCACTTTTTACTTCTATATTTCATTTAATTGTTCAGTATTAGCAACTACAATTAAAAAAAGTATTATTATATAACTACCACTAGTGATTTAACCATAGAAAATAATTTATTTTCTTTACTATTCGTTAATGCGGATAATTTCATAATTCGGACACCGCCGAAACCTGTGGAGGACGGATTATCGAGATTATATTGTATATATGGGAGCAATATCCAAATCTGAATCGATTCTTACCAAAATAAATAGGGATCGCCATAGGGCCAAACAAAATCTCCAATTTCTCTGCGAATTGGTCAATAAATGGGGCTTGTACTTTGTTTCCAAAATACATGGCCAGGCGGATAAGTGCGAATCTATGCAGATCATAAAAAGGAAATGTGGGTCTGTTTCGTTTCCCAAATTCTTTCTGCATTAAAAGGTTGTACGCGTACAATATAGATCGATATTATAAAATTATGTATTTTTAGTGCATTAAATCATGTCATCAATATTAAAGCGGCAGTTAGAGTATTTTTCCAAAGAAGCGTTTTGACCACAAAAAAAAAAAAAAAATGTCTATTTATGTCTTTATATACTGCATAAAGGACTAAACACTATAAATTTTTTACAAATCTAATATGTGGATATTCAAAACGTATACTTCTAATTATAGTTATATTCCAGAACATGGAATCGTAAATGGTACTGTAGTACTTTTTTCAATTTTTTGCTAAAAAACGTAAAAAATTAAAAAAAATTGCGCTTTTATCTAAACAAAAATTGCGATGACTAACTCTTGCTCCTTTTTTTTTCTGCCAGACAATTTTGGCCGAGTAGAAACTATCACCATATTAGGACACGTTGATTTTCATATTTCTGATTGAGTTTTTGTAATTTTTCCATTACCTACATTTGTATAGGAAAGCAACTTATGTAATTGTAATAGTAATGCTGGGTTATTTGACATGTTCTCACCTTGTGAAAACTGATTTAAATCTTATTAGTCCAAATTTATTGCTGCGGCGGAATATCTGGAGAGTCCAAATAACTAGAGATGGTATTTACCGGGTATTTACCCGGTATTTACCCACCGTGTGGTTATTTTGGGTGGGTTTGTGGGTTTTAATTTGTGTATTTACTATATTGAATCGCCAATACAACATCTTATACCCAATTCTTGGGTATAGGTTGTGAAATCGTTTCAAAATGGACAGTTTTACAATACTTTAAACAAGTGGTTAAATACTTGGGTAAATACCCGAGTATTTACCCAAATGTTGGGTTAAAACCCTTTAACTGACGAACCACTTGACGTAGGCTGACGAAATTTGGCTCAAAACTTATATCAATAGTATTAAAATCGCGCGATTTTTTTCAATAATATTGTCGCCTGCGGCTCTTTTCGTTTTTCAGAAAGCATTTGTATATTTTTATAAAAACTTTTTATCTTCTTAAATTGTGAAAATATTTTTGTAAAAAATCGAGCGATTTTTTTCAGAAAGTATTTGCGAATTTTAACAAAAACTTTTTATTTTCCTGTAGGCAGCACTTTCGTTTAAAATAAGTTTGAAGGCAAATTTTGAATATAGTTCGATTTCAGATGGCTATTACTTATTTTGTACTTAATTTTCTTAAAAATTTTAAATCAATTTTATGAAATAAAAAATGCATATGAACTTAAAGTTAATTTTTAATTTTTTTCATATACATTTGAAATAAAAATTGTATTAAAATAATAATCACTTAAATTTTAAAAACGCACATAACTCCCAATGGGATTTATGTCCGCTAAGGGGGGTCGGACATAGCTCCCAAAAATTTTGGGTGTTATGTCCGCAAACCAAGGCGGGCATAACTCCCAAAATAGTTTTGGGAGTTATGTCCGTTGGGAGTTATGTCACGGCACCTCATCAAATACTATTTTTCAGGTGGGACAAAACCGAAACATATCCAATATCTAAATCTACATAACCTCATGACTACACAAAACACACGAAGTTCCTAATCAGCCAAAATCGACGAAACCTAGCAAGACATACGAGTGTTGCAGTGTTAAAAGGTCACTGGGTAACCATACAAACCGCTTAAATCAGCGAAAAAAAGACATCCGAAGAAGATCTGGGTTACCTTCTGCGATTTCGGAATCCATCAGACTGCCTCAGATGCAAAAATGAAGAAGAGGAAGCACCTGTTGAGCACCTCTTTTCTTCCTGTCCTGCACAAATGCATCGACGACTTAAAGCTATAGGACTATCGTTCCTTTAAGATTTCGCTGAGACATACGAAGTAGATCTGGGAGACCTTCTGATTTCTGAATTCATGAGACTGTCTCAGCTGAGAAAATGAAGAAGAAGAAGAAACTGTTGAGCACCTCCTTTATGTCTGCCCTGCACAAGTACATCAACGACTTAAAGCTATAGGACTATCGTTCCTTCAAGATTTCGCTGAGACACCCGAAGTAGATCTGAGAGACCTTCTGCGATTTCTGAATTCATGGGACTGCCTCAGCTGGGAAAATAAAGAAGAGGAAGAAAGAGTTGGGCACCTCCTTTGTTCCTGTCATGCACAAATGCATCGACGACTTAAAGCTATAGGACTATCGTTCCTTCAAGATTTCGCTGAGACATCCGAAGTAGATCTGGGAGACCTACTGTCATTTCTGAATTCATCGGACTGTCTCAGCTGCGAAAATGAAGAAGAGGAAGAAACTGTTGAGCACATTGATGTCAACGCCTGCACGTTGTCGTAACAACAGAGAATAACGAATTCAAAAGAGAGCTGTGTTAGCCGTTGTTTAACAAAGGGACATTACTCTCCCATCTATTCTCTCTCATTTATTATGGAAATCAATGGTTGAGCACCTCCTTTGTCTCAGCCCTGCACAAATTCATCGACGACTTAAAGCTATATGACTATCGTTCCTTCAAGATTTCGCTGAGACATCCCAAGTAGATCTGGGAGACCTTCTGCGATTTCTGAATTCATCAGACTCTCTCAGCTGCGAAAATGAAGAAGAGGAAGAAACGGTTGTGCACCTCCTTTGTTCCTGCCATGCACAAATGCATCGACGACTTAAAGCTATAGGACTATCGTTCCTTCAAGATTTCTGGCCTAGAAAACTATCTGGCCTATTCAACACGCAATGTCGCCAGGAATCATTTGAATTTTTTTTGGAAAGTGTAGGGGAAACACTTGCTCTTATTTTTCTTTTTCTTCAGGAATCACTGGGCACGCTAGTCGTGCTAAATGATCGTACGCGCCATCTATTTTTGATGTTCACTTTTCATAACTAGTTAGATGATTATGTTAGTAACATTCTTAGAGTAATATTTTGGCACTTCGGCTACTAGCCTGGAAATTCGTTTGCTTACTTTGATTTTTGCTAGGTCTCTTTGCATTGATATTAGATTTGCTCGGCCATTTTGCCGATTGACCCATATCCAGATTGACTTTGAGGAAATTTGCTGATCTCGTTTGAAAATTAGTTGTCAAGTTTTTTCATGCGATTAATCATTTTTTTTTTCTTATTTGAAACTGGTAAGCAAATAAATTGCCAATGAGCATCAGTCCCTTGCTTTATTAAAAAATTAATCATAAACCTGTAGGTTAATTTCGACACAATAAAAATTTATGCATTCTGTGTGCGCCTGGTTATGCAAATCATCATAATTTGAGGTTCATCTCGCAAAACATCATTATCTCTGTATTTGCAGAGTTAATCATTACATTTGGTGCCATCTCGCTATAGCGGTGAGTTTTAATTACCATTAATAAAAAAGGGAATGTGTGAGCAATCAAAAACTGTATTGTTGTTTCTTTATTACATACATAGGATTGGCACCCACTACCATAACTAAGTACTCTCCCACGCGGGACATTGAAGGGTCGACCAAAATACTGGTTTTTATTGCACTTGTTCTTGGACAGCTACAAAACAACATCTGCGAGAGTTTCAAGTGTTCTGCTGTACCACTACGGTTTCGCCTGGCTAGTCAACAGTTTATGAAAAAGCAGTGCTAAGCAACAATGTCTACCTTCTAACCACGTGAACGAGTTATAAAATCTGAATCAAATGATTAATCAGAAGCCCTCCGGTTTGATAATCATCGTCAAAATTTGCTTTGCTTTCACGAAGGAGCCGCCTGTTTCGGGTTATTGTTATGAGTGCTATTCCATATTAAATCAGTAATTTAACAACGCAAAATTCATTATAAGCCTCATATAGCGTAAGGTAACAAGTTCAAAGTTTTAAAACAAGACAGTGCTGCAAGGGTTTAACTAACCTGAAACCATAAAGCCCGCAAATCAACCTTTCGCGCAGTGTCAGTGTGAATCCCCGTTTAAATAATTACAAAATTCAGTAATTCTTCTTTAATTGAATGATGGTTAACTTCCCTGTTGATTAGTAATTATGTCTGTTTTTACTGGCTTAGCATAATGAGGAGAAAGAAACTCCAGTTTGGTCCTTAACCAGTGCATAATATTTGTTGAATCAGTCGTGCGAGGCCGCATTTTACAATACTTTATGTGATTTAGTGTTAAAGCAAAATTACGGTGTCAATACACTAGGCACCACTGTACCGAATTTGTTTGTGATTTTTTTTTGTAGGTTATGCTTTACCTATTTCGTTACAAGAATATTTCGTGAACCCACAGACATACAAGAACAAGTAAATTTGCATACGTACAGTCGGGACTGCAATGAGCCCCCTTTAATTGCATTTTGGTGGTAGTTTTCATGAAGTCTGTCTTGTAGCTAAGTGCTCAGTAAAGTCTAACTTTGTTCTCTCTAATTCTTACCGCGTTTGATGCTTTGTAACCGAACAAAAGTGTACCAAAACAAAATCCATAATATCTCTCTCGATAGAAACAAGCACGCTGCCCACAGCCCCCCCATCGGAAGGCCTTTCGACGTTGGAGCACTCTACTTGATGGCACGTAAATGTGAGTACTTAATGTTTCTCTTATTTTTATCTGTATCTTTTTGGTATTTATTTGTTTCGGTGACAACGGTAATTGCTCTAAGCGTTTAAATACATTAAGGTGGGTTTACGATCGCACCTTCAAAACGAACAAAAATTGTTGAACTTATATTAGGATTAATTTTTAACTGTTCTGCCAATCAACGTTTATAATTTGAATATTTTGTAATTATTATAAACAAATTATATACTTTATGCTTAAATTTAATGTTATCGATAGCCAAACGATGTTAATCTCTATATTAAGTCTACCGCTAGGAATAAGTAGAGTATGAATACTTTTGTCAATAAACACATTATGGATTTAGCCTGAACTCATAATTATCCTGTTTGATTTCCAGACTAAGTAGATAGTTAGGTCACCACACAGTTGGGAGCATAGACGATGTCTTTGTGAAGGTAACTAGTTCTATGATTTGGTTGGGAGGGCTGTTAGGCGTGATACCACCACAGCGCCTATCGCTTGTAAATGCACCATGGAACTAATGCCTGATTTCCGTCTGTTCTATCACCTTTGCTTATTCTATTTTTGCACGTATAAATAAAATAATTGTAGTGTAGCTCCAATATGCACCTGGCTAGAAAACATTCGAACCTACCCCTCCGACGAGCCTGTAGGCCGGTCCAAAGTACGTGCACTAGCCATTCTAACATCCGCTATGCTTACTCATACGTTATATGCTACATAAATAATTATTTTTGGCGCCCAGACGTGAGACCCGAACGAAATTCATTGTTGTATCCATCTTTTTTATATCAGTCAGTTCAAAAGTCAGATGTTCGGCTCACAATTTAACTTTCTTTTCTTTTTATTTTTCCACTTCATTTTTCTTATCTGAGATTATTTCATCGCAGGGATTATGTGAAGGATCGAGAATTTTAAGTTCATTCCTGTCCATCCCGTTTTGATAATAGTCTTCCTCCAAAATCACTCTAAGGTGTTATAACATAGGTATATGATTGGACGGATTGCTGACTCTGGACAGCGGTGCCGGATCAGACCACAGTTAGATCTTATGTAATAATGCCTTATTTTCACCAGCTACCTGGAACCTGGAACCAATTAGATTCCATCCGGTCTGGACCTTCTGTCGTCTTTCTCCTTTCATAATTTTTTTTCAGGTATTTGTTTAGTGGTCATTTGCATCATTTGAAGTGACAAACCTATCGAAAATGTCAGTGAAATCAAACAGGGATTTTTTTTATTGTGTTGTAAAAAAAAACAAAATATTTTTCTTGAATTTTGTCGTTATCATTTATAAAACATTTTTGAGAATAAGATTCGCAATACAAATTTCAACAAGTTTTATAAGACTTGTAGGTGAATATTTAAGGAAGTTTTTTTGGGTAAAAGTCGCGATTACCAGCGATAAGGGAATATAACTGTTAGGATTATCTTATAAGTCGCAAATTATGTTTCAAGAATGAAACATTGATGAGTTGATTGTGGAAAGTAATACGCATCGAATTTTAATTGCTTAAAGTTGGATCGTCTTTTTGGTATAGATGGTCATTTTATTTCTAACCACAATTAGTTATACATAGTGGCATTTTTTTTTTTGGTATGTCCGAGGGGCATCTGTTCAATATTCATTCTTGGAGCACATCCTTAGTTTTTCGTTATAAATTTGCCTATTGGGAAAGGTTTTCTACTTACTTTTGGCAGCCAACAACAATATATGGCCGCAAGCCAATGAGTTGCTTCCGTATGAATGTTTTGCGGTTGTGGTTTAAGTGAATTTTGAAATTTGTTGAATTACGAATCATACCTTCGAAATTTATAATTATACTGCTACATATTTTCGCCAGCTTTATATGATTATTGATCTTGTTTAGCCGTATTTGAAATATCGGTACATAACTGAGTATTTAAACCAACATTTTTGTCAAAACTATTGTAAGAGTGTGCAATAGTTCCACATGCTTCAGTATATATCTAGTGTCCATTAGTATTTTGGCATTAGATTACTCAAATTATTTGGATAACTACCCTTTTCATAAATTCAGGGAATCATTCTGTGAAAGTGGTGACGTTGTCTTTGCCTTGGTAGGTTATTATTATTTCGTGTCGGTGGTATAGAGTTCTTTTTAGGCGAACTTATCAACTCCTGAGGAAAAGGTGCTCACTATTTATAACCTGTTCACTGGTAAAATTAAAGATTCGCTAATTTTGGGTAAAGATTCCTCGAGAACTTGGTCATAAAGCTTGGGTTTTTATGCCATTTTGTTATGCTGCGGTCTGAATATAATTAACCAACGTTATTTTGATCTCCAGGGGCATTAGTATATAAAACGTATTACGTTATAGTTTTCTCCATATAATGGCAACTAACGCAGGTGAGAAGTCTGCTCTGCCAATTGCAGGCAATGCCGTTTGTTGCGACGCTTGTGAAGAAACTATTACTTCAGCCTCGACTGCCCAGAGAATTTCATGTGGTCATATTTTTCATAAGGCCTGTCTCGAAAAGGGCATCAAAACCAGACCATACTGTCCAGTATGCAATGTCCGAATCGGGACTGCGCCAGGCACCTCAAGCCCATCGAGTGTGACGACTAGGTCTCAGTCGAAGCAAGCCGCTACTGCAATGCCTTCTGATTCAGTTTCGACTCAAGTTGGTAATGCTGCCAATAATAACAATAATGCCCATACTACGGGGTTGCCAGAGAGGGAGGTTATAATGCAAATAGTAACAAATATGGTTACTGCCCAACAGGATCAGCTTATGTCCGACCTTAGTGCTCAAATGAGCCAAATGATCGAGACTCAGGTTGCAACAAGCCTATCCAGATGGGTGCCTCCCACCTCACAAAGTAGGCCACCTCAGCCACAAACCTCACCTCAGCAGATGCAGACCCTGCCAGATGTTGAGCAACAAACCTTTAGAGATCTTTTTGGGATAAACTCACGTCCCCAACCGCATACCTCACCTCAAGTGAGACATCCTCCAAGCACAGTTCCATCGGCATTAAACATTTCGTCTTATGGTAACTCAAGCGAATTAAACTCTCGGCCTGACAAAGTTTTACAAATAATGTCGAACTGGAAGCTGAAGTTTAATGGTGGTTTGAATGGCCTCACAGTTGACAACTTCATATACCGCGTGGAAGCACTGACAGCACAAACTCTGCAAGGGAACTTCGATTTGCTTTGTGGAAACGCCTGTTCGTTGTTCGATGGCAAAGCAAACGATTGGTTCTGGCGGTACCATAGGTCTGTAAGTAATATTAGGTGGCAGGATCTCAGGGCGGAAGTGTTTGTCTATCTCGATGATCTTCTGGTCATTTCGGAATCTTTCAATCGGCATCTGGAAGTTTTGGGCGTTGTGGCTAGGAGAATTCGGGAATCTGGATTGACCATTAATGTTGAAAAGAGCCACTTTTGCGTTCCAGAAGTTAAGTACCTGGGCCATATTGTGGGCAATGGGGTTATTAGAACGGATCCAGAAAAGGTAGCCGCCATTACCGAATTTCCTGCCCCGAGATCAGTGAAACAAGTTCGCCGATTCCTTGGCATGACGGGGTGGTATAGGAAGTTTATTAGGGATTATGCTTCGATTACCACGCCTATAACAGATCTGTTGAAAGGGAAGAAGAAATTTGTATGGACCGATGAGGCCCATAAAGCTTTTGAGGTTTTGAAGTCACACTTGAGCTCAGCCCCTGTTTTACACAGCCCAAATTTTTCGCAGCCGTTCTTCATACACTGCGACGCGAGTAAAACAGGTATAGGAAGCGTATTGGTACAGAAGAATGCGGAGGGTGAAGAGGTTCCTATCGCCTTTATGTCGAAGAAGCTCAACAAAGCCCAACGCAATTATTCAGTTACCGAACAGGAATGCTTAGCAGCAATGCTAAGTGTTAAAAAGTTTAGACCGTACGTCGAAGGGCATGAGTTCACTATCATCACTGACCATGCGTCATTGAAGTGGCTCATGTCCCAGACCGATCTTAGTACACGGCTGGCTCGGTGGGCTTTAAAACTGCAGGGGTACAAATTTCAGATTCAACATAGACGTGGTAACTTGAACATAGTCCCTGATACTCTTTCTAGAGCCAACACCGAGGACTTGTCTGCTCTCGGGCTCGAAAGTTTAACTAATGT
The DNA here is from genome assembly GCF_047663935.1 of Musca autumnalis. Classification (NCBI taxonomy): domain Eukaryota; kingdom Metazoa; phylum Arthropoda; class Insecta; order Diptera; family Muscidae; genus Musca; species Musca autumnalis. Next base: position 206,875,159 of record NW_027411866.1, on the reverse strand, counting down.
GGAGACCGAGTCAGGGTTTTTCATAGACTTGAACTCTGTTCACTTTCAATCCGAGGAATACCAGGGTCTCTTGGCGAAGATTGAGAAAAGCCTCGATCAGATGCCCGACATAAAAATATTGGATGGCTACATATACCGACGAATGGAACATGCAAATGGTGATCAGCTTCACGACGACCTTGTTTGGAAATTATGGGTTCCGCGGGAGTTGGTGCCAGATGTACTCAAAAAGGCCCATGATGATCCGGTTTCGTCCCATGGCGGGATTAACAAAACACTTGCCAGGATACGTCAATTTTTCTTTTGGCCTAACTTGGCTGCAGATGTTAGGACCTACGTTAACAATTGCGAGATTTGTAAGTCGACTAAACATCCCAACACAGTGTTACGACCTCCCTTGGGGAAGACTTCGGAGTCTATGAGGTTTTTCCAGAGGCTTTATATAGATTTTCTTGGTCCGTACCCGAGATCTAAATCCGGCAATATCGGGATCTTTATAGCTTTGGATCATTTTTCAAAGTTTCCATTTTTGAAACCTATTAAAAAATTTACAGCTGATGTCGTAGTGGATTATCTTGAGTGCGAACTTTTCCATACCTTCGGGGTGCCGGAATCCATCGTCTCAGATAATGGTTCACAGTTTAGGTCTACCGTATTTAGCCAACTGCTCAAAAAGTACGGTGTTAACCATATTTTTACTGCTATTCACTCTCCTCAGGCTAACGCCTCCGAGAGAGTGAATCGCTCGGTTCTGGCAGCGGTGAAGGCATATATCAAGCCTGACCAAAAGAATTGGGACGAACTATTGAGTAGTATTTGCTGTTCTCTACGTTCGTCGAGACACTCGGCTATTGGTACATCACCCTACTATCTGGCTTTCGGCCAGAATATGGTCACCAATGGTGCTGTTTATGGCTTGCTTCGCCGGCTTGGGATGCTGGAAGATCGAGCTGTTCGATTCGACCGCAACGACTCAAGGGACATTGTGGCTATGCGAGCGGCTGAGATGGAACAAAAGCAGTTTGTGAGAAACGAGAAGACGTACAATTTACGATCAAGGGAAGTTCATTTTAAGGAGGGACAGGAAGTGTTCCGCAGGAATTTCCGCCAAAGTAACTTTGAGCAGGGTTACAATGCTAAGCTTGCACCTACCTTTCTCAAAGCCCGTGTGAGAAGAAGACTGGGCAACTCTTACTATGATTTGGAGGATCTTAATGGCAACTCAGTGGGGACATACCATGCTAAGGATATCCGCCAATAGTGCAACTTGTTTCTTTTTTTTATTTTGCAAGTGTCATCAGCCTCAGGTATGTGTTGCATCCCCGAAGTCTGATTTTGGCGGGGGGGATTGTAGGGGAAACACTTGCTCTTATTTTTCTTTTTCTTCAGGAATCACTGGGCACGCTAGTCGTGCTAAATGATCGTACGCGCCATCTATTTTTGATGTTCACTTTTCATAACTAGTTAGATGATTATGTTAGTAACATTCTTAGAGTAATATTTTGGCACTTCGGCTACTAGCCTGGAAATTCGTTTGCTTACTTTGATTTTTGCTAGGTCTCTTTGCATTGATATTAGATTTGCTCGGCCATTTTGCCGATTGACCCATATCCAGATTGACTTTGAGGAAATTTGCTGATCTCGTTTGAAAATTAGTTGTCAAGTTTTTTCATGCGATTAATCATTTTTTTTTTTCTTATTTGAAACTGGTAAGCAAATAAATTGCCAATGAGCATCAGTCCCTTGCTTTATTAAAAAATTAATCATAAACCTGTAGGTTAATTTCGACACAATAAAAATTTATGCATTCTGTGTGCGCCTGGTTATGCAAATCATCATAATTTGAGGTTCATCTCGCAAAACATCATTATCTCTGTATTTGCAGAGTTAATCATTACATTTGGTGCCATCTCGCTATAGCGGTGAGTTTTAATTACCATTAATAAAAAAGGGAATGTGTGAGCAATCAAAAACTGTATTGTTGTTTCTTTATTACATACATAGGATTGGCACCCACTACCATAACTAAGTACTCTCCCACGCGGGACATTGAAGGGTCGACCAAAATACTGGTTTTTATTGCACTTGTTCTTGGACAGCTACAAAACAACATCTGCGAGAGTTTCAAGTGTTCTGCTGTACCACTACGGTTTCGCCTGGCTAGTCAACAGTTTATGAAAAAGCAGTGCTAAGCAACAATGTCTACCTTCTAACCACGTGAACGAGTTATAAAATCTGAATCAAATGATTAATCAGAAGCCCTCCGGTTTGATAATCATCGTCAAAATTTGCTTTGCTTTCACGAAGGAGCCGCCTGTTTCGGGTTATTGTTATGAGTGCTATTCCATATTAAATCAGTAATTTAACAACGCAAAATTCATTATAAGCCTCATATAGCGTAAGGTAACAAGTTCAAAGTTTTAAAACAAGACAGTGCTGCAAGGGTTTAACTAACCTGAAACCATAAAGCCCGCAAATCAACCTTTCGCGCAGTGTCAGTGTGAATCCCCGTTTAAATAATTACAAAATTCAGTAATTCTTCTTTAATTGAATGATGGTTAACTTCCCTGTTGATTAGTAATTATGTCTGTTTTTACTGGCTTAGCATAATGAGGAGAAAGAAACTCCAGTTTGGTCCTTAACCAGTGCATAATATTTGTTGAATCAGTCGTGCGAGGCCGCATTTTACAATACTTTATGTGATTTAGTGTTAAAGCAAAATTACGGTGTCAATACACTAGGCACCACTGTACCGAATTTGTTTGTGATTTTTTTTTGTAGGTTATGCTTTACCTATTTCGTTACAAGAATATTTCGTGAACCCACAGACATACAAGAACAAGTAAATTTGCATACGTACAGTCGGGACTGCAATGAGCCCCCTTTAATTGCATTTTGGTGGTAGTTTTCATGAAGTCTGTCTTGTAGCTAAGTGCTCAGTAAAGTCTAACTTTGTTCTCTCTAATTCTTACCGCGTTTGATGCTTTGTAACCGAACAAAAGTGTACCAAAACAAAATCCATAATATCTCTCTCGATAGAAACAAGCACGCTGCCCACAGCCCCCCCATCGGAAGGCCTTTCGACGTTGGAGCACTCTACTTGATGGCACGTAAATGTGAGTACTTAATGTTTCTCTTATTTTTATCTGTATCTTTTTGGTAATTTATTTGTTTCGGTGACAACGGTAATTGCTCTAAGCGTTTAAATACATTAAGGTGGGTTTACGATCGCACCTTCAAAACGAACAAAAATTGTTGAACTTATATTAGGATTAATTTTTAACTGTTCTGCCAATCAACGTTTATAATTTGAATATTTTGTAATTATTATAAACAAATTATATACTTTATGCTTAAATTTAATGTTATCGATAGCCAAACGATGTTAATCTCTATATTAAGTCTACGCTAGGAATAAGTAGAGTATGAATACTTTTGTCAATAAACACATTATGGATTTAGCCTGAACTCATAATTATCCTGTTTGATTTCCAGACTAAGTAGATAGTTAGGTCACCACACAGTTGGGAGCATAGACGATGTCTTTGTGAAGGTAACTAGTTCTATGATTTGGTTGGGAGGGCTGTTAGGCGTGATACCACCACAGCGCCTATCGCTTGTAAATGCACCATGGAACTAATGCCTGATTTCCGTCTGTTCTATCACCTTTGCTTATTCTATTTTTTGCAGATAAATAAAATAATTGTAGTGTAGCTCCAATATGCACCTGGCTAGAAAACATTCGAACCTACCCCTCCGACGAGCCTGTAGGCCGGTCCAAAGTACGTGCACTAGCCATTCTAACATCCGCTATGCTTACTCATACGTTATATGCTACAAAAGTTTGACAGTTTTTAGCTTAAGCGTACTCAGGACAGTTTGTGTTGGGTTGTTTACAGTGACTTGAAAAAATCACTTTGCACAAAAATGGAATTTACTTGTGAACATTTTCGTCCGATAATTTTTAACAACTTTCGACGTGGATAATCACGACAAGAGTGAATCGATTTAATTAAATCTTTGTATGTCGATAAAGGACCATCAAAAGATGCTGTAAAAGCGTTCAAAAACCATGTTTTGGAGGTGTCTCAATAAAGCCACTGTTAACAATAAACAAAAATGGTGACATCCGAATACTCTTATGCTAAAAACTGTCAAACTCCCCAACAAAAATGTCAAATGACGCCTGGCGGCACTGCGTGTTGCCTAGGTCAGATAGTTTTCTAGTGATCCTTGTACATAATTGAAGGAGGTTCACTTTTAACCGAGTTCATATTTCAATTCGCAAATATTTCTGGGTAGCCATATTTGAACCGAAAAAAAGAAGAACAAATTTTAAGGAAAAATTTTTAACAACTTCTCTTTTAAAATATTAAAATGCCGCTTGAAAAAGTAAACAAATAAACGAAACATACGAAATAAACCAAGTTGAATGCAAACAAGGCGAAAGCTAAAGAAAAGACGATATTCCAAGATGAATATCTAATGGAAGAAAAGAAAGAAAAAAGAAACGAAACACACGGGCAAGTGCAGCCAAACACCAACGGAAGAGCGCATAAAATGGAGTTATAGTTTTGCTGCATAATTTGCAAACAGCAGGAGTTGACTGACATGCCAGTTGACAGGCAAAACGGATATGAGCTTAAAAATGTTGGCACGTTGGAAAACATACAAGTGCCACGCCGCCACATACGCAAAAGCCACCTCGCTCAGAAAAAAGGAAGGAAAAGAATGGCATCTCACATAGCTTCTTGCCTAGTTGAAATGAATAGCCTTCGTATGTAGCATCCTGAAAGAAAAACCAAACGCAAAAGAACGCATAGTTTATACCGGCAACCCCCTCCTTCCTTGCTTGCCACCAACTGCCAACATTGCGCATAAATGATGTCAATTTTTCTTGGCTCAAATTCAACGACAAAGGCAGCAAAGACAGAAACAGGAGCAGTATACACACAATCATCCAGTCAAGCAGGCAACCAACCAACCAAGCCAAACATTCACTCTATGAGCAAAACAAACATTCACTGTGACGTAAAGAAAACCCCGGAAACACTACTGAAAAACTTGTTTCCGTAAGTGCCTGTCTCTTTTGAGGACATGCATATTTGAGTGCTACGTACTACCATCCTCATGGATGCGAGTGTTTGCAAAAATGAAAAGAGAATTTCAAGGAAATATAATTAAGATTTATCCCAAAGTAAGGGCAAATTAAAAACATGAAATTCTACACACGAAATTAACATTTTACAACTCTATGAAAATGTTATATGTTGTAACTATGTATATAATGTATGAGTGTGTGTATGTATCTGGGACGTACTCTTCTTGTCGTTGATGATAGACGAAGGTTGATGTCGTTGTTAACATGCAACGAAAAACAAAAATGTCAAGATCATGGTTTCTTCCGGGTATACAAAGAGTTTCGAGTTAGTTTCATAGAAGTTGTACAAGTCCTTGTTATTTATATTAGAATGACGAAGTGGGAAGTTTAACACCGATGTCCATTAAACTTAAAATAAATTGTTATTTTTATAAAATTGTTGAGAGTGACTGATGATTACAAGGGTCAGATGAAATGTATAAAGTTATGTAGAAAATTAAGACTTTACATTTCTATTTGCATTAGAATACATACATATATGATGGAATTTTATATTAATGGGTATTGTAAAGTTAATAATACTATAATCTTTACATAATATACCCTCCACCATAATATGGAGGGTATAATTAAATTTGTGATTCCGTTTGTAAAACATCGAAATATTCATCGGAGACCCTATAAAGTATATATATGTATACTAGCTGACCCGGTCCGCGTTGCTGGCCCGTTGTTTGGGTTCTCCGTGTAAACTTTAGTTATCTATCCAGTATTGATACACCCATAATTAGGCATCCCTTTAGAAACTTCATAATATAAAACAATGTTTTGACATAAATTCCATATAATGGTATCCCCCAAATTTAAGATATAAAATCTCTTTTATTATACCCTTCACCATAAATCGACAGTTTAAAGCACTCTGTGACCCACATATGAGCGGCTCAGTGCACACTTCGACTAACTCCACTTTTTGAAAAATTTGAGATTTTAGTGTCAAAGCCTTTGAAATAGCCATATCTATTTATGATTATAATATCTTTCTTGAATAATAAAGATGAGCACCTTTAAATAACAAGTTTTTTTGGCCACTGAATAATATGCAATTTTTTTCAGTGCACACTTCGATTATCTCCACATTCAAATGTAGCTCTGCTTGCAACGTGTACATTTTTACATTCAATGCTCTTTCGACTTTTATTGAATCCATAGATGGTCTTATTATGACGTATATGACATACATTTTTGGCGTATATTACATACGTCGGAAACGTCGTAAACCTAGCCAAAACAAGATTTTCGACAAAATAAACAAAATCACTTTGTAGACAGATGCAACATACGTAAAGTAGTAGTGTGCAGATTGTACGGTAGATGGCGTGCGTCATCCAATTTATTGTTCAATTATTTTAGTTATTTAAAAAATTGAAGAAAATTAACATTTGAGTTTTTTATTATGCATTTTAATATAAAAACAAGTTTTTGCAATTAGTTAGTAAAAAATGTGGTGATAAGTAGCACTTTTTTAGGTTTATGACGTTTACTACTTTTTATACGTTTTCTACTGGTATATGATGTTTTTGACGTTTACTACTTTTTATACGTTTTCTACTGGTATATGATGTTTTTGACGTTTACAACTTTGTGACCGTAGAAAACCTAACAAAGCAGAGCATCTCTGGTTGAAACGCAAATAAGTCCATATTTATATTAGGCAATTTTCCTTGCTGAAAAAATTCAAGAACTAACTTTAATACTTTTTTCAGTGCACACTTCGATTAACTCCACCATTACCACAAGAATACTAACGATTGTTTGTTGGCTATTTTTTTATTTTATTTTATATACCGTTAGATGAAAGCTATACCTGCTATTATGCATTCTGCATTATATATTTGAATCCATATTATCAGGGGAATTTTAAAAAACAATATACATTTCATCATTGCTTTTCTCAACTTTTTATTTTATGGAGTTAGTCGAAGTGTGCTCTGAACGCCTCATATAATGGTCGGTGCACGTCAATTAACATTGGTATATATTGGATTGTTGGTCTCGGTTGGGGTCGTAATTATTATTGCAAAGAATTGTTGGTATAGGTCCACGTTTTGATATAGCTCCCATAGAACGGTACCGGCTGATTTTCGCTATTTTTGAGGATTTAACATCATTATCACACCGAAATGGCTGAAATCTGGTTTTAATATATTTTAAAGAGGAGAGCATAAATATTCGTATCGACCGAAAGACACGCTTTTTTATTTGCGCTCGGTATGTAACAGTAATAGGTTCACGTAACAGTAATAGTAACTCCCGATTTTCGATAGTTCAGAGATATAGCCACTGTTCAGTATACGCCCTCGTTTTGATATAGCTCCCATAGAACGGTGGCGCCTGATTTTCGCTATTTTTGGTGGATTTAACCTCATTCAGCCCGATCGAACGTAACGCCTTTTTTCTTCGCGCTCTATATGCAATAGTGGTAAAATACCCCTCAGCGAAATGTATGGCAACATTTATATAATTCATAAAAAAATTACTTCTATAAATTGTAGTTGTTATTATCGAGATTTTGCTGTATTTAAAAAATGTATCTTTACCTAGCTATTCCAAGGACTGAAATCAATGATCATGAAGTTTCACTTCCCACATTTTGAGATTTTATCCGTAATTATAATATTTTCAAAAATCGAACACGATCGGGGTATTCTGATTCCAATGATGATATTGTATTGTATATCAATAACTTTGTCTGATTTCCAATGGATCTTTCTGGAATTTCGATCTTGTGACATCTCAAGTTATCCGGATTTTACTGTATTCCAAAATGTGGAGTTGATCGCGCTGTCCCACTTATTGTTTAGTGTTCAGCATTTCTGGCGTTTTTTAGGCATGCTTGCAAAATTATGTATATTATCTGAAATAATAAATGTTTGCAAATTTTGTGATGACCGCGATATTTCACTTCCGCGAAGACCATTCAGGGTCCAGACAGTAATTACAGTAGTATTGCAAACAATCTGTAAACAATACGTTCAAAAATATCATGGACTACAGATTTAAAAAAAAAAAAATTTTGAAGGAGAACCTCCGGTCACTACACTTAGCCGTATTGAAATAGCTCACGACCGCGCTATCCCACTTGTTCAAGCTAGTGTTTATATCATTTTTGTGTCACGCTTACTAAAATTATGTATGTTAATTGAAATAATACATTTTTGAAAACTTTGTGATGACCGCGATCATTCAGGGAAAACAATCTGTAAACAATACTTTCAAAAATATCAAAGATTTTCTTAAAAACATTGTGGGGGAGGACCACCGGTCACTACTCCTAGCCGTATAAAAACAGCTTACGACAGTTCTAATTAATTGAAATAATACATTTTTGAAAATTTTGGGATGACCGCGATTTTCACTTCCGCGACGACCATTCAGGGTCAAGACTGTAATTACCATAGCATTGCAAATAATTTGTAAACAATATATTAAAACGTATCCTGAATTTCGCGGTTTTCTTAAAAAATTGTGGGGAGGACCACCGGTCACTACACTTAGCGGGATAAAAAAATAGATTACGACCTATTCTCAGACCTAAAAACTCCACATACAAAATTTCATAAGATTTCCCAATCGATTTTTCGGAATTTCTATATAGTGACATCTCAAGTCATCGGGATTTTACTGTATTCCAAAATATGGCGTTGACCGCGTTATCCCACATATTGAAGCCAGTGTTATAGCGGTTTTGTAGTCACGCTTACTAAAATTAGGTATATTATCTGAAATAACACATTTTTTAATAATTTGGGATGACCGCGATATTTCACTTCCGCGACGACCATTCAAAAAAATATATAGCCTATTTTCACCACCGGTGTTCCCAGTACATTATCTGAAATTTTCAAGAAAATCTATTCAGCCGTTTTTTAATCTATTCGGAACATACAAACATACAAACAAACAAACATACTAACATACACACATTGCCTTTTATATATTAGAAGATAAAATTCTAAGTCGATATAACCATGTCCGTCTATCCGTCCTACCGTCCGTTCGTCCGCCTGTTGAAATCAAGATACAGCTCGCAATTTTTAAGATAGGTAGTTATTTGGTATAGAAGTTTCTATTGCTCCCAGGATGTTTTATATTAAAAATGGGCTATATACCACCCGATCTTCGGTATTTTGAAGTTATTAGCTTCTTTATTACACCAAAATGGCTGAAATATGGTATATATAAAACTTTACATATGAACCACTACCTTGTTGCAGCAAAGGTACGTACCCGCCTAAACGTTGCAAATAAAGCACGAACAGATACAAAGCTGATGTTCGACATCGGTAAGCTGCAAACACAACAGATAGCCACAGCGTATTTCACTCAACTAGCCCAATTGCTTTACAAGCAGTAGCAACGCGTAGCGCACGAGAGAGGTATCGGGAGAAAAGAAGAGAGGAGAAACGTCTTTTCCGCAGGAAAAAGAGAGAGATGGAAAAGCGGGAGTGTGAACAAATCGAGATGTACATGAGCCAGAATGAAGTCCGAAAGTTCTACCAAAGAGTGAAACATCAAACTGATGGCTTTGGTACAGGCATATTCTTCCTGTAGAGACCAGCAAGGTAATTTGGTAACTGATACAGATAGTGTGCTCAGGATATGGAAAGAACATTTCTTCAAACTGTTGGTGTCCGATAGTAGCGAAGACGGCGAATATATCACACATCCAATCCCAGCAAATGGTATTGAATGTATACCGCCCAGCCAAGATGAGGTAAAGACAGCAATAAATCGGCTGAAGAATAATAACGCAGCAGGAGCCGATGGCTTACCAGCCGAGCTGTTCAAAACTGGAGGCGACACGCTGATAAGGTTATTCATCAGCTGGTTAGCACCATCTGGCAGGAAGAACGAGTACCCGACGATTAGAACCTGAGCATCCTGTGCCCTGTCCACCAGAAAGGAGATAAGAATGTATGCTCTAACTATAGGGGCATAAGTCTTCTCCCTATTGCCTACAAGATAGTGGCAGGGATAATGTGCGAACAACTAAAGCTTATGGCCAATGAAATAATTGGGCTATACCAATACGGCTTTAGACCTGGCAAATCCACCATTGACCAGATATTTACCCTGCAGTAAATCCTGGAGAAGACCCATGAGATGCAGATCGACACTTACCACCTTTTTGTCGATTACAGAGCAGCCTTCGACAGCCCTATACGTCAAAGGGGTTTCAAGCCATGATTTTGGTATTCCTGCAAAGCTCATTCGGTTTTGTAGAATGCCATTAACTGATACTCGGTCCTCATTTAAAAAAGGAAAGAACCTCTCCGAAGAGTTTATTACCAAAAGAGGTTTCAGACAAGGAGACGGCCTGTTGTGTGATCTCTTCAACATCTTGCTGGAAAAGGTCATATGAGACGCGAAGGTCAAAAGAAGTGGAACAATATAAACTAACAGGCTTATGTTACTTGCTTATGCCGATGACATTGACATCATGGGTCGATCGGTAAAGGAAGTAACTGACACCTTTGCTAAAGTCGAAAGGGCGGTCAGCGGCGATAAGACCAAGTTAATGGTGTCGTCGCGCAATGCGTCCATAGAGATCGGGCCAACTGTTGCCGTTGGTTCCTATAATTTTAGGGTAGTAAGGGACTTCGTCTACCTCGGCACAGCCGTAAACACAACCAACAACATCGGTTGTGAAATACGAAGAAGAATAGTGTTGGCCAACAGATGCTACTTCGGGCTGAGTAAGCAGTTTAGGAATAAAGCCACATCTCGTCAAACAAAAACAACGCTTTACAAAACACTGATCCGTGCTGATGTATGGTTCAGAAGCCTGTGTACTTGCGCAAGCAGACAAGACCTGGTGTGTTTGAGAGAAAAATTCTTCGAAAGATCTATGGACCAATCTGCGTTGACGGTGAATATCGACGTCGTATGAGCCCACGAGCAGTATCGGCTATACAACGACATCAGTATAGATAAACGTGTCGAGATGCAACGATTGTGTTGGCTTGGCCATATCATAAGAAGAGCGATGATGAACCCGCTAAAAAGGCGTATAAATACGTGCCACATGGCGGTGCACGCAGAATTGGCAGGCCTAAGCTTAGATGGAACAAACAAGTGGATGATGAGATGAAATGGCGCGGTATTCCAGAAAGCGAAGCAGTAAACTGAGAGGGTTTGATATCTTTTCTTAGTTCGGCTTATGGAACAAATATTTGTAAGTAAGTACATATGAAATTTGTCGGTATAGGTCCACGCCTTCATATAGCCCCCATAGAACAGTATTTCCCGATTTTCGGTATTTTGAAGGTTGTGGCCTCAATATTCCTCGGAAAAGGCTGAAATTTGGTATTTAGTCTAATTTGGGGTATAACACTTTCCATATGAATTTTGTCGGTATATCCCACGCCTTCACATAGCCCCCATAAACGGTACCTCCCGATTTGCGGTATTTTGAAGGTTGTGGCCTCAATATTCCACCGTAATGGCTGAAATTTGGTATTTAGTCTTCGTTTCGGGTATTAAATTTGCATTGGCGATGTGTATGCGGTAAAATACTCGTGTTTCGTACTTTGTTGTTGTTAATCAACGTAGCAAGAGGAGAGGAATGGAAAAAATGGTATTAATCAATCGTTGAGTAAAGAGGGTAAAGTGAGTGAACAGATCAGTGTTTTGTCTTTCCTTAAAGAAATGGTGCTTTTTAGTAATTTAATTGCCCAATACATTTTTCAATTGCACCCAAACATATAATTTGTTTGCACCCAAACATATGATTTGTTTGCACCCAAACATATATTTGTTTGCAGGACCCAAACATATGATATGTTTGCGACTGATTGCAAACAAATATATGTTTGCTGCAAAATATGTTTGCGACATATGTTAGAGAGGCGTTTTTTCTGCATGTATTTACTTCAATACAGTTCATTGTGGAAGGTATACAAAATTTGACCCGCCAGAACTTAACACCCAATTTTTGCTGTCCCGATTGTAAATGTCTATACGGGATTCGATAGTAAATATATTGAAACTAAAAAATTGGTTAAAAATATTGGAAGGTGCGGTCGTTGCGTACTACTAAAAATGACATTTTTTCCCAATTTTTAGAAATATGTAATTTTTAAAATTTGCTGGAGAAAGAAATAGCTATTTCTCGGAAACTATAACAGATATTGTTGTGTATGTAGGTATTATTGTTGAGTTTTAATAAATGAACGTAGCTGTTACACGAAGTAGGCTATTTTGTTTTCCCTCAGGTACTAAATTTTAGTGAAATTTCAATATTAGTGGACTAGAACTTTTAGGGAAGTTTGGTTTTCGTCTTCCTTTAACCCATATTTATTTTTGTATAAATTGAAATTTATTTTTAATAAAGGCATGAGTTTTATGGAAATCCAAGGATAATTTATTTTTCCTTATTGAACAATTTTTTTTTTTTTTTTTGAAAAAATAAAAAACAATTTTTTTAAATATATATTTTTTGACCAGTAAAACAATACGATTCTGAACCACTATGCGCCGTTTTTACTTGCTATGACATGCTCTTGCTAACGCAATCCTTATACCTCCATATGTTTATACGACGTCGATATTCAACTTCAATACATGTGTACTTACAGTGGGTATTTGTCGTCAACAGAAGATGCTACTCTCCCACAGTCTTCAGCCGCCACACACGCAGAACTTAACACCAGCTGTTGCTCCAATCCCTGAAAAAGCACCATTTTTGAAATTTAATTGCACAGTTCACCAGACATAACCATCGTGTCACCTGGCAACCCGTCGTTTCTCTTGGATCAGACCATCTCCCCATAATTGTCTCCATCAGCAGACCGCCCGATGCCATCTCCTCTTAACCCCGCAATTTCATCAATCATGGAAATGCTGATTGGCCGGGTTTCGGAGAGTTCACTAATCACCGCTCTCAGAGATCTGTCCAACTCTTCTGATTTTCGAGTAGCAGAAAGGACGATCCGAGACATCTTCACTGCTACTGTCGCTCGTCATATACTTGCTGGATGAATACCCGAAGTGACACAAAATGAGGGTGATGAGCTTCGTCTTGCCAACCCAAGTGACCCCAGAGCAAGGGAGCAGACACTGCAAGTTAACAGGTTAATCGGTAAGCATAAGTGGAAGAGTGGTTGAATCACCTGAAGAGTGGTTGAATCATCTGAACCACCACAATTTACAATGGATGCTGTTGCAAATGTCATCAGGAAAGCTAAATCATCCAAAGCGTTGGACCCTGATTGAATCTCCATGGTAATGCTGAAACAGCTGGATGCGCCGGGAGTCGAGTATCTCAGTCAAGTTCTCAACCTGTTGCTAGCCACCCACATCGTTCCCGAAATATGGAAAATTTACAGGGTAGTCCCACTACTGAAGCCAGGCAAAAAAGTGAATTACTGAAGCCAGGAATTCACTTTTTTCGCCAGTACCAAAGGCCTTTGAGGCTTTAGTCTTCCCCAGCGTCCAGCTTCCGATCATCAGCATCAGCTAGGTAAACAGCACAACACTACAACAGCGCACTGTCAAGCACTCCACGCTGTTTGAGGACATCAAGCAGGCAAGCCTCCTGCAAAGTTTGAAACGTGTGATAATCAATTATATGTGTTGTCGTCAGTGGTATTTGGAATTCAGGATTAAAATAGGGAGTTCACCAAGGTTGGGTGATATCTCCGGAACCGTTTAACCGTCCTCTGCAGACGGCATTGAGATAGTAAGGTATACGGATGCTTGCACGATCTTGGCGTAAGGTACCTTCCCTGTGTCATTTGTGAAATGGTGAACTCCTATTTGGCTGATCTTAACTCCTTTTTCCACGCGAGGAATATGCAAATATTCGTCACTAAATCTACGGCCACTCTGTTCACCACATGGACGGCAGAGTTGAGAACTGAGTTGAATATCATGGCCGATGGTAGCAGAATTCCGGCAAATAACTATTCCAAAATTCTAGGGGTCACATTCGACAGCAATTTTATGTCGTCCGCGCATGCCACAGCTATCTTAGCCGGCAGCACTTGGGGTGCAGATAATGAAACATTGTTGACCACATATAAAGCGATAGGTCGGTTTGTGGTAAGCTACGCGGTGCCAGTAAATTCGACTAATATAAGTGCAACGCGATGGTAATATATTTAAACCTGTCAGAATGCCGCCCTGAGAACTGCAACATGGTGCCTCCTCGTGTCTTCAATGGGCCATGTACATGAGGATATAAAGACTCTTCCAGTACAGCAAGACAGCGGCATGCTTCCGTCAGTACTTACACGGGTGTTACCGTGAGAGCCATCCTAATGACCATATGGTGAATTGGACCCCCAAACAGGCATGTCAGGAGGGATCTTCATGAACTAGAAAGAGAGGTCCAACGTTACAAGAGATAACCCCTAGATAAAAAAACATATCAAACAGGTTTCAAATGGATTTATTTGCAGATGCCATAAACAACGATCGTGTGAATGCCTTCCTCGGAGAACAGCCTCCAGTTATCGCAGCTGAGGAGCGTCAGCTGCAACGCCCTAACAGGCAAAATTTCAAAAAATAAAAAATAGGCTGAGCCCGGCTGGGATTTGAACCCACGTCCTTGAAACCATATCAAAAAAAAATGTTGTCACGGCGTGTTAGCGTTCAAAGCCAAAACTCATAACTTCAAAGGCATCGCAAAAAGCGGTTGTTGTGAAGAAAATACATTTCAACGGCCAAATATCCGTTAATGTATAAAAACACATTTGCATTTGAAAAACGATAAGTTCTAGGACAGAGAAGCCATTACATAGTCGATACGTCCGAAGATTTGCTTTACCACCAATGAAACCAGGTAACGTAATTTGGTGACTATGTGGGTTCGAGTCCATGGCTTTCCTTTTTCACTTGCAAATAATTTCAGATCATTAAGCTTAACTCTAAACGAGAAAATTAATAAAATCAGAGTAGTTTTAGTTGAACTACACTCGTCATTGTACCAAAAGAGGTTTCAGACAAGGAGACAGCCTTTCGTGTGACCTATTCAACATTTTGCTGGAAAAGAAATGACACAATTTACACCAATAGCCACATGTTACTTGCTTATGCTGATGATATAGACATCATGGGACGATCAGTAAAGGAAGTAACTGATACCTTTAGGAAGGTCGAATCAGAGTCTGCGAAAGTGGGTCTGGCCGTAAATGGCGAAAAGACCAAATTGATGGTGTCGACGCGCAAAGCGTCTATGGGGCTCGGACCAACTGTGGAAGTTGGTACCTATAATTTTGAGGTAGTTAAAGACTTCGTCTACCTGGGCACTGCCAAAAACACAACAAACAACATCAGTTGTGAAATAAGAAGAAGAATTGTACTGGCAACAGATGCTACTATGGTTTAAGTAAGCAATTTACAAACAAAGCCACATCTCGTGAAACAAAACTAACACTATACAAAACGCTGATACTACCCGTGCTAATGTATGGCTCCGAAGCATGGGTACTTGCGCAATCAGATAAGACAGTGCTTGGTGTGTTTGAGAGGAAAATTCTTCGAAAGATCTATGGGCCAATTTGCGTTGACGGTGAATATCGACGTCATATGAACCACGAGCTATATCAGCTATACAAAGACATGAATATAGTTAAACGTATCGAGATGCAACGATTGCGTTGGCTAGGCCACATCATAAGAATGAGCGATGATGAACCCGCTAAAAAGGCGTATGAATACATGCCACATGCACGCAGAATCGGCAGGCCTAAGCTTCGATGGAGCATACAAGTGGATGAAGAAATCAAAAGGCGCGGTATTCCAGAAAGCGAAGCGAAAAACAGAGAGAATTGGAGATCTTTTCTTAGTTCGGTTTATGGAACAAATGTTCTGTAATGGGCCAGCTAAGTAAGTAAGTACACTCGTCATGGTGCAGCTGTCTGAATTCCTATAGGGCAAGGATCGTTGGTCGTGCCGGCCGACATCCTGCTCTTTTTGAACTGCACTGCCAAACCTGCTCAACTAACTCCAGTACATCCGTGGTTACATTCCATCGAAGCAGTCACATTCCTAGTACTGTGGATATACACACAGCCAGATTAAGCTGGAAAACGAACATATGATATGTATGTATTCAAGTACTGTTGCAACAACTTGCCAACGCGCGTCACTTTAGATCACTACCTTTAACGGTGCAAATTTCCTCGAAGAGCTTTTTAGGTGAAAACGCAATCAGCTCTTCGGTTTCCAAATGTCAAACTATAAAGGAATGCCAATTCCCCGTGGTTCTTCTCTATAAGTTGGTTTTGGAAAACAAAGAGCTGATTGTGTTTTGGCTTTTAGAACTAAGCGAAATTTTGAATATTAAATTGTTGAGAGTTAGATGATTACCTACTGATAAGCTGGGTATCTTTTGTAACTGCTTTAACCTCCCCATATATAGCGTACAACGATGTGTAGTTGAATCTCGTTCATTTTCCATTGGTAGTTGCGTGGTTCCAACATTGGAAGGTAAGTAATCAAATACCCTCACCTAATGCACTGACTCTACATTCATAATTCGAAACCTTGCTACAATTATGCCTTTAGAGTTATTTTTATTTTATTAGGTATTCCACATAGAAAAAATCATATACATATTTTCAACACTGGTCCTAAAATTGATGTACCCTTCAAACAACAGAATTTCCGTAAAAAGCAAAACAAACGTAAATCCTTTGTACCGCATAAATATATTTGCATATTAGCAGAATGTATGTGTATCAAAATAAATCCGAATACATTTTCCAAATACAAAACATCATCTAAATATTGCATTCTGTCTCTTCCTCTTATCTGCAAATAAATCTAAACAATTTACACTGCATTATGATTTGCAACAAGAAAAAAAGTTTATTCAACTTCAAAATGAATGACAAGTGAAATGCGCCATGGCATAACGTTCAACATAATGCACAATTCTTTAGTTCTTTACTCGAATTCAATCTCACAAATGTGCTCATAAAAGCATCATTGTACTGTGTACAGGCAATGATGGCAAACAGTACATCAATATACACATACAATATGAGTACATACATTCATACAAGCACAGCTTAGAAATCATCCAACTATTCAGCATGACAAGGCAAACGATGATTCTTTTATTTTTCAACAAATAGTCAGTTGTGAAGTTTTCAAAAGGCGAAGGGGGAGTGTGAGAGTACGAATAAAGGATTCTTCAAAAAAGGACAATTGGCTGTTAAAGTTGAAGTGCAACTGAGCGCATTCAATTGTATGGCAGGCACTGCCACCACTTACGCTTGTTTCGTACACACTAAAGAATATGCAGATTGATGCACTGCCACCACCACCAACAACAACAACAGCAGCAACAGGACCAAATTCACAATGCAACAAATGTGTGAAAACTTTTGTTGTTACTGTTTTCTGTGTTCTTTATGTAAGTGCTGAACAGGAAGTGCCAAAATAGATTAGGAGTCTTTCATTTTGTCATTGTGTTTAGTTGCTTTTTCTTTTCAGCTTTGTTTGAGTGATTGTGGCAAAATGTGTTATTGAAAGAAGAGGTCTCAGGATAAAAGTACATGTTGAAATTGCTAAGATTCGGTGTATTGTAATATGCAAATTGTAATGGAATGAACTTTGAAAGGAGACACGAAAATATAAGGGAGAGACCTTAGTGCACATTAGAGCTGCGCAGTTGCATATTTCAAAAGAAAATCAAATTTTCTTAAATATAAGGGTTTGTGGAACTACTAGACTTCAAAACTACTACGGACTTCAAAACTAATGAACAGGTTTTCCTGAAATTTTCAGAGTAAACTATAGTATATATGCATAATAGAAAGCATATTCGACAGAGGATGTAGCTTATTGATAATAACAAAAGTACGGTAAAAAAGTACCAGTTTTACGCTGATATTAAAGATCCATAGACTGGGAGATATTACGGGATGACGTTCATTCCTACAATACATGAATTCATCTATATATTCAATATTGCTTAGATCTCCATACTCATAACTATACTCAGGTGCGTTTGCTACAGGGTTTTCACTCACATAAGTTCTACACTCTGGATTGGAGCATTTTCTCTATATATTTTAAATTAAGTCCTAAATCACCTATTTTTTGATGCGGGTCTTTTGTATGCCATCTGAAAGTTTACTGGCAGTTTTGCTAATATTGTTTCCCAATTAGCAATAAACAAAGGTGGTGAAAAGAGAGCGCGCACCTGTCAGTACTCCCACGTCTACATGAAGTTATTGATATATGGCTCGTATTCCTACTAACACTTTTGGTATTGCTAACAACTTCTTTCTATTCCCTGCGAATATAGTTGCCCAGCAATATCTTTCGGATGTATGTATATGTGAAGTTCTGGTGACGTAGGGGATGAATGATACCAAGCAACTGTCCTGACCGGCTTTATCATGGCAAAGCCCGGGACTTACTTTGGTCCCTCTTTCATATCAAGTGGACACTGACCTCCCCGTGGTGTCACCTGGGGAGCTGCCTTTAACGCCCGTTAAGGGTAGTGAGCTAACATGTGCCGCGTGTTCCCCCATAAGAACGATAAAAACTTGGGTTGAGCGTTGGGCTAGTAACTCAGCCCCTCAAAACAGCCTATTATGAAAAGAAAAATAAGAACTAGTAAGAACGGAATTAAGTTCGGCCAGGCCCGAGTTGTATAGAAGAAATACGGAATAATTAGTTTCCTTTCGTATATTAAGAAAACTAAATACCAAATTTCAGCAAATTCGGTAAAATACCGTCTATACCTATACCGCCTATACCTACAAATTTCTGGCGGAAAGTTTTAAGATTCAAAGAAGATTAAATACCAAATTTCCGATATTTCGCTAAAACCTTCAAAACACCGCAAATCAAGGGATATAGGAACCCGCGGAGCTAAACTGAAAATTCTCTTCTGGAATACTTTATAGTTCCATGGAAAACTAAATAACAAATTTCAGCCTTTCGGTGGATTATTGTGGCCACAACCTTCAAAATACCGATAATAGTGAGGTACCGTTCTATGGGGGTTATATGAAGGCATTGACCTATACCGACAAATTTCATATGGAACGTTTAATACCCAAAATGAAGATCAAATATCAAATTTCAGCCATTTCGGTAGATTTTTCTGGTTACAACCTTCAAAATACCGAAAATTTGGAGGTACCGTTCTATAGGGGCTATATAAAGGCGTGGGCCTATACCGACAAATTTCTGGGGGAAAGTTTTGTACCCTCAGCGAAGACTAAGTGCCAAATTTCAGCCATTTCGGTGTGATAATGTGGCTAAAACCTTCAAAATACCGAAAATCGGGTTGTACCGTTCTATGGGGGCTATATCAAAACGTGGACCGATATAGACCATTTGCAATACCAAACATCCTATGAGTAATAGAAGCTTCTATAACAAATTACAAAGCTCTATCTTAAAAATTTCGAGCTGTATCTTGATTTCAACGGTCGGACGGACAGTCGACTTAGAATTTTAGCCTGATCAAGAATATAGGGTCTCCGATGAATATTACGACGTGTTACAAAAGGAATGACAAATGTAATTATACCCTCCATATTATGGTGGAGGGTATAAAAACAAACCCCTCTAAAGTTGACGACCCCCGCTAACGTTTTAAGTACCATTATCTGCGAATCTGCACCTGGAATGTCATGACTCTCTATAGAGTAAGTGCAGTTTGCGCAATGGCAGATGTACTTGATAAGTACAAAGCTATATTACCGCCTTACAGGATATGCGATGGAATCGGCAGACATAAAGATCTTAAACGATTACGCAATGTATTACAGCTGCCATGAAACAAAGCATAAAAATATCGTCTCCAATTTCACTCCGATTAAAATCAAATCCGTATAAAATCAAAGTTTTTTGGCATCAGCGCCCATGCCCCAACCGAAGAGAAAATCGAAGAGACCAAGGATATATTCAACGAGCGCCTAGAGAGAGCATATGATCGCTGCCGTGACATTAATATTGTTTAGGATATTTTAATGTTAAAATTGAAAGGGAAAATATCTTTGGCCCCACGGACGGCATTTTCAGCCTTCATGAGGTAACATAAGGCTGATCGATTTTGCAGCGGCAATGAGCATGGGAGTGAGCAGCACAAGGTTGCAACACATCGACATACACAAGGCTACGTGGATATCCCCAGATGGGAAAACAAGAAATCAAAACGAAAGAAAGGGTGCTTCTACTGACCTTTCTTAAAGAATGGGTGCTTCTATAGACCATTTCTGAACGAAAGGGTTCTTCTATTGACCCCTAGTAATTTATTGGCAAAGAATAGCCCACTCCCTCCATACTGCCGCAAAATCTATACATGACTACCAAAAACCTCCACCTACAAATTGATGGTACGATCAGGAGTGTCTTAAGGCTACTGAAGAGAAAAAAACGGCATACAGAAAACCTCTACATTCAGTAGCAACACGAAGCTGCAATGAAACTTATCAGGAGAAGATGAGAAGCGTATTTTCAGGAGAAAAAAGAAGGAGCAAGAAAAACGTGAGCGTGAGAAATACGACATGTTCAGGTGTAAGAATGAAGTCCGAAAATTTTACCAAAGTGTAAAATACCAGACTGAAGGATATGGTTCAGACACATTCTTCTGCAAAGATGATGAAGGGAATCTGGTAATGATACAGATAGCGTACTGTGGATTTGGCAGGAAGCCCTTGGTATCGAATATGGGTGGCGATGAAGATACACAAGAAACCATAGCCAACAATTGGAACCTCAGCCTACTATGTCCCGTACACAAGAAAGGAGACAATACGGTTTGTGCAAATTAAAGAGACATAAGTCTCTTACCCATCGCCGCCATGCCTGAGTTTGGAATCCCTGCAAACTAATTCGACTATGCAGGATGACATTGGCTGACACAAGATCGACATTAAAATATGAAAGAACCTCTCCGAATCTTTTAAAATTAAACAAGGTTTCAGACAGGTTGACAGTCGATACCTTTCACCTTCTACTGGAAAAGATCATACGAGATACAAATGTTTATACGGTCAGATATAAATAATAGCACTGTATTCAATAAAGACATAATGTTACTGGCATATACATACGACATAGACATAAATAGCAGGTCGATCAAGACGAGCCGCAACAGCCACCTTCGCAAAAATTGAAAAAGTCAACGGCGATATCACGAAGATTATGATATCAACACGCAAGTTGTCCAATAGACTTTATTTACCGCCATAAATAAAGCTAACAACATAAGTTTTGAAATAAAGAGAAGAATAATATTGGCCAACAGATTATACTTTGGTCTATGTAAACAGTTTAAAAGTAAAACCACATCACGTCATGCAAAACTTGCACTCTACCAGACACTGATACTACGCGTACTTATGTATAATGAGATGAGGCAGAACTTGGTGTGTTTGAGAGAAAAATAAATCGAATGATTTACGGTGAATACCGACGTCGTATGAACCACGAGCTATACCAGCCGACCGACATAAATATAGTAAAACGGATCGAACTACAACGATTACGTCTGTTGGGGCATGTCAGCAGGATGGATAAAAATACCCCCGCATTTGAATACGAGCCACTTGACGGTATGCGCCCCAAGGGAAGGCCAAAGCTCCGATGAAAAGTTAAAGAAGATAACACGAAAAATGACATCCAAAATTAGAGAAGTGAAGCAGCAGGGCGTGGACTTCTTGTCCCTAAATTCACTTACGACTGGCGTCCACAACTATAATCGATTATCCAACGTTTCAAACTTGGCCGGTTCGATAGCCGCAAACAGCTTGGAAAATAAAAGACTTTTGATCAAGTCAAGAGCAGCGCCACCATTACTGTTCTATCACACGGCTTGCTCTGGTTGAGTCCTAGACTAATTCTGACGCTGGGCAGGACTCAAGGGGCTTTGCTACGGGCGACAAAAGCAAAATCAGATATTCCTATCCGGGCACATCCAGTAACCATGGAGATCCTATCAGGGCCCAACACTTTGGATGATTTTGAGTTCCTGATAATATTCGCAACATTAGCCCTTTGTAAATTGTGGTGGTTCATTCTCGTCAGGAATAGATCTGATGCTCTGTCACTCCCGGGGTGCTCGACAAACAGTAGATTTATCTGACTCTCTCTGACTCTGGGGTCACTGGGGTTGGCACGACGAAGTTCACCACGCCAATTTGCTAACGCTGTCGCCTCTGCTCGGAAGTTTGTTCTCACTTTGGGTATTCGACCTGCAGGTATATGGCAAGCGGTGATGCAGCAGTGATGATGTCTCGGAACGCCGAACATCATAAAGGATAGGGAGCTCTCTGAAGCGGTGATTAGTGAACTCTATCGCTATCAATGTAATCAATTAGCACTATACCCCTCTGGCCGTTTCTGAGGACCGAATGCCACAACTCGTGATAAGCACTAAAGACCCTCAAAAGACCTTCCAAAATCGGGCTACAGTTGGGCTTATTACCTGCATCGCAGCTATGTATGGGCGGGATGTATACGTTCTGCTCTACCTCAACAGTTCCATACATTGCATATACGGGTCATAAGACCCAGGTTCGAGCAAGTTAGGTCTGTATTGAACAGACAGGTGCAAAAGCTAATCCCCCAACCCCACTTCTGGTGCGATTCTTCCTCAGTACATTGTAACCATCACCACGCTGAAAGCTGCAGTTGTTGTTGAGCTTTGTTTCCTACAATACCGCGATCATGATATTCTTCCGACTCATGTAATCTACTATTTCCTCGATCTTACATTATGGAAAATAAATTTGGATATCCCTCATAGCATTTTCTTTGTTTGCGATGTTGAAATGTTATTGTTGTTGCACTTTGTGTTGCTGTGGCACTTCCATATATAGAAGTCATAAGTTTCAGTTGTTTTGAAAATATAACTTATATATAAAGTGGGCGTGGTCGGGTCTTTTTGCCCAAACATTTACTTAGCGTCGGAGACATATACTCCAGTATCTAGCAAATCAATTTTATAACCGATACGTTCATACGTTTTGCAAATGTAGCGTTTTAAAATAGGACATCAGCAAAATATATATCCTATATTCACCAGGGGTAATTTCGGTACTTTCTCTGCTAATTTCGTGAGAATCGGCTCAGTAGTTTTGGAGACGTTATATATTTAATAACATAACATATTTAATAATCTGGTTCTTAGGCCCGAAATAAGTACCTTGACTCGGAGGCACAACCGATACGTTCGAAAGTTTTGCAAATATAACATTTTTGAAAATTAGGGCATAAGGGAGATATCCCACCCCCTTCAAAATTTAACAAAATATATAGTGTATTTTCTTCGGTAACTTCTCTGGTATAGTGTAATTTCTTCGGTAATTTCATGAATATACAAATACACAGCAGCGACCAATTAAAATTTTAACTTAAAAAAAATATAAAAACACTTACACAAACAAATTTTGCAAGCAAACTATTACTTTTTTAAATCAATAAACTCATGTTTTCTATTTGAAGTTTTTGTTTAAAACTACAATCTTATTTATTGAGAGGCTCTCAAATGAAGAAGTTTTCGTTAGAAACGAGGAAAAATGAAATATTGAAACAAATATTTTATTATTGTTTCCTCTTCGCAATTGCACTTTCAGAGAAATACTCGTATTCCGTTGTTGACAATTTGATTGCAATTTGCTCTGGTTATATTCTTGTTCAGTTTTTTTGCTCTACGTGTAAAATGTATTAAATAAACTTAAAAAATCTCATAAATAAAGAGTTAACGAAGTTATTAAGTTATTGGAAATCAAAGTTTTTTTTGCATAATTATTGCGGCAGACTAAGTATTTTAAAATTAGAAATAAGCAATAACTTAAGTACTTTTCCATACTTACTGTCCCACGGCGGCGGGGTGTGGATACCAGATTGTCCAGGAACTACAGAACACGCGTGTTCTGACCAGCGGCTGCCAGCTCAGTGTACACATATTTGTAATTAAATTATTTCTCCGTGTTTGGGAGCAACATATCCAGAATGCCTGCTCTGGATACTTTGAGTCCGTGCCGGGCCTGAGCAAAACCCAGGACCAATTTATTTAAATTTTTATTATTTTTATTATTTATTACAACTACAGCCTACAGCGTTGTAAAGGTTACAAAGTACTGGGGAGGGATTGCACCAGAAGTGGAGGTGGGGGATTTGCTTTCTTATTGTACCAGTCACTTTAGCCTGGCTCTAATGACTCGTACATGCAATGCACGGTACGCCTGAACCAACTTTAAATGGAATGTGCTTATACCTGGGAAGTTTTTGCGGATTCTGAAACTACAATGTTCATAGATGAGAAAATTCACAAAAAAAATGCTGGAGAGCTTTTTAAATAAATCCCGGTTAAAGTTAAATTTTTAGGGATTTTTTAGGTTTTCACGATTTTGCTTCGAAACCGCAATTCCTACCGAAAAGTGGTTTGAGAAAATGTTGTAGCTGTTAAAATTCTCAAAAAGGATGACCTTTACAAAATTTTCGTAGGTTTTACCATTTTTGGAATATGGAAGTTCAAATTGGGACAATGCACTGACTGTATCGCCCATTATAAAACAATATCATATACCGAGCGCCTTAACTAACTTTAAACAAAGAAACCGCTTACACCTGGGAAGTTTTTGCGGATTCTGTAATAGCAATGTTCATAGATGAGAATCCACAAAAAAATGCTGGAGGGTTTTTAATAAATCGCGTTCAAAGTTAACTTTAGGTTCTCGCGATTTTGCTTGGAAACTGCAAGTCCTATCGAAAATTCTCTAGAGGATTGACCTTCATGATTTGTTCCTAAGTTTCCTAAGTTTGAGATATAGAAGTTAAGGTCACCTTTTTAGTTTTTTTGTTAGGTTTTCACGATTTTGCTTAAAAACAACAAGTCCTATCTTCATCTTCAGCTTGAATTGGCTGAAATTTGGCATTCGGAGTTCCAATGATACAGAAACTTCCCCACCAAAAATTGTGGACGTAAGTCCAGATTTCGGTATAGCTTCTATATAACGGTTCGACATGATTTCAGGCATTTAAAAATTTTTATCTACATTTTTCCGGTCAAATTGGCTGTAATGTTATGAAGTTCTCAGTGGTCAAAAAAATATAATTACTAAAAAGTTAAAAATAAAAATAATTAAAACAAATAAAAAGTCGTTAAGTTCGGCCGGGCCGAACTTTTTATACCCTCCACCATAAAATAGTCTTAATAAAAATGGAATAATTTGGGTCCTTTCACAATTTTAGGTGGAACAAATTTTCGACAATGGATAGAATCTTACTGCCTCCCACTATTGCTTAAATTACACTGTGAACACACATGTTGGGGCAGAGATAATTCCTTTTGGAGATAAAACCCCTTGGTGTGTTTATATTAAAAACCCCAAAGGACAGATGCGCCGTGAGTCGAACTTCCGCGTTATGGCGTAATGAAGTTTTTGCAAAAGACCCTGTAAACCATCATGAATTAGCATTATACCTTTGTTTGTTGTTTTTCTAGAGCACTTAAGCAACAGTGAACAAAGATATAACGCTAATTCCTGATGGTCCACAGGGTCTCTAACAAAAATTTCATCACGCCATAACGCTGAAATTCGACTCACGGCGGATCTGTCCTTCGGGGTTCATAATATACTCACCAAGGCCTTTCTTCCCCAAGAGGAATTTTCCGTGCCCCAGACTTTCACCTCCACAGAGTTATCTAATCTAATCTAAAAAATGTGTTCAGCTAGGTGAAAGGTACCACCTACGGGGCTATATCAAAGAGTCAACCTATCTTTAAATTTTTTTGCGGAAAAGTTTTATAGCTCCAGGGAACTTCAAGAGTCAAATTGAGGGTTGTTTCATCAAAACCCTCAAAAATGAAACCATGTTGACGAATTTTAGTGAAGAAATTTCGCGACCACTGAAAATTTCCGAAAATCGGGAGGTACAGTTATATGGGGGGATATACAAAAACATGGACCTATATTGACGATTATTTTTGAATAGACAAAATTGTAGCTAAAATTCTCAAATACCGATCATTACAGCTAGTTCGGTTAAAAATTGCAGCTAAAATTCTCAAAATACCGAAAATCGGGAGATACCGTTATATGGGGGATATACCAAAACATGGACCTATGTTGACGATGTTTTGTTGGAGATGTTTTATGACCACTGAGAACTTCAAATGTCAAATTACAGATATTTCGGTTAAAAACTGTAGCTAAAATTCTCAAAATACCGAAAATCGTGAGGTACCGTTATATGGGGGCTACACCAAAATATGGACCTATGTTGACGATGTTTGGTAGAGATGCTTCATGACCACTGAGAACCTCAAATGCAAATTACAGCTAGTTCGGTTAAAAATTGTAGCTAAAATTCTCAAAATACCGAAAATCGGGATGTAACGATATATGGGGGCTATACCAAAACATGGACCTATGTGGAGATGTTTCATGACCACTGAAAACCTCAAATGTCAAATTGCAGATAGTTCGGTTACAAATTGTGGCTAAAATTCTCAAAATACCGAAAATCGGGAGGTACCGTTATATGGGGACTATACCAAAACATGGACCTATGCCCATATCCTTTGGGAAATAAGTTTGTTGATCACTAGGAACTCTAAGTGCCAAATTATAGCTAATTCGGTCTGCAAATGTCGCGAAGAACGTCAAAATACATCAAATCCGGAGGTACCGTTATATGGGGGCTATACCAAAGAGTGGACCGATATAGCCCATCTTCGAACTTGACCTGCCTATGGAAAAAAGACCCTCGGGTGCAAAATTTCAGCACTCTATCTCAATTATTGCGGACGCTAGAGTGATTACAACAGACGGACAGACGGACATGGCTAGATCGTCTTAGAATTTTATCCTGATCAAGAATATATATACTTTATAGGGTCGCAAATGATTAGTTCGATGTGTTACAAACGGAATGACAAACTTAATATACCCTCCATACTATGGTGGAGGGTATAAAAATAAGTTACAATGTTTTATTTATGAATGCACAAAAACTAAAAAATAATTTTTCATGATGGAATCTCTCAAATAAAACTCTTGCATTTAAATTAAAAATGGCGTCAATATTAAACGGCAAGCATTTTTTTTTTTTTGAGAGACAACAGGGTTCATCTTCATCTACACGAAGAGACAGTGATTCTTCGAGTAATAAAAATAGCCAAGATTAAGTTTTAATGCATATTTTAAATTATGCAGGACATATTTCGGTAAAGTAGCCTAGAAAATATAAGGAACATAATTTTTGACCTTTCCATTGATGCAAATACAAGTAGCGGTTAAAAACGGAATTACCAAATATATATGTGGGTTAGAACTCCGATGAAGTTATTCCATTATTTATTATACCCTACACCACTATGTGGAAAGGGTAATATAAGTTTGCTTGGTAAAAATTCATGTAAAACCGCGAAATATTCGTCGGAGACCCCAAATGTGGTATACCAATCTTCATATCTCGACGAGATAAAGCGATTTTGAGATGTGTGTCCGTCCTTCCGCTAGTCCGTCTGTCCATTATAAATTGTAATCAAACTCCAGGCCGCAATTATGAAGACGATCTCTTGACCTTTGTAGTGATGTCGACTACGTTGATGTACGTGCTCAGATACCAGAGCTACAGCCTAAGATACCCATTTTTTTTGTTGTAGTGTAGTAATTAACACTCTAGAGGTCGAAATTATAGCTCAATAGTAAAGAAATTTTGCACGAGGTAAGAGTTTAGCTAGAAGAAAATGCCTATAATTTTGCATGATGATCTGATATTATTAAGCGGATGACATAGACCATATGAAAAATATACAAATTTTATACATATACCGGCAAAGTAGCCTACATATGGAATAATAACTACTGGCCTTTCCCCTGATATAAATTGCAATAATGTGTCTTCTAGAAAACGGACCTACTGCCTAATATGTAATGGGTTTTGTTTAGATAACCACAATTTCCTCCATGCTACAAATGGTCTCTATCATGACAGATAAATTTTCAGTTCAGTTATCAAATTGGTTTTTTATACAAAGATTGCAACATGGGGTCGCCTCGCCACCTATTTTATACCTCAGGATTTAGGGTAAAGGGTACACAACGAAATACGACAAAAGATGTGTCTCATCGAAATATTGGTTTCAGACCCCACGTATGTTTGGACGAAATTCGTTTCAGACAATTTGGAGTCTATTTAGCCCGGTCCGTTCATCTGTCTCTCTTAATGTCTAGCTGGTTGGTGCGCACGATAACTCTCGAACGTATGTACCGATTAGAACCAAATTTTATACATCGTAATATTTTGCCAAAACTTTGTTTAAGCTCGAATGAAGGCTATGTCGGTCCAAACTTCCAAACTTCCCCCAAAAAAGTTCAAAATTTTTTCGAAAAATTGTGTGAACGATAATTGGCGAAGTGAGCAATCGATTTGCTCCAAACTTTCCATATATTATTATTATTCCTTCCAGATATAGATTGGATAAAACTATATCGGTCCACGCCTTAGGGTACCTCCCACACAAAATTAGGAAAACGGAAATTGAAGAGTTTTGAATTTTTTCTGCAGATTGTTCTCGCGCCGCAAATCCGCAAGTTAACTCTCAAGGAGATTTTCTGATTGGTAGAAACTTTATACATCGTATTATTTGGTCCCGTCATGTGTCAGGTTGGAATATGGACTATATCGGTACGTCCTTCGAGTACCTCCCACACAAAATTTGGAAAAAATGCAGTTTGAGGACCCGTATCGGATCTATTTGATTATTATTATTATTATTATTTTTTTTTTTTTTTTGAAGAAGGTTCTTTTCACTGTCTTTATTCTGGTCCCTTTTCCGGATAAGTTATACTTCCTAAGATAATAGTCCAGAAGTTCCCAAAACACCTGCCGGCTTCAATTAAAATTACAAATCTGAAAAAAAAAATAATTCTCAAACTTTTCCAAAACTCAGAAGTTAGCTTACTAAAATTGATTTGGTATAGCCGCATATTACGATACCTACAGATTCCACGTATTTTGAAGCAAACTCGTGTTACAAAATAAATATATTTGTATATGGCAGAGGCTGAGGGCATATCACCGTTAGCGCAGCTGACTTATGCTATGTTCTTTGCTGTGTAATTGCATATGAATAATTTTGGGATTTATAAATTTGTTTGCATGCAACATTTTTGAATCTCTAGTCGTTGTTAGTTGCACAATTTTTGACAATAGATCTTCAACAAACTCGCAATTTCCCCAATTATCAAATATACCAAATTGCATGGTATATATATTTATTTATTTTATGTGTATTCCAGAAATGAACCTGGTATTCAAAGACAATTTGAAGAATTTGGCTAATCAATGTGAATTTACCAATTTTCGAATATTTTTAAAAATGTATAATTTATATATTTTTCCACAAACAACCCAGTAAAGACAAGGGAGGCTTCTCTTATATCAGTGGATTCATATTAAGTTATTGATATGTGTTCTAGTTTTTATCGACGAGTCCGAATGGCGTGTCCTAAGTTGCTACTTGTAGAGAGGTTTTTCATGGCTGAAATACTTAGGAAATATCGCCAACATTACTAAGGGGTATTTTGCCACCGGTGACAATTTGATGGGAATCGAACCCGGACATTCAGCGTGCAAGGCGGTTGCACATAGCTTATTCGTACAGGTTGTGGTGTAGGGTATCACATGGTCGGCCCCGTCCGACTATAGGCTTTGCTTACTTGCTTTTTTTTTTTTTTTTTTGATGTAAGTTTTTCCACTTTTCCGAAAAGTTCAGTTCAAATTATTGATCTCAATTTGCATGTATTTAAAACCAGTCTTGTATCATTCCACATTTCGTGGACTTACGACCTTTTCCGAAAGGAGCAAAACATATAAAAAACGCGATATAATACCATTTTATATCATTTGAAGTGTTTTGACGTGTACTATCGTTCTGTAACAAAAACGCGATTTCCAAAAAATGGACTTACGATCTTTTAGTGCGTAGCAGACGACATGTTGTGTTTCCACCTTTCCCTATTTACCTCTTTTAAATTAATTCACGCATTGCATATTAAAGAGTATATTATTGAATCTCTCAAAACGATAAGAAATTCCCATTTCACACAACAACTGAAACATTGAAAAGTTTTCAAACAGACATTTGGTATTTCTTTGTTAAACAGCGGAAAATCGTATAGGAATGTACGTTTATCCTTCCCGCAAGTAATGAACAAACATTTCTCTTACATACATATCCCAAGGATATGCAACTATGTGTAGAAATGGTGTTTGGTTAACGTTTAAATAAAAATTAAGGTTTACCCTAACCTAAATGAATTTCAAAGTATAACAGCGGAACTATGCAAATATTTAAATGCATTAGTGTTGAATGTTGCAGAGGAACATTAAGTTTGCAAAATATTTACCATCATGAGAGGGTGGGATGAATACGATGAAGAAGTAAATGTGAGGTAAAGGGTTGGATAATGGGTGGATGCTCAAGGCAGTCAGCTTTCTGTTATGGATTTTTGTGAAATTTGAATATAATTATTTAAATTTTCAGGTATACCGAAATATATATGTAATTTGGTTCTAAGCACGCGTACTTCCATCTCCTCCCCCCTTTTCCCAACCTATAGGGCAAAAAGATACTTCTCGCCAATTAATGAGTAAAGTCAATTTATGTTATAGCCCAATTATATGAAACTTCCACATGGCATGTCGGACATAGTATGACTCCAATTGCGGAGAAGATGTACGCAGACAAAGTACTGAGGAAATATACATATCTAGCCTTATGCTGAGGTGTTTATAGCGGCTTTTACATCTTAAATGTTTTACAAAACATGCGTCATTTAGTTGTCAATTCCATAGAATATATGTCAAATAAATGACGTATATTCCCAAACAAGTGTAAAACTCATTTAACAACCTTGGAAGATATATTCTCGTATGTCTTCGACTCCACGAGTTTTAGGAGATCACAAAATTCTATAAAGTCTGGGATAACCAAATCTGAGCAAATAATTCTTTGTGGCAACTCTGTCTACTATAATGGCAATACGGAAATTCTTCAAACTTCTAATTAAGAATTTTTAAATCAAAGAAACACATGGCAAGTAAAACTTGTATTTCTATGTAAAGAAAACTTTCTTAGAGTTTCTTAGAACGCACACACACAATTGTTCATAGAATTATGAATTACTTAAACTCGAAGCAAACGATTCTTAGAAAGTTGTAATTGTAAGAAGGAAGTGTCATTACAGAAAAAAACAACTCTTAAACGGAAATGGTTATGAGAGAAAGTAACCAGGTTATATGAATACGAAAAACACATTCATGCATGCATGTGTGATTATGTTGAAACCCACACATCCCCATTATTTAATACGTATTTCCCAAGTTGTGTTACAACATACTTTTTTGTAAGAATTTGAAAAAGATTTAAAAAGAATTACAAGCATAACCACAAAGTTAAATTATTTTAAAATTAACTTTTACACAGAGAGAGAGAGAGAGAGACAGACAGACACACACAAAGCCACATAAAGTCAAAAGAAGAAAGTAAGACACACAAATTGTTGTAACACCAAATGTTTAATGTTTGCTTTTTCGGACAGATTGAGAACATGTTTACGAGCAGATGTTACCGACAAAAAGTAACAAAGAAAAGAATTATTTGAATGGCATCAAACCACGAAATGAAACCATAACCTAAATCTACAATCTGCTTAGGGACATGTTATTATTACAGGGGATATTTTATGATATGTGTGTGAGCGCAGAATTTTTCTGCAAATGTTAACACCTGCGATTTTTTTCTTTGTGGAAGAAATGTGCCTGAGGTGAAATGTGAAATTTTAAATAAAACTTTTTGCATATTTTAAGAAATTTATTTTGATAATGAGAAATTAAATAGGAATTTTCAAATAGCATATCTCAAATCAACCATACATGCGTACATGGTAATATAGAGTGCCATAGTACGCGAACATAACCATTGTGTCACCTGGTCTGATGAATGATGTCACTTGGCAACCAACCGTTTCTGTTGCAAAAAGGTTAAGTCAATCTTGAAACCTGGAAAAAGGAAGATAAGACCTCAGTCACGTTTGGTGATATTAGCCTTTTGAATAGGGTTTTGGGTAGGGAAATCCCACACCGGGAATTCCCGGGAATTCTCTGTTTTTTGGTTACGAGATTTTCCCGGGAAATATGATTTTGTTTCCCGGGTAAATCTCGTAACCAAAAAAACTGAGAATTCCCGGCAATCGGAAATCGGAAATATGTTTTACATTTATCACAACATATATTGAATGAATGAATAAACTATGCCCATCACTTTTATACCATAGAATCAAAATTCGATTTGATTTCACAGAATCAATAAATTGCAAAAGATTTGGAAATAACTTTAATCTACAAAAGTGTTTTTTCAGGGAAAAAGTTATAAGAGCCGCACCAAAAACATGGACTATAACGACGGATTTTTATTCTGTTTTATTTAAGTGCGTAAGAATATTTTCTATTTTAAAGTCCCATTTGTATACCCTCAGTCACTAGGCTAATGAGGGTCCGGCTGGCTGGCTGGTGCGCACGATAACTCTCGAACGAAGCCACCGATCAGGCCTAAAATTTGGCTTTCGAGATTTTTAGTTCAAGTTGGAGGATGGTATCGGTGGTCTACTACTTCCTTCCCCACAAAAGTTCAACAATTATCGCTAAAATGGTGTGCACGACACCTCTCGAAGGGAATAACCGAATCGGTCATAATTTTGCATATGGTAATATTAGTTCGATGCATAGAACAGGATCCACACAAAATTCAGAAAAGTGAAGTTTTAGAGCTCCTTTCGGATCGATTTGAAATTTTTTTAGCAGCTTGTCCCTGCGGCCCCATTTACGACGGTACAAATTTTGTAGTGAGCAAATCCACACTTCTTGAGATAATGTCTTAAAAGCTCCAAGAAACTTCACGACAACAACTAAAATGGAAAATTGGCAAGATAACTCCCGCAGGAAGTTTCTGATTGGTCGAAACTTTGCATATCGTATTATTTCATCTAGTCCAGACCTTCGGGTACCTCCAACACAAAATTTAGGAAAATTGCAGTTTAACAGCGAATCGAATCGTTTTGAAATTCTTTTCAAAAAGTTCTACTTGTTGGCCCTGTTACGACGGCGCAACTTTTTTGGGAGGGCAACTCCACTCTTCCTTAGGCAAAGGCCCAAAATCTCGAAAAAGCCTGCCATACCAACTACATTGGGTAGTACGTAAGATAACCGTCGAAGGGAGAAATCTCCCACACTCTCTCTTTTAAATGTTTGACAACATGTTTCGTGAGCGGCCCTAGTTAAAACGGTAAATTTTTTCGGGGCAAATCCATACTTCCTACGAAATCGGCTCAAAAACTCAAAAAGCCCCTAGAAACGTCAGAAGCATTGTGTTTGATTCTTTTCTTTAGGTACGAGGCTGAGGGTACATCTCAGTCGGCACAGCTGATTGATACTTTCTTACTTGTTTGAAGCATTCTTAAGCATAAGAATAAAACATACGATTTTTGAGGTCTTTCCATAGAGCGGATTCCTTAGCTTTGAATAATGGTAATAATGATCAGCGTGGGCAAAATCCGGGCAACATGGTGCATTTTTCCATATTGACCTATACCAAAAAATTTCATATGAAAAGTTGCATAACCCAAGTGAAGACTAATTACCAAGTTTCAACCAATTCGGTTGAATATTGTGGCTACAACCTTCAAAATACCGTTTTATGGGGGCTATATTAAGGTATGGACCTATACCGACATAATAAAAGGAGAATGTTGAATACCCCCAACGAAGATTAAATACCAAATGTCAGCCATTTCGGTGGAATATTGAGGCCACAGCCTTCAAAATACCGCAAATCGGGAGGTACCGTTTTATGGGGGCTATATGAAGGCGCACTAGCTCGCGAGTTTATATTAATTGTCGCCAAAAATAGAAGGAGTTATCGTAGGTGCATAAAGTTTGGTACACCTACTTATTGTTGACATACAATCTCGAGGACCAAAAAACTGGGATGTTCGGTCAACGTTTTGATATAGCCCCCATTGAACCGTACCTCCCGATTTTCGGTATTTTGAAAGTTTTAGTCATAATAACCAACCGAAATGATTGAAATTGGATGTTTAGTCTTCGGCAGAAGTATGAAACATTCCAACAGAGAATTGTGAGTGTAAGTCAACGTTTTGATATAGCCCCCATATAACGGTACCTCCCGATTTTCCGAAAATGGCTGAAAAATGGTATTTAGTCTTCTTTGGGGGTATATAACTCTCCACCTGAAATCTGTCAGTGTAGGACCTCGCCTTCATATAGCCCCCATGGAAACGTAGCTACCGAGTTTCGGTATTTTGAATGTTGTGCCCTCAATATCCTCCCGAAATGTCTGAAATTTAGTGTTCAGTCTTCATATTTTTTGTGGGCTTATTGAATATATCGAACTCTTGTCTTCGAAACTGAGAATTTTTCCTTAAAAAGGTTTTTTGACCGATTAGTGGTCAAGAGCGGCCAAGTTTTTGTAAAAAATCTAATGTTGACTTTGGCTGTTCACCATTTTATTTTTAAATTTATATTTTTTTTAACGTCTCTCGTCCAAAAGCAAGGTACGTACCTTTATACATTTGAAGTACTCACTTTGCACAACTCAAACAGCAAATAATATTGATATACACTTTTATAAAAATTTTTTTCCACCCCACTAATTTTCAAATTTGGTTAACACTGTGAGGCGTGGGCCTATACCAAAAATATACCAACAAATTTCATATCAATCCCTCATTTCGCTTGGCTCAAACCAACTTCCTATCATCGTCTCCGTTAACTGAACACCCGACCTTAAAAAAAACATGGAAATGTTATTGGCAATGGTTCGGAGAATTTAGCAATCACTGCTTCAGAGAGCAGCCCATTCCCTCAGATCCTCGGGTGGCTGAGAGAATTTCCCTGGACATCATCAGAAATGCAGCAGTTCGCTACATACCTGCTGATCGATTCGATACCCGAAATTAGACCAAACATTCCAGGAGAGGCGACGAAATTAGAAAATTGTGAGCAACATTTAAATGACCCTCGAATTCGGGAAAGAAGGATGACATAACTACATACATACATATGTTCCCACAGACATCCCAGAAGGGACAAGGGAGACTTCTCTCATATCAATGAGTGCACGCCGATTCATATTGGCTCAATGATATGGGACCTACTTTTTATTGCCGAGTCCGAACGGCGTGTCTTACGACACCACTTGTGGAGAAGTTTTTCATGGCTTAAATACTCAGGAAATGTCGCCAGCATTACTGAGGGGGAATTTTTGACATAACTCCTGTTATTTTTAACGTTGTGACTCGCTGTACGAATAGAGATCAGAA
Source organism: Musca autumnalis (assembly GCF_047663935.1). Lineage (NCBI taxonomy): Eukaryota > Metazoa > Arthropoda > Insecta > Diptera > Muscidae > Musca > Musca autumnalis. The sequence continues at coordinate 206,839,663 of NW_027411866.1, read as the reverse complement.
TAGGTGTACCTCTTATTTCAATTGACAATTTATAGAGCAACTCAAAATGAAGAAGAGTGTACTGCGTCGTATAAGAGCCCTCTCAGTCCAGAATATACCACAAATATTTTCGATGAGCCATGTTGTAAATCTTATTCGAAAAGCGAAATCATTCGAAATATTTGTCCCACGTAGAATCTTTATGATAACGCTTAAGAAATTTGATGGACCAATGATGAGAAGCTGTTTTCAGCTGCCCAGAATCAGCATGTATTCCGGAAAATGCACACTACCACAACAACATTACACGCCATATCCACTCATATAAGTCGAGGACGGAATAAGAAGAAGCCGTGCGACTGAACAATCATGGAGGCTCTTGACCTGTCGAAAGCCTTCAATACCGTCAACCAAACCAAGCTGTTCGAGTACATATTTTGAAACGATGGATAACGAATTATGTATGTGTACACGCCGCACAGTGGTTCAGAATCGTTATTGCCTGGTCAAAACTCTGTAACTTTTGAACGAATAGAGATTGTATTTTCATACTCGATAGATAACGCATTCAGCTTTCCGGTGAATCAAAAACGATCAAGTTCTGTGTAGTAGTTGCAGAGGAATTCAAGATAAAAGTTAAAATGTAGAGTTTTTTGATTTTTCAAAATAGTCTGGCTTAATCCCTTTTGTTGTTTTAATATTTAAAACAACAAGTTTATTAGTGGAGAAGGTTTGATGTTTGGGTATAAAAAGTTCCTTGTTGAAGAAGTTATTGAAAAATAACTTCGGTGGAGAATATCCACAAACAAGAAACAAAGAGAACTGATGAGATCCAGTGGCGTGGATCGAAACTAGTCTTCCTTGCCTTACCCCTTGGCGAACAATGCCAAACCTTCTCCACTAATAAACTTGTTATTTTAAATATTAAAACAACAAAAGGGATTAAGCCAGACTATTTTGAAAAATCAAAATTGTAACAGCTATCCCAATTAAATAAACGCCACCAATGTTCTACCTGTAGAGTTTTTTTTTTTTTGTTTTTTTGTTTGAATTAAAATATGAGTGTTTTTACATTTTTTTATATGTTCTAGTGTTTAAAAAACACTGTAAAAAGGAATAGTACAGCCCTCGGCATTCTACACATAAATATGTATGTAGAGATGTTTAAATCATTTAAAGCGTTGTGTTTTCATTGGGATTTATGTATAGTTATTTATTCTTTTATAGGAACTTCAATAAATTTAAAACAAAGTATTTTATTTTTACAGTGTTTTATTTAACATGATTTGGTGACCGTTTAGTTCAAATCTGGTAACTCATTGTTAACATAGTTGCAGTTGACCAATCGAACTGAAACTTTGCAAACTTTTCAGATTTGGCAATACATGAATATGAAATCAAAACCAATATTGGTCCATTTTTTACACGGTTTTTTTTTCCAATTTTCAGTGGTACACCACAATTTGCTTGTCTGAAGTCTTCGGAGAAATTCGAAAAACCCAAAAGATTTCATACATCCTTTCAAACTACACGCAGAGAAAAAAATATGATTGATCCAACAATATTCGAAGAGCAAAATATGTATTGTAAAGATATTGTTAAATTCCAAATGTAGTATTGTGGGTTCTGTTAAATCCAAAAATAGTTTTTGTCAACTGGACAATAGTTCTCTCTTTTCTTCGACAATTTTTTCTCTTCTCTCGCTATTCGATGCCGTGTTGAAAAAAAAAATTAGGTGAGTTTTGTTTGTATGACATGATGCCTTTATCTTTGTTTTTGTGTGTATGTACTCGTATACCAACAATGAGACTCTTGTTTTTATTTGTTTCTGTTTTGTTTCATTCTTCTATCTTCATTGTGTTTTGAGGTTTGGTGTTATAACGGAGTTTGTTATGGTGTTTAATTATTCCTTATGTTGTGGTGGGTGCTTGTGGCTTTTTGTTTGTCTTTGTTGTCAGCCAATGCAGCAAACCATGTATTGTGTTCATCAATAATTGCAATATTATACCCGACATTTATATCCAAGTTATGTAAAAAGTGTATATGAGAAGTATATACACTCAAATCAAACATTTCTGGGCTGGTTTTCTGGGTTGACAATACTTTTTGTAAACAAAATTAGATTATGATAGTTCCTACAATCGGTATTGTTAACGATTTTTACAATATTGCGGAAATTCGAAAGTTATTTTTGTTTTCTATGTTTGGAACAAAAGATGGAATTTTTGGATTTGGATTACAATGTTTGAACAAAACAAATGCATTTTTGGAACCAAAACAGATATTTTTGTTCCAACAAAAGCGAAAAATATTTTTTCTCTGCGTGTAGCGCCTTTTTGATCGGACAAAACGTGGAAGTGATGGGTCATCCGCCGTACAGCCCTCATGTGGCACTCAATGACTTCTTTTTATTCCCGCACATCAAGAAAAAAGGAGTGGTCAACGTTTTTCGTTGCCAGAAGGTGCTTTTGAAGTATTCTAAAATCCTGTTTTTGAGTGTCTTATTTGGAGTAGAAAAAGTGTTTCAACAATTGGTTTGAGTGCTTGCAAAAGTATACATGTCATGCTGGAGGATACTTTAGAAAACAATAACCCTATTTTTGATAATAAATATTCGCTTTTTCACTATTAAGTCAGAAACTTGGTTTTATCAATTACTTCCCCTTTATTCCATTTAGGTGTGAAAGCTCCAACGTCAACATACTTTGCATAAATGTAAAAGTTAGATATTTTACTTTCATTGGCTGACTTTTATTTAGATAAAATATTTTATCAGAACATATATACATGCTAGAGTTGGGCAATCTAGTTCCCGGAGCGGATCGATCTATCTAGTTCCTTTTCCTAAAAGGAAATAGTTCCTTAATATAGTTCCATCCTTTCCAAATAGTTCCGAGTCTGTAATAGTTCAACGAATCTTTCTCTTTCATCGTTCTTTTTGTTTTCGTCATTTGGTGGGTTATTTGACATTAAAATAAATGAATTGCAGCGATGTGAAGTAAATGTGGTTTACGTTTATTTAACATCCGAATAATGAACAAAACGAACGAGAAAGATTGAAAATGGAGAATGGAAGGAACTATATGAACTAAAAGAACTATATGAACGCAATAGCTGGATATAGTTTCAATAGTTCCTTGTCCGAAATAGTTCCTTGGAACTATTTCTTTCCGGAACTACACAACTCTTATACATACATATTATCGCACAACATTCCCGAAGCGACAAGGGAAACTTCTCTCATATCAATGAATGTACGCCTATCATATCAATGCATTTTCGCTCAATTATATGGAGCCTACTTTCCAGCGTCGAACGGCATGTCTTACGACACCATTTGTAGAGAAGTTTTTTGTGGCTGAAATATTCAAGAAAATCCAACATTACACTGAGGAGATTTGAACCGCCGAAAATGTTGATGTTCTGGACGGTGATTAAGCCGCAGAAGTCCTAATTGCAAGTACGATACAGCGATGTTTTGAAATGTGTAAGCCAACCCAACTCAGCATCCCTTATCGAAAAAAAATCAGCAAGAACTTAAAAAATATATATGCTTCGTCTGATTTGGTCATGTGAGGCGGAAGAATGGTAATATACCACCACAGTTATACAAAAGCGAGCTCAACGGTTTGTATTCTAGTAAGTATTTGGCTTATCAGACATATGTTCATTTAGCAGTCACCTAAGTAATTGAGTTTTTTTTTTTGCATATTTAAGCGAATAAGTTGTTTACTATTCATCCCTTCACCCCAACTTTCGTAATACTGTCACATAATTTTGCTGCAGTGGGAACCATTTAGACCCACTTCAGTATAGGCACATAGAAGTTATTAGTAAAATTTGTAAAACAATATCCCTATAAAATGTCTGGTGTATTTTATGACCTAGTCGCCAACATCCCACACCTCTGGGATTGGGATAACCATGGAAAGCAATTATAAATTAACCCAAAGAAATGTCTAAGCTGAATAACTAACTATAAGCCTCACAGTAACAAAAACAAAACAACTAGACAATCGTTAAACATGTGATTTTTCACACGTCGCTTAGCATGCGAGTTTGTCTGCTATGGTCAATTCCCATGTGTTATCATAGCTCGAAGGGGGAGAAGACACTTCTCCCATATGGAACCACCATATACTACTACATCCCCACCCCTTACACACTCAATCCAATGCTAAGAATACAATGTTGACTTGTGTGTGTGTTCATTATTCACAATGATAAATAAATTCCTATATTGCATTTCAATATGGAACATTATAAGCATACTAATGTGCAGCACAGCCTGACATCATGGTCGGTCGGTCGTTCGGTCTTGAAATGTTCACGTATATTTATATCAAGTCACAACTACAAACTAAGCTCTTACAATGCTTGATTCCACATACACACTTACATACATTCATATCATATTCGTACATGCAGACATGTAGTTGTCCTTCAACCAGCAAAACATTAGCTTTGTCATTAGTTCGCTTTCGTCATGAATACGTTTTACTAATGCTGAATGACAGAACAGTGATTTTGAAGAAATAAAGATATAGTTCAAAAATAATTTTTTTGAAGAAACAAGTAAGAAAGGCAGTTCCGAACTTTTTATACCCTCCACCACGAACTGTATTGAAAGTACTTTCGTTTATGAAAGTACTAAGCTCAGCCGTTTCGGTGGGATATTGTGGCTACTATCTTCAAAATTCATACCGAAAATTGGGAGGTACTGTTCTATGGGGGCTATATGAAGGTGTGTACCTATACCGACTAATTTCAGGTGGAAAGTTGTATACCCTCAACGAAGACTAAGTACCAAATTTCAGCCATTTCGGTGTGATATTGAGGTTAAAACCTTCAAAATACCGAACATATGGAGGTATCTTTCTATGGGGGCTATATGAAGACATGGACCTATACCGACAAATTTCATGTGGAAAGTTTTGTGCCCCCAGCCAAGACTAAATACCAAATTTCAGCTGTTTTGGTGTGTTAAGCTAAAACCTTCAAAATACGGAAAATCGGGAGGTACCTTTCTATGAGGGCTATATGAAGACGTGGACCTATACCGACAAACTTCAGGTGGAAAGTTTTATACCCTCAGCGAAGACAAAATACCAAATTTCAGCTATTTCGGTGTGTTAATGAAGCTAAAACTTCCAAAATACCGAAAATCGGGAGGTACGGTTCTTTGGGGGCTATATGAAGACATGGACCTATACCGACAAATTGCAGGTGGAAAATTTTGTGCACCCAACGAAGACTAAATACCTAATTTCAGCCATTTCGATTTTATAATTAGGGTACCTTTCTATGAGGGCTATATGAAGGCATGGACCTATACTGACAAATTTCATGTGGAAAGTTTTGTGCCCCCATATCTGCACTGCAGGTTATAGGCCCAACATTAGCCCGCTTTTGGAGGGTCATAACCGTTTGATATTGGGGGGACTTTAATGCTCATGATGAGTTTTGGCATTCGGTCCTCGATAACGACCAGAGGGGTATAGTGCTGGCTGAGCGGATTGATAGCTCTACGATTTTCAAGTTCCATTAGGACGCTCAGAATTAGCAGAGAGTGTCACAGTTCGCCAGACGTAACCACCGTGTCCCCAAGTCTGACAAATGACGTTATCTGACAACATGTCGTGTCTCTTGGATCAGACCATCCTCAACATCACATTTTGTGATATCATCACTACTGCAACTACTCGCCATATACATACTGATATTGAATGTTAACAGTTTGGTCGATGAGCATAAGCGGAACGCCTGGTTAAATCAATTGAAGAGTTTGCAAAATTGGAGCCGCAATAAGTGAATTGTGGGCAACGATTAAGTGACTCTCGAAGCCTGGAATGAAGGAATATAGGACCTAACTCATGTTTGGCACCGTTACGCTGACTGACCAGAAGATGTGCGACAGTTTGTAGAGGACCCCGGGAATGAGGGCGAAGCGAAGAGTACTACGTCGAATTAGATCTCTTCCTGCCTAATTTACAATGGATGGTGTTACGAATGTCAGCAGGATCGCTAAGTCATCCACAGCGTTGGACCCTGATGGATTCTCCGTGGTAATGCTGAAACAGCTGGATGTGCCTGGAGTCCAGTATCTCACTAAATTTCTCAACCTGCCGGTAGCCACCCGCATCGTTCCCGAAATATGGAAAATGTGAAGGGTGGTCCCGCTACTGAAGCCAGGCAAGGATACCAGCAGAGGTGAATCCTACAGACCGATTTTGCTTTTGCCGCCCGAAACAAAGACCCTTGAGTCCTTAGTCCTCACCAGCGCCAGAAATAGGTATCCAGGAGCCGATTATATGCATAGGTTTCGTAAGCAGCACAGCATGACAACAGCGCTGTACGTCATCTCCACACATATTAGTCAAAGACAACCAGAGTCAGCGTGTTGAGCTTCGTCGAGCCAACACCAGTGACCCCTGAGTCAGGGAGCTGACACTGGATTTTATCTCGGTGGTCGGTGAGCATAAGCGGAATACGTGGTTAAGTCATTCTCGAACCCTAGAAAGAAGGAACTTTCTACCTTCCTTCTGTTCAGGATTCGAGGGTGTGTTAACCACAAGTTTGGCGACGTTATGCTGACTGACCCGAAGAGGTTTGACTGTTATTTCAATAGACAGTTTGTCTAGCACCCAGGGGGTGACAGGGCGAAGACAAAAGTACTACGTCGCATTAGACCTCTTTCTGCCGACGATGAACCACCACAGTTTACAATGGATGATGTTGCGAATGTCATCAGGGTTATTAAATCATCCAAAGCGTTCGGCCCATGGATTCTCCATAGCATTGCTGAAACAGCTGGATGTGCCGGGAGTCGAGTATATCACTAAAGTTCTCAACCTGTCGCTAACCCCCGCATCATTCCTGAAGTATGGCAAATGGGAGTTCAGCCTTACTGAAGCCAACGTTGTCAGCAAATTGGAATCGTAATGGCCGATTTAGCTTTGCCGCCCCTAGCAAACACCCATGAGGCCTTAGTCCTCTCTACGAAACAGCGCTGTACGCCATCTCCACACATTTTAGTCGAGGACTCAACCAGAGCAAGCCGTGTAATAGAACAGTGATAGCGGCGCCTGACTTACCAAAAGCCTTTGATACTGTCAAGTACTCCACTCTTGTTGAGAACATCATGCAGACAACCATCCGGCCAAATTTGAAACGTTGGGTAATCAATTATATGTGTGGACGCCAGTCGTACGTGGAATTCAGCAACAATAAGTCGAAGCCCCGTAGAGTGAATCAGAGAGTTCCCAAAAGTGGGTTGACATCTCCGGAACTGTTTAACCTCTACCTCTCCTGTATTCGGCCCCCAAGAGGACGGCATTGAGATCCTAATGTATGCGCATGCTTGTACAATCTTGGCGTCAGATACCTATCCTGATATCATTTGAGAAAGGCTGAACTCATACTTGACTGATCTTACCACCTTTTTCCACGCGAAGAATATGTAAATATCCGCCAATGAATCTACGGGAACTGTGATCACAACATGGGCGGCAGAGGTGAGAACAGAGTTGAATGTCATGGTAGGAGAAATTCGAACACAAGTTACCCTCAAAATTCTAGGGGTCACATTCGACAGCATGTTCACGTCGTCTGCGCATACCACCTCTATGTGCGACAACCAGAGATGTAGGAACAAGGCCCTCAAATCCCTAGCGGGAAGCACTTGGGATGCAAATAAAGAAACCTTGTTGACCACATATAATAGGTCGGTCGGTGTGGTCTGCGAATACAAGTGCAACGCGATGGAAAAGTATTCAAATCCGTCAGAACAACAGGGTGCCGCCTTATGTCTTCATTGACCATCTACATGAGGAGACATACTTTCGGTACAGCAACACAATGTCAAGCTTTCGTTGCAGTACTTGCTCGGGTGTTACCGTTAGAGCTATCCTAATCACCATAAGGTGGTTAGGACTCGGCCACACAGGTATATCAGCAAGGATCTTCTTGATCTAGGATGAGAGGTCCAACGTTACAAGATAGAAACTTTAGATCTACAAGCCTATCAAGCAGGTTTAAATGACGGATGCAGTCGCAAATGTCATAAAAGACTATCATGTGAATGCGCTCCTCGTAGAACAGCCTCCATCTATCACAACCTCCACGACAAACTAGAATAGTTTTGGCTCAACTACGATCAGGATGGTGGAGTCATCTATTTTCCTATAGGGCAAGGATAGATGACACCGTACAAAAAGCCAGTCCAGCATGCGGCAGCGGCCCGCACGACACACTGCACTGCAGAAAAAAATAAATGAATGAATTACCAACATAGGTCCATGCTTTGGTATAGCCCCGATATAACTGTACCTATTTTTGATATTTTCATGATTCTAGCTACATTGTTAGACCGAATAACCTGTAATTTGACGTTTGAGATTTCCAGTTGTCACGAAACCTCTCCAACGACAATTTTCAACATTGGTCCATATTTTGGTATAGACAATATATAATGGTACCTCCCGATTTTCGGTACTGCGAAGGTTTTAGCTACAATTTTGTGGCCCCAAAACTTCTACATGCGGCCATGTTGCGGTAAAGTCCCCATACAAAGGTACCTCCCTATTTTAGGGTTTTGAGGAGTTTAGCTAAGTTTGTTGACCGAACTATCTTTAATTTCACTTCTGAGGTTTCCAGTGGTCACAAAATTTCTCCACCAAATATTGTCAACATAGGTAAACACTTTGATATAGCCCTTTGATATAGCCCTTTCTGACTTAAGAAGACCTGGGAAGAAATCTAGACCCCAAGTATATTTGGACGAAATGTGTGTTCAGATTTAGCCATGTCCGTCCGCCTGTGTGGCTGGCTGGTGCGCACGCTAACTCTCGAACGAAGCTACCGATCGGGTCCAAAATTTGGCATTCGTAATATTTTGTCCAAACTTAGTTTAAGTTCGAAGATATGCCATATCGGTTCACTCCTTCGGGTACCTTTCCCAAACAAGTTCAAATTTTTTCGCTAAAATTGTGCGCACGAAAACTCTCGATGGGAGTAACCTTGGACATCGCAAAATTTCTACGAGACATAGATCAAGTTAGAATATGGGCTACATCGGTCCACTCCTCCGGGTACCTCCCACACAAAAGACCTCCTCTCGAATCCTTTTGATTTTTGTTGTAACAACTTGTATTCGCTGCCCCCATTTCGACGGTACAAGTTTCTTTAGGTCCATACTTCCTGAGAAAATGGCCTGAAAGCTGTAAAAAACCGCTATGGCACCATGCGTTGTGGATGGAGCGTGTGGTAATTCTAAAACGCATAAATTTAAATCATATTCTGAGATGAACCTTATCGGTCTACTCTTTTGGATACATCCCCCAAAATAGTTCAAAAGTTTTTGCAAAAATGGTGCACACGATAACTCTCGAAGGCAGTAACCAATTTGGTCCATACTTTGGACTTCGTAATATTTGTACGGGAAAAGTGCAGGTTAGGACCTCCTCTAAAATCGTTTTGATTTTTCTTGCAACAGGTTGCACTCAAGTCACCTATTACGATGTTACAAGTTTTTTCAGTGGCAAGTCCATACTTCTTGAGAAACTGGCTCGAAGACTGTAAAATAAGCCCTACGACCAGAATGGGAAGTGACTGGTGCGCACAACAACTCCCGAACTTGGCATATCGTAATATTTCTTAGAATATTAGATGAAATTCGAAGATGGTGCTTATAGGTCCACTCCTTCCGGTACCTCCCCCACAATAGTTCGAAAATATTCGCGCAATATATCATTAACGGATCAACCAATTTGGTCCAAACTTTGAATCTCGAAATATATGGTCCAAATTTAGTTTATGTTCAAAATAGGGCCCTATCGATCCATTTCTGAAGGTACCACCCACACAAATGATCAACATTTTTATTTATTGTTGTCTTGTTGACCTTCGCCCTAGGTAATTTATTTGTGAAAGTTTTATTTAATTGAATGAATTGAGCTATCAAGACCTAATCCATATCTTTGTCGGCAATACATACGCCCAATCTGAATATCCTCTAGCTATATACGTTTTTTGAGGGTATACCTCTGTCGGCAAAGTCGACTGATACTTTTTTACTTATTCCATTTTAGTTCAGTATATTTTATGATGGAGGGTAAAAAAAATAGTTTGACCCCTCCGATTTTCTACTTATTGTATTTTTGTGCTCCTTTAAACACAGTTTATCCATGCTCCGAACCGGCAACAGATGCTTCTTTATTATTATTTCGTATAACACATATGGTTTGATATTTCTCGTTTCCAAATCCATAATTCCATCTTTTCAAATCAATTTCTTTCATATATAAATGTAGAGTGAAATGCTTGATCAGATATGATGTGTGTATGGGGGTGTGCGCGCTCGCTGTTGTTTGACTCAAGGTTAGTAATGTGAATGCCATGTGACATCTGCACGTTTTATAATGATAAATGTTTCATTTTGATGACAGGAGAACGACAAACGACCCTACAGAAAGAAAGAGAGTACAGAAAAGAAAGAAAACAAACCCTTGCCATCATTTCCAAGGAAGGAACAAATCACACAAATCATTAGTAATGACAAAATGAAACGGGAACAAACGTATAAATGATTTCATTGCACCTTTACCGGGAAAAGAAAGACATAAGGAATAAAGAGAAACACCATTTCGTCAAATTTATAAGGCATGTAAATTGCGAAAGTAGTTTAAGTTTAAGAAGCTGACGATGAAACCAATAGAGAAATAAACAAGGATTTTTTTAAAAAATATTATTTTTAACTCATAACAATTTTTCTATATTCTTTCGTAATACCGTGAGGTAATACATACATTACAAATCCCTTGTGATGTAAACATAGAAAAGTAAAAAACATTGCCTTTCCTTATTTTCTTAGAAATTGATATCTCCATTGCCCTTCGAAATGGTGTTTATTGAACACCATTGACTGTAGGTGGCAGTTCTCATCATTGGAATGTCTGCAACAGCAATAATTGCGCAGTTTTACAACAATTTTAATCATTTTTCCTCTCAACAGGGTAATGATTGGCAATTATTGATGGCTCTTGAATATTCTAATTACTGAGTCGTTTTTCTGCAGCATTCAATTGAAGAGGAAACAACATTTCATCATGCATTGATTTTATAACCAAGGTCCAATTTAACAAATGGATATCAACAAAGATTAATGTTTGCAATTAGAAATTATTATGAGATAAACATTGTATTTTGTAATTGTATTGTGTAATTAAATTTTTTAGTGATTTATGGGGGAAATATTGTAAATGATTTAAACAAATCAAATGTAATAGATCATTTATCGATACATGATGTTTATTTTTTGATGATGTTTATTTATTTATAAGACTAAATAATTTAGAGTATTAAGTTCTTTGTCTTTTACCAAAACAGTTTTGAGTTACTAAATTGATAAAATATGCAATATTAGTCAATTAAATCATGCATAGAAAAAATGTTTTTTTATAATAGGAATAATATAATCATGTATAATTGGCATTAAGCATACGCACTGAATGTAATAAAATTAAAAGAAATGTTATTTATCTCTGGGAAAAATTATTATTTAAAAATGAAATGTTTACACTTTTTTAGTACCTCTTTGTACCCTACACCATTCACGCAACCTTAAATGAAAGCAGCTTACACCTGAGAACTTTTTGCGGTTTATGAAACTACAATGTTCATAGATAAGAAAAAACAATAAAAGCACTTCGTTATAGAGAAGTATTCATTATAGGGAAGTTTGTTATAGAGATGTTAACATAGGTGATAATGGGCTGGAAAAAGCTGTGTTTATACCCTACACCAATATGTGGGGAGGGTATTATAAGTTGGTTTTGGCCAAAAAGTTTGTAACGCATCGAAATAATGGTCGTAGACCCATTCTGATGAGTAGACAGCGGAATTTTATGCAACCCTTATTTTTGGTCCGATTCATGTCAAATTTTGGGACTGGACATATTTTTGGCTTCTTCTTCGAAACATATGACATATGAAAAATTATGCAAAATGCATAAATTTTTGCATATGCAAAACTTATGCATTTTACATATTTTCTTATGCAACAAATATTTTAATAATAGGTACAAAAATTTTTGTGTGTACAAATTTTCTGTTTAAAATTCTCTTCAGACAAGTCAATAAAATAGAGGAATGTATAACCACATCCTCAACCTTCAAAATACCGAAAATCGGTATATGGAGGCCTAAACCGACACATTTTGGGTGGAAAGTTTGTTACCCCCAAGGAAGACTTAATACCAACTTTCAGCCATTTAGGCGGGATATTGAGGCCACAACCTTCAAAATACCCAAAATCGGGAGGTACCCTTCTATGGGGTCTATATGAAGACGTGGACCTATACCGACACAAAAAGTGAAAGTTTTAGAACCCCCAACGAAGACTTAATACCAAATTTCACCCCTTTCGGAGGGATATTGAGGCCACAACCTTCAAAATACCGAAAATCGGAGGTACCATTCTATGGGGGCTATATGAAGACGTGGACCTGTACCGACAAATTTTAGGTGGAAAGTTTTATACCCACAACGAAGACTCAATACCAAATTTCAGCCATTTCGGAGGGATATTGAGGCCACAACCTTCAAAATACCAGAGATCCGGAGGTACCCTTCTATGGGGGCTATATGAAGACGTGGACCTATACCGACAAATTTCAGGTGGAAAGTTTTATACCCACAACGAAGACTCAATACCAAATTTCAGCCATTTCGGAGGGATATTGAGGTCACAACCTTCCAAATATCAGAAATCCGGAGGTACCGTTCTATGGGGGCTATATGAAGACGTGGTCCTATACCAAAAAATTTCAGGTGGAAAGTTTTATACCCCCAACGAAGACAAAATGCCAAATTTCAGTCGTTTCGGTGGGATATTGAGGCCACAACCTTCAAATACCGAAAATCGGGAGGTACTGTTCTATGGGGGCTATATGAAGACGTGGATCCATACCGAGAAATTTCAGGTAGAAAGTTTTATACCCCCAAGGAAGACTTAATACCAAATTTCACCCATTTCGGAGGGATATTGAGGGCACAACCTTCAAAATACCAAAGATCCGGAGGTACCGTTCTATGGGGGCTATATGAAGACATGGACCTATACCGACAAATTTCAAGTGGAAAGTTTTATACCTCCAACGAAGACAAAATGCCAATTTTCAGTCATTTCGGTGGGATATTGAGGCCACAACCTTCAAAATACCGAACATCGGGAGTTGCCGTTCAATGGGGGCTATATGAAGACGTGGACCTCTACCGAAAAATTGCAGGTGACAAATTTTATACCCCCAACGAAGACAAAATGCCAAATTTCAGTCATTTCGGTGGGACATTGAGGCCACAACCTTCAAAATACCGGAAATCGGGAGGTAGCCTTCTATGGGGTCTATATGAAGACCTGGACCTATACCGAGAAATTTCAGGTAGAAAGTTTTATACCCCCAAGGAAGACTTAATACAAAATTTCACCCATTTCGGAGGGATATTGAAGCCACAACCTTCCAAATACCAAAAATCCGGAGGTAGCTTCTTATGTGGGCTATATGAAGATGTGGACCTATACCGAAAATTTTCAGGTGAAAAGTTTTATACCCCAACGAAGACAATATGCCAAATTTCAGTCATTTCGGTGGGATATTGAGGCCACAACCTTCAAAATACCGAAAATCGGGAGTACTGTTCGATGCTGGCTATATGAAGACGTGGACCCATGCGGACACATTTCAGGTGTAAAGTTTCATACCGCTAACGAAGACTTAATACCACATTTCAACCATTTCGGTGGGATTTTTTAGACCACAAATCCTTGTATATATTTTTGCATATGCTCATTTTATGCAGATATGTCAAAATATGTTAAAATATGCATCTGGGGCTAATTCGTTTTACTTTGTAATAAAACGAGTTTCTGTCTAATCAGATTTTCTTTACGACCTTCATAACCATATATGCATTTGCATAGGATTCCGCTGTCTAGGGTCCCTCATCCCTAGGCGGAAGCCTATTGATTTTGGTGATGGTCGGATAATATTCAAGGGTCGGAATGGGCAAAAAAACTTATTTGGAGAAAAAGTCAACGTTTTATTTCAAAGCGATTATCTCCACATCTATTAGGGGTATATCAAAAGCAAAACCTTCTAATGAAAGAAGCCACCTTTACTACGATGTATAGTAGGTTGTCGTAGGTGGTCAAACAACGAAGATATCGCAATAGTCGCTAATACAACCCAACTTTTCATTTTTGAGATTTTACTTATAATGACGAATATCACAGCTTTGGTTGGGGAACTTCCCAAAGCAAAGCCTGACTATGAAAGTGGAATATTCCACCTTTACAATGATGCGAAGTAGGTTGGCGTAGGTGGCCAAATAAAGGATGTATAGCAATGGTCGGTAATGCTTCCCATTTTCCGATTTGTTTGTAATCACTCTACATGTCGCAATTTTGATCGGATCGTCACGAATTTTTTGGGAGTTGATGCGGATGCCACACAGGAAGAAGCCTATTAAGTTTGGTGATGGTCGGATAATATTTAGGAGTTGGAATAAGCAAAAAGCTTATGTGGAGAAAAGTGTACTTTTTTTTCTTATGCGAATATCACCGCTCCTGGTAGGAGTATTCCAAAAGGAAATCCCGTCAATGGAAGAAGAAATTATGGGAGTTTATGGGGACCCCACAGAGGAAGAAGTACATTGATTTTGGTGATAGTCGGATAATATTTAGGGGTCGGAATGGGAAAAACTCATGTGGAGACAAATTCATAGTTTTATTCTTTGTGAATATATCGGCTTCTAGTAGGGGTATTCCAACGGCAAAGCCTGTCAATGGAAGAAGAAAATTTTACCTTTACATTGGTGTAAAGTAGGTTGGCGAAGGTGGTCAAACAAAGGGGATACCACAATAGTCGGTAATGCATCCAATTCCTCCTTTTTTGCACACACGCTACAGGTCGCAATTTTGATCGGATGGTCACGAAATTTTGGTTGCTTATGGAGGTGCCAGAGAGAAAGTAGCATATTATGTTTTGTTTATATCATGTCGGATTTTATTCCCTAAAAGGAATGTTTACCAATGAAAAGCTTATGCACAGGGGTCGTGGTGCAGAGTATCACATGGTCGCACCGTCCCGACTATAGCCTTTGCTCACTTGTTTAAACTTTTCTTTGCTACAGAAAAAAACTCGTTATAGAGAAGTTCGACTGTACTTCCAAAAAGGCCCATAACATCTGCGTAGCCGATATTAGATTCGATATTCTCAATAGATGAAAGTTTCAATTCACAGAGACTGAGCACGGTGCTCTTGAACCAACTATAAATGGGAGGTGCTTACACCTGAGAAGATTCTGAAACTACAATGTTCATAGAAGAGAAAAATCAACAACAAAAAATCACTGGAGAGCTTTATAAATAATTCGCGGTCAAAGTTCACATTTTTAGGTTTTTTTGTGTTTTCACGATTTTGCTGGGAAACCACAAGCGCCATCAAAATGGAAATAAAGAAAATGCTTTAGCAGTGAAAATTCGAAAAGCCAAAAATTACGAAAGCCAATCTTGTAGAGAATTTTTACAGCTATAATATTTCCTCTAGTCCTATTTCGATAAGACATACCGTTTTCAAGAAAATCGTGAAAACATAACAAATATCTCAAGAATAGTAAAACCTAGAAACAAACCATAACGACCCATCTTCTATAGAATTTGTAACGTGACCGTTTCATACAATTCTTACATCTCGTTCGACCCACATTGATCATCCCATCCCACCTTAATTTTTCCATTATACCGTCAGTACCAAACTTACAAACATACCCCATACTCAATAGTGGCCTATCATCCATCATATAGCATATGTTGGATTCAATGCTGTCAACGACAACACTGTTTTATAATAATTCTCATTCACTTCGTGTGACTGACTACCCGAATATGAATTCTGGGTTTATTCACCAAAGTCGTCGATCACCAGCCGACAAAGTACGACAAGACGTGTGGCTCGTCCGCAGTCTCGTTGCTCGTTAGCTACGATTCGAACACGCTCCTAGTAAGCTCCAAGTCTCTTAGCCAGCTCCAGTCTCTTAGCAAGCTCCAAGTCTCTTAGCAAGCTCCAGACTCTTAGCAAGCTCCAAGCTCTTAGCAAGCTCCAAGTCTCTTAGCAAGCTCCAAGCTCTTAGCCAGCTCCAAGTCCCTTAGTAAGCTCCAAGCTCATAGCAAGCTCCAAGCTCTTAGCAAGCTCCAAGCTGTTAGCAAGCTCAACGCTCATAGCCAGCTCGAGGCTCATAGCCAGCTCAACGCTCATAGCCAGCTCAATGCTCATAGCCAGCTCCTAAATATTTACCGACTTCTTTCCCCCACAGCAACCCGAATGCCATCGAGTCGAGTCATACACCCGAGGACCGCCGAGCCGACAACCACCAGAAAGCATTACCGAACCACAACCGACAACTGCCGAGCTGACTGCCACCCGATTGCCCAGAGCCGAGTCGTGTAGATCCGAGTCCACCCGACAACTGGCGAGCCGAAAGCTACCGACTGCCACGAGCCGATAGCAACCCGAGTCTTGTAGAGCCGAGCCACATTCAACAACTGCCGAGCCGAAAGCTACCCGATTGTCAACGAGCAACAATTCGAATACCACAGAGCCGAGCCATACACCCGACGACTGCCGAGTTGACAGTCACCCGAATAGCCGACAGCATCCGAATACATCAGAGCCGGCGCAAACATAGACGATTGCCATCGAGTCGAAAACAACAACCCGGCTACCATCGAGCCTATTACAACAACGCGAATGGCACCGGTTATCAACACACACATCTCATCCATATTCCTCACACATATTGTTCGTATACCCAACACCAAGAGATTTATAATAAATATTGAAATTGTAAACACTTGTGTTTTTACTTAAGGTTTGTGGGTCCTTAGGTCAACCCTGGCAGCGGCTGAGCTCACCTCAGCCCTAGATAAAACCGTTATAAATTTTCACAGCTACAAAATTTCGATACTTTTGAAATTATGTACGAATCTATCAAGAAAGGAAGAGTTTTTTGGGAGTCATTCCTCTCGATAGGACCATTATATCAGAAACAATGACTTGTCCACGAAAAACATCATATCGCTGTAAAGCACCTTCGGTAAAAATTTCCTTAGGATTTTCGCACATACCCATAACCGCACAAAAATGGTAATCTTTTGTGTGGGTAGTACCCTAAGGAATGGACCTATAGGGCCCACTTTTGAACATAAAGTAAGTTTGGGCCAAATATTTCGAATTTCGTTGAATATCGTAATATTTCATATAATATTATATAAAATTCGTCTTCCGGTGTGGACCAACTATAAGATCATCGCAGGGGACGAATCACGGATCTATATCAGGAAACAATGACTTGCCCACGAAAAACATCATATCGCTGTAAAGAACCTTCGGTAAAAATTTCCATAGGATTTTCGCACATACCCTTAACCGCACAAAAATGGTAACCTTTTGTGTGGGTAGTACCCTAAGGAATGGACCTATAGGGCCCACTTTTGAACATAAAGTAAGTTTGGGCCAAATATTTCGAATTTCGTTGAATATCGTAATATTTCATATAATATTATATAAAATTCGTCTTCCGGTGTGGACCAACTATAAGATCATCGCAGGTGACGAATCACGGATCTATAAAAAAACACATTTTAGATGTGTTTCAGTGGGAGTGGAAAAAGTGTTTCAACAATAGGTTGGCGCATGCAAAAGTGTCTAAAGCAGAAACTTATAGTATAGCCCTCATACCGCTCTAATTTTCCCTCGATATTGTTTGTGCGATGTGAGTTGATGTCGATTGCAGAGTAATCCTACATGCAGAATTATTTTTATTACTATTATTATTTATTTTTTTTTTTTTTGTAAATTTGTGCAACCACGCGTTTATTTGGTTTGGACCCCATAGGCTTCAATTGTGTTCTTTATAACAACTTTTTCTTGCTAACAAAACCATTTATTTCTATTATTTAACTTTACGCAATCAAACAAAAAAATTAACAATTCAATTAATTTTACTATCCGCTGAGCGAAACAAATTGCCAGGAAAGAATAATTCCTTAATGCTTTGTGCAACTTTTTTGTACACTCTCTTGAGGAAATACCGCTCTGCATATAATAATCATTGTGTTTCCTGGAAATTGTACTTTATTCCATAAATCTGTATATCCCCTTTATTGTAATGCCACACTAAATAACTTTTAAACTTTACATCATTATTCACACTTGCCATTTGTAAAAGTTATTTTCGTTTCTTTTTCGTTTATTTTCTTTGTAGCGATTTTGTAGGGACTTATTTCGCAAAAGTTATTCAACGAACAAAAGAAATTATTTAAAACAGGATAATTTTTTCCACTCAAAATGAAAAAAACGAGGACCAACATGAACTGAAGAAAAAATGAAGCAAAAACATGTGACCATTTGCAGGAACAAAAACAGTAAAACAGTAAAATAAAAATTAAAAAAAGAAAATTCTACGAATCTGAGAGGAGGAAAATGATGCCGGACTTGCAATGTAAATGTGCTGAAGACCATTGTTCATCACATTCTGTAGCCAGGCAGAAGCAGTGAAATGAAAAGAGAATTACTTATTTCCGAGTGTAAAATAAAAAACGAAAAAGTTAAACTTGTACAGAGAAAAAGGAAAGAAATCATCCTTTCCAGACACATGAGGAGGACAGTTAAAATTGCCATTTCACACTAAGAAAAACACACGTCCGCAACGATGTTCTTGGACTTGTAGTTAGCGGTAGTTAATGGCCAGTGTTGCCCCTTAAATATTTGCCAAACGAAATAGAAACAAATATGAGAAAAAAACGAGCGCGCACACACAAACACACACACAAAAGGAACAACTTCAAAACCCATTAATTTTCATTACAGACAACGACATCGAAACAGACGCAAATGGTCGTTTGCACCAAAAATTAAAAACCGTTCTACACTCAAATTGTTGACGACTGGACGAATTATAAAGTCCTTACATCTAATGTGGGTCCGAAAGGCAGGAAGGGGCATCAATGCCGTTAATATTAGTTGGAACAAGGAGAAAAGTGTCCGTCGGCTTTGCCGACAGAGAATATTCTCAGTCTGTGATAATTGCGAGAGCTATTGGAAATAAAGTTAAAAAATCTATCCCCGAACAGATCTAAACCTGTTCCTAAGCCGATATATTTCATCATCGATTTTTTTTTTTTGCAGTAACCAGGGGTACTTCCCGCGTACGTGGAAGGAAGCTCGCGTCGTGGTGCTCCTCAAGTCGCCTGATCGGGTAAAGAGTAATCCTCGCTCGTATCGGGGCATAAGCCTTCTCCCAGTGCTTGGAAAAGTGCAGAAGAGGATTATGGTGACAAGGCTTGGGGAGTACCGCGGCGTTAGTCCTTCACCGCATCAGTTCGGCTTTGTCGAGGGTAGAGGTACGGTGGACGCGAGGATGCATGGGCAGAACAGTCTGAGCGGGTCAAATCCCAAATATGTCTTAGGCATATTTGTTGACTTTAAGGGTGCTTTTGACTTCCTTTCGTGGGATAGCGTGCTCGCTAAGCTGTCTGAGATCAGGTGTCGGGAGTTTGTTCTCTGGTCGAGTTATTTCAGTGGACGTAGGGCTTGTGTCGTAGGAGCCACTGAGACGGTCTGGACAGATGTGGAGCAATTAGCCCTCAGTCGACCTCCCCACGTTCGATTTGGTGACCACCACATACGGTATGTCAAGCCAGTCAAGTACCTTGAAATAACTATGGCCGAGAGAATGAATTTCCTGCCGCACTTTGATCGTTTGAAGGAAAAGTTAACTGCTATAGCTGTTATGGTAAGAAGGGTCTTGCGGACCGACTGGGGTTTGAGCAGGCGTTCCGTTCTCACCATATATGGTGGACTTTTTGTTGCCCGTGCAACATATGTTGCACCTATATAGTGTGCAGCAGCAGCAGAATCTGTTGTTGGGCGTAGGAAGCTCTTGTCGTGTCAACGAGTGGTCATGTTAGCTTGTCTGCCAGTGTGTCGCACTGTGTCTACGGACGCATTGCAGGTGCTACTTGGCGCCCTACCCTTTAACCTGGAAGCGAGATGTAGGACTGTTCTGTACAAGCTGAAGCGTGGCTTGCAACTGTCTGAGGATGATTGGCTCGGGCCTTCTGATCTGGTGGATGGAGATGTTACGCAGCGCAGTGCAATCCTTCGGGAGCGTGCTGCTGTTAGGTGGCGGACTAGGTGGACGAACAGTGACAAAGGGAGGGTGACGTACGAATTTATTCTTAAGGCAACGTTCGTACTGGACCGCCCAGACTTCGGCTTTATCATGAGTCTGGGATTCTTACTGACGGGGCATGACTCTCTAAATGGATTTTTATATGCAAGAGGCCTGTCCGGGACTGATGACCGAAGACTGGCGACATATACTGACGGAATGCCGGTACTATGATGACATTAGAGATTTAGTCAATATGGGTATCACGTATGGGCGGGGTGGAATTTCAGTAGGGCACTCGAAGACAGGCGGACTTTTAGTTGTTTAAGTAGGTTTGCACGTGAAGTGTTTGTTAGGAGAAGGACTAGACTTAGTGGAGGTAATTCCTCCACATAGTCATCTCCACAGTTGGGTGTGTTGGAGGAGGAGGTGAGCTGGAGAAGTTGAATGGTGCGGCGTCGGTTCCTGGTGTGGATGTCGTGCCGGTCATCCGTGAGGGTGGCTTCGTCCATTGTTTGTGTTGTGTTGTGTTGTCCGTTGCCGCGGTCCTTGTGGGCCCATTGTTTAGTGCGTGAGGACAGCATGTTAATTGTGTGTGGTCCTGTCTTGTATGTTTCTTCCACTGGCTTGATTGGAGGAGGTCACCAGTCCGGGACTGTTTGGAGTCCAACTGGTAGTGGTCATTGGCCACGAAGCCTGCGCGGAGGCTATATTCTGGTACCGCGGGTGCCTGGTGCCCCCTCGGATCTGGCCTGGCAGTTGGTGTTGACCCCTTGTGGGAGCATCGCGGTGGCTGTGGTTAAGACCCAAATCGCAGGGAGAGTTTCGGCTCGAGTGTGGAGTTGCACTTCAACCGGGTGCCTGACCCAAAGAAAGGTAGGAGTTTAGATAGGCTCCTAAACAGTGAGGCGACCACGTCCAAATACGTGCGAGCGATATGGTACACGTGCTTTTTGTGCGAGAGCATTGGTAGACAGACGCATTGTATTCACCCGATGTTGAGAGCACTGTGGGGTAGGGATACTCAATTCGTAATTGTTCGTGCTCATCAGTCATTTGAAGGCTGTGTTATTAAGAGCTTTTGAGACATTCCAAGAACGAAAACAATTGTACTGTCGTAATAGGGCCGAGAGTGAGGTAAGTTCTTTATAAACTCGTTTATCTGTTTAATCTAGTTCTGGGTCTATCTCCAGTTCTAAGAATGTTGCTGCTTCGATGGGTTGTAGTCACAAAGCTAGTTAATTTAGTAGGTTTAGCAGGACAGTAGAAAATGTGCAGTGTGTCGTGGGGGCCTGTTCCGCATGTTGGGCAGTTGTTTTGCACGGTGTCATCGATCCTTTCCTTATAGGAATTTAGATGGCTGAACCATCCTCAGCGTTATTGAGCCGAAACTCAACTACTCTAGTTAGTCGTGGCAGCTGGCGCTCCTCAGCTGTAACAGATGGGGGATGTTCTCCGAGGACCGCATACACACGATAGTCTGTTATGGCATCTGCGACTGCATCCCCGGAAAACGAAGGGATTTTGCTGGGGTCTTTTTCCCAAGGTCGGAGACTTATTCACCTCCCCCGCTTGTGTGGGAGTTGGGTGAGCCTCCGGACTTGGAGCGTAATGAAGTTGCGGACAGTATCTGCCGGATTAGAAGTAGAAAATCGCCAGGTACCGACGGTATGACCGGAAGGATGTATAAAGCCATCTGGACGGTCACGCCTGAGAATATTGAGTCCGTTCTTGGTGGTTGCAGTAACCAGGGGTACTTCCCGCTTGCGAGGAAGGAAGCTCGCGTCGTGGTGCTGCTCAAGTCGCCTGATCGGGTAAGGAGTAATCCTCGCTCGTATCGGGGCATAAGCCTTCTCCCAGTGCTTGGAAAAGTGCTGAAGAGGATTATGGTGGCATGGCTTGGGTAGTGCCGCGGCGTGAGTCCTTCACCGCATCAGTTCGGCTTTGTCGAGGGTAGAGGTACGGTGGACGCGAGGATGCATGTGCAGAACAGTCTGAGCTGGTCAAATGCCAATTATGTCTTAGGCATATTTCTTGACTATAAGAATGCTTTTGACTTCCTTTCGTGGGATAGAGTGCTCGCTAAGCTGTCTGAGATCAGGTGTCGGTAGTTTGTTTTCTGGTCGAGTTATTTCAGTGGACGTAGGGCTTGTGTCGTGGGAGCCAATGAGACGGTCTGGACAGATGTGGAGCGAGGCTGCCCTCAGGGGTCTATCTGTGGTCCATTTATTTGGAACCTCATGATGGATTCTCTGCTGCTGGAGTTAGCGACCACTTTCAAGATCTGTGCGTATGCAGATGATCTCCTCATCATGATCGAAGGTGAGACTCGTGTCGAACTGGAACGTCGTGCTGAGGAGGCCATGGTCATCGTGGGTCTCTGGAGAGAACGAGTGGGTGTTGAGGTCTCTAAGGAGAAGACTGAGCTAATGCTGCTGAAAGGCAGATTAGCGCACAGTCGACCTCCTCACGTTCGATTTGGGGAACACGGCATACGGTATGTCAAGCAAGTCTAGTACCTTGGAATAACTATGGCCGAGAGAATGAATTTCCTATCGCACTTTGATCGTTTGAAGGACAAGTTAACTGCTGTAGCTGTTATGGTTAGAAGGGTCTTGCGGACAGACTGGGGTTTGAGCAGGCGTTCTGTGCGCACCATATATGGTGGATTTTTTGTTGCCTGTGCAACATATGGTGCACCTATATGGTGTACAGCAGCAGCAGAATCTGTTGTTGGGCGTAGGAAGCTCTTGTCGTGTCAACGAGTGGTCATGTTAGCATGTCTGCCAGTGTGTCGCACTGTGTCTACGGACGCAATGCAGGTGCTACTTGGCGCCCTACCCTTTGGCTCGGGCCTTCTGATCTGGTAGATGGGGATGTTAGGCGGCGCAGTGCAATCCTTCGGGAGCGTGCTGCTGTTAAGTGGCGGACTAGGTGGACGGACAGTGACAAAGGGAGGGTGACGTACGAATTTATTCGTGACGCAACGTTCGTACTGGACCGCCCAGACTTCGGCTTTAGCATGAGCCTGGGATTCTTACTGACGGGGCATGGCTCTCTAAATGCATTTTTATATGCAAAGACCTATCCGGGACTGATCTATAGGGGTGTGAGATGACCGAAGACTGGCGGCATATACTGACGGAATGCCGGTACTATGATGACATTAGAGATTTAGTCAATATGGGTATCTCGTATGGGCGGGGTGGGATTTCAGTAGGGCACTCGAAGACAGGCGGACTTTTAGTTGTTTAAGTAGGTTTGCACGTGAAGTGTTTGTTAGGAGAAGGGCTAGACTTAGTGGAGGTAATTCCTCCACATAGTCATTTCCACAGTTGGGTGTGTTGGAGGAGGAGGTGAGCTGGAGAAGTTGAATGGTGCGGCGTCGGTTCCTGGTGTGGATGTCGTGCCGGTCATCCGTGAGGGTGGCTTCGTCAATTGTTTGTGTAGTGTTGTCCGTTGCCGCGGTCCTTGTGGGTCCATTGTTTAGTCCGTGAGGACAGCATGTTAATTGTTTGTGGTCCTGTCTTGTATGTTTCTTCCGTTGGCTTGATTGGAAGAGGTCACCAGTCCGTATGTTCTGAAGATGGTTTCTTTTTCTGCACATCAAGTGCTACCGGTTAGAGAATTGAGGACTTTGTTCCTACATTTCAGCTTGTCACAGATAGGTGTGACTTTGTGGACGACCTGAACGTGCTATCAAATGTCACCCCTGGGGTAGTTTGTGGTCAGAATTCCCTGTTTCTATTCTCACCTGTGTCGTCCATGAGATGAATAGAGCGGTAGAAAATTTTGTGCGAATATTTGCATATTCCTTGTGTGAAGAAAAGGTTGTAAAAATAGACAACTATGAGTTCAGCATTTCACAAATGACATCATGGAAGGTACCTTACGCCAAGATCGCTCAATCATCCGCATACGCTTCGATCTCAATTCTGTGTGAAGGTGGTAGAATACAAGAGAGGTATCAACCAATCTTGGAGAACTCCCTGTTTCACTATGCGGGGCATGGACTTCTAGTTCCTTAATTTCACGTACTAATGGCGTGCACACATTATACAACATTTGGTCTGCTCGATGTCCTCAAGCTGGGTGGAGTGCTTGGCAGTATCAAAGGCTTTTGATAAGTCGAGCGCCCCCATCACTCTTCTATTAAACGGCTTGTTCTGGTCGAAACCCTGACTAATATGTGTGGAGATGGCGTGCAGATCTGTGGTCGTGCTGTGCTGCTTACGAACCCGTACTGCTGATCGGCAACTGGATAGCTATTTCTAACGCTGTTGACGAGGTAAAGCCTCAAGGGTCTTTGTAACGTGCAACAAAAACGAAATCGTCCTGCACTATTCAACTTTGCTGGTATCTTTGCCTGGCTTCAATAGCTGAACCACCTTGCCCATTTTCCGGACATCGGGAACGATGTGGGTTGGTGGCGACAGGTTGAAGACTTAAGTGAGATACTCGACTGCCGGCATATGAAGCTAAGCCCATCGGGGCCCAACGCTTTAGATGATTTAGCATTTTTGATGACATTCGCACCATCATTTATTGTAAATTGCGGTGGTTTGGAGATATAATGGAGGTGGTGGTGGTGGAGATATAATGCGAAGTAGTACTCGTTTCTTCTGTCAAACTCAACAAACGATAGATTGATATAACCTGCGCACCTCTTCGGATCAGTCGGAGGTCCTATCTTCCTTCTTTCCAGTGTTTGAGAGCGACTTAACCGTTTCCCACAATTCACTTATTCCGGTTCCAATGTTATAACTTTTCAAATGATTTAAATACTTGTTCCGCTTTTGCTCACCGACCAACCTGTTAACTTCCAGTGTCAGCTCCGCGACTCTGTGGTCGCTGTGACGTAGGTCATTACGCTCATTTGCTAATCCCGTCGCCTCTGCTGGGAAATTTGTTCTCACGTCGGGTATTCGAGCAGCAGATATATTTCGAGCTGCAGCAGCAGTGGTGATGTCTCGTAACGTCCTTTTTGTAGATCTCTGAAGCGGTGATTACTGAACTCTCTGGAAATTGGGCAATTAACTTTCCCATTATAAATGCAAGTGCGGCGTTTAGAGGTGATGAAATCGGGCGTTCAGCTGATGGAGACTATTATGGGGAGATGGTCAAATCCAGGAGAAACGACCGGATTCTAGGTGACGTCATTTGTCAAACCACGTGACACGATGGTCATGTCTGGCGAACTGTGACACTCTCCCTTAAGTCTGGTGGAAGAGTCCTCCATTGACCGTGCAAAACGTAGTGCTATCAATCTGCTCAGTCAACACTACATCCTTTTGGTCGTTTCAGAGGACAGAATGATGTGCATTAAAGTCCCCCAAAAGCAGACATTTATGACCTCTCAAAAGCGGCCTAATGTTGGGCCTATAACCTGGAGTACAACTATTTTTCGGCGAATTGTGAACATTCATACATTCCCCATATGAAGGCGTGGACCTATACCAACAAATTTCGGGGGGAAAGTTTTATACCTCTAACAGAGACTAAGTAAAAAATTTCAGCCATTTCGGTGTGCTAATGAGGCTAAAACCTTCACAATACCGAAAATCGATCGGTTCAATGAGATCGGTATAATGAGGCTAAAACCTTCACAATGCAAATCGTTCTACGAGGCATATGGAATGTTTAATATCCAAATCGGTTGGTACCATTCTATGGGGCCTATATCAACATGTGGACCGATATAGCCCATTTGCAATATCGAACATCCTAGGTGTAATAGAAGCTTCTATACCAAATTACAAACCTCTATCTTTAAAATTGCGAGCAGTATCTTGATTTCAGCTGATGGACGGGCGGAAAGACGGACATGTTTATATCGACTTAGAATTTTGCCCTGATCAAGGGTTTCCGATGAATATTTCAAGGTGTTACAAACGGAATGAAAAATTTAATTATACTCTCCTCCATCGGGAACGGGCCAGAGCAGGCATTCTGGGATTTGCTGCTCCCAACACAGAAAAACGAACATATGTACATTTCAGGCCGCTGTGTAGCAGTGGTGGCAGCTGCTGGCCAGAACGCAAGTGTTGTGCGGTTCCGGGTCAATCCGGTATCGAAAAACCCACATCCACGAGATTGTATCAATAATGATGATTGTTGCCGATATAAACATTATCAAAGGGACAAGGGAAACTTCTCTCAGGAAATGTAAGACAGCATTACACTGAGGAAAATTTTGATGTTCTTGTCAGGGAATGAACCGCAGACCTTCTGAGTGTTAGTAGGAAGTGCTTACCACTGCACTACGTTAGAATAATTACTTAAGCAATAACGTTAGTTCGCCACTCAGAGCACATCGACTTCCAAAGAAATTTTGTGGCCAATTTGTAATTCGTAATTGATTCGTCAACGGGATTTCAGTAGTTATTTTTCCTTCTTGGAAAACCAGTTTAACTCGTAAATATAGCTAATTTAAGCTACGGAAAAATTACAACTATTATTATTTTCCTACACTTAGGCCCCAAGATAATGGAAATGGGACTGCACAAAATAAAATAATTCAAATCCAAATATACATATCGTGTTTAATGTTGATAAAAATAACTTCATAATTTCGCAAAAATGCTTTTGCCAACTCCAACATCCTGTCCCCAACTTCCTTTATGACTCCTTCGGCAAACGCATGAAACTTCCAACTTATAAAGCCAAAAGCTTATATTTAGATGGTCACCGACCAATTACGCACATGCATGACATAAAACGGAAATACCAACTTAGTGTACATCATATCCTGTGGTACAGGATATGTAACACAACAAAAATAAAAGGAAACCTAACTAAAGTATCCAGGATGAAACATAACCACTGAACTTAGCGAAACGAACAAAAAAGCAACTCGCTCTCAGGCACATACAGAAATGAAAACAGCACGGCGAACATAAGACGAGAGATTTAAATGTTCCACAAATACAAACGAGCCGGACATTTGTTTTTCACAAGCAACAAGAAAAAAAAATATTAACAAAAGTGAAGCTTGAAAAAATAAGAATTCTGCGAAAAGAAATCAGAAAAGACTGTTGTTTCAACAAAACCTGCTATTGAATTCTTTTTGTGTGTTACCACCGGCTCTTTGCTCTGCTGCCATGTTCAGTCGGTCTCCGTGTGGTCAAAATGAAATAGGTTGTATTAAGCATCGCTACCTCGTTCCTTTGCAAATGGGTCAAGCCAAACACACACAAAAGAAGCAGCGGTGCTAACCCAAAAATTGAAAAGAACACAAAAGAGCAAAAGCAATTCATATTTTCTTAAATTGCCAGCCTGGTGTGTTAACAATTTTTCGTGCAGTGGTTGGTTGTTGGCTGGTTTTATGTTTATTTGTTGCTTTCTTTTGGCCAGACTTTTCTTAATTTATTTGCAAGAGACAAAACTACTTGCCAGACGTTATTTTGTGAAAAATAATTAATATATTTATGGCAAACTTAAAATATTTCACAATTTGTATTTTTTTACATTTTCGTGTAATTTTGTTCGAAGGGAAAGGGAGGGAGAAAACATTCAAAAGTTCTTAAAAAGTTAATTTAGTAAACATCTGTAGATTGTTTCGGTAAAAGTCTGTAAAGGTTGTGGCAAAAACAAATTGTTTGAATCAAAACAGAAACCACTGACACTTTACATATAGTGGCTGGATAGCAATATGTGATAGCTGTGAATATCAATCAATATAGATGAGGGACTGAAAGACAACCTGATTGAAAAGTCCAACAAAATTTTGAAGGGTGGAAATTCCGTTCGGAATAGAAGGGTATGGATGTTGCAGAGCATTTTTGAGATAATATAACTAGGGTGTCCAAAAAATCGGATACTCTAATCCAGAGTTATCTTGCGCAGAAGTTTTCCAAACATTTTTGAACTTTTGTGGGGGAGGTACCGGAAGGAGTGGGCCGATATAACATATCTCCAAACCTAAAATAAATTTGGACAAAATATTAGGAAGGCCAAATTTTTGACCGAATCGACAGATCCGTTCGAGAGTTATCTTGCGCTCCAACCTCTACACCCGGTGTCATAGGGATTTTTTGCACCTTTCAGGTTATTTTCTCAGGAAATATGGAATTGTCCCTGATGAAACTTATACCGTCGTATGGGGGGCAATGAATACAAGTTGTTACAACAAAAATCAAAGCGATTCGAGAGCAGGAAATTTTGTGTTGGAGGTACCCGAAGGAGTGGAACGATTGAGTCCATATTGGAACCTTATCTAAGTCTCGTAGACATTTCACGATTTGTATGGACCAAATCGGTTACTCCCTTCAAGAGTTATCGTATGCACAATTTTTCCGAACATTTTCGAAATTTTGTGGGGGAGTTACCGGAAGGAGTGGACCGATATAAGCCATCTTCTAACTTAAACTAAGTTTGGTGGTCAATCGACTGGTCCAAAACTAGAGCTGGAAAACCATCGATGGAAATATCGATATTATCGATACTTAATTTTTTACACCAATATCTATGAACAGTTTTTTATATCGATACTATCGAAAATTTTGACATCACTAAATAGGAGCCGCAGAAACAATAGCCAGAAATTTGTTAAAGCAATTTTTTTAACAGTCGCGATTGATTATTCATGCTTTTTGTGTAACCGAATAAAACGATTTCATGAAGTTTTTTTACAAGCTTAAAGAGAATGGCGCTGATGGCCGCCACCACCAACATCATCCCAAACACCAAGGAGGTTGATGGAGAAGTTACCTTGAAATTTAACGGCCATCATTTGTGCAGGATGAAAGGAATGTTCGATGTGTAGAACAACTTGATAACGTGCAGGTGTGATTGGCAAATTAACTCGGAAACCTTGGAACTTCCAAGTTGGAAGTATATGACAACGGCAAAGACGAGAGCAGTGGCCAACAAGTTCATGAAATTGGGCAAATTTTGACGGAAGAAGGCTTCACGCAAAGCACGAACTTTATCGTTTCGAGTGGCCATCAAGTGGAACAAGGCAATAGCGGCACCTTAGAATTCAGTATCACGTATCGATGGTGGATGAGAAGACCTTCCACACATAGGTTTCGGATGATGATCATGAAGCAAATACCGACACCTATTTCAGATGGTTCACCATACATTTCAGTCATGACAGAAACAATGGCGTGACCAATGGTAATAACCATACCAAAGACTTTTTGGGCACCATTGAACAAAGCACGATCCTTGGGAGTGTCACCAACTTCAATGATTTTGACACCAGTCAACAAATGCAAAATCAAGCCAGATGTAACAATGGGAGAAAACCCCAATTTCATAAGGGTTTCCGCGAATCAACAAGAGAGGTTCAGCTGAATCGGAATTTATGATACCAACAGAGGGTTTTGAGAGCATACTAAGAAAATGAAAAGCGTTCTGACGATCCATAACACTTTCCCTCTGAATTTGATTTTGCGTTCGGGTTTGGCAATTTCTGACCGTATACTACAAAAGGACTTTTTATTTTTAGGGAACTTAATTCCCATGATAAATTTTTGTTTTGTATTCAAACTATTTTTCTATTTTTTTTTTTAACTATTCTCCGCCGACGAGTCAGTAAGAATAGAAAGTGAAATAATATTTTGATTTCGTCAAAATGAGCTAGAACAAATCTCTTCAAACTCCACCTCCAGAGCACGAAAACATAATGTACCGACGCACAATAGTCCCAAATAGAAATTTTCTGGCCAAAACTAATTCAACGTCCATTTTGTATTGAAATTAATTATTATTTATAATAAATGTGTACAAACAGCAATTCTTACGTTTTTTCGACAAAAAATGACCAAAAACTGCCAAAATTTGTTGAACAGGGTGGTCCCGTTGTGTGGGGTCTAAACCAAAACATTGACCTATGTTAATAATTTTTGGTACGAAGGATTCATATCCTTCAAGATACCAAATTTCAAATACCAAATTTCAGCCGAATCGGTCATAAAGTGTCGCTAAAATCCACAACATATCTAAAATCGGACGGTACTTTTATGTGGTGGCTATGACAAAAAATTGACCTATTTGCAAAAAAAATATACATACTTGTTTTCTACACTCTGAAACCCTTAAATATGAATTTTAAGGAAAATCGGTTAATAGATGTGGGTATTACCGTTCTATTTCAATTGGATACTACGTACAGTCACAACAGGTATTTACAAAAAATTCTCCCATCTTAAAATAGAAAATTCCACTTTATTTTAGCTGTGGCAAATTTGAGCACGATTTTACTTCTGAATTTATTAGTACAGACCCCCTGCTAGCTTCCAAATTCGATTTGGAGGTGGACAAATTTGGACATTTTTTTAAAAGTTTAAATATATTTAAAAAATATTTGTAAAAAATAATTTTCAATATATATAAAAACATTGCTTTTATTGCGCTAATTTTACAAATTTCTTCGTTCTTTTTGTAAATATTATGAAAGTAATCACTAACAGCTTCCCGATTCATAATAACTTTGGTCTCACTTCTGTACATTTATGCAGCGACGCAATACAACACAAATTGTATATTTCACAGCACAAAGTCTGTTTTAGTTTTACATAAAAAAGAATCAACTTTGGTACTGCGCCAATCAACGGAAACTAACGGTATTTACAAAAACTAATTATTTTCGGTTGACTTGATGTGTTTTTTATTATTTTGCGCAAAAACAAATTAAAATTTTGCAACTTCAAAAATAGGGGTTTGGCCAAAAATTTCCTGATTGAAACCTATGTGCGACGTTTTAAAATTGAAAGTTATTTCAATCAAATGTAAACAAAACACGTTTGTCGGCCATTTTGTATTCTAAATTAATAGGGTGACAAATCCACGATAGTATCGATTTTATCGATAGTTTGAAACTAAAATATCGAAAAAATCGAATGGGGCTGATATCGATAGTTTGCCAGCTCTATCAAAAACGTGCTCACCGAAGTGTTCATTCAATAAATTCGTTGATTGATGCGATGTGTGGGAAATGGTGCCGTTTTTTTTTTTTGAAACCAAATGTCGCTGAGGTTACGAGCTTCAATTTCAGACATCAAATAGTCGGTTATCATGGCGCAATAACGGTCGCCATTGACGATGAAATCCTAACCGACAATTCCACTGACCCACAAACTGTTATTTTTTCTGGATGAATCAGCTATTGAATCACTTTAAGTGAAAATGTGAAAATTTTGCTACTTTACGTACCTATAAAGCCAGAAATATGCAAATGAAGTTCTTATGTTCAAATCCAGTAAAGAGCAAAATAAAAATTATAAAAAATGTGTGTGTTTTGAAATTGAAAGGTTCTTATAGAGCTAAAATTGTGTTGACCCAGTGAGTTGCAAATATTGGGGCAAAATTGTATTAAGAAGCGTTTAAGATATTCGGCATAGGTCTTTTTAACTCTAATAATTGCTTACTCAAAAAAGCCTAGGTCTATGGCTCCTAATGGTAAATATGCCGAGTCGTTTTCGATCGATTCCACTATTTGTTCAATACATATCTTCCTCGTCTTCTTTCTTATGTAAATATAAAAGACAATGTATGTAAAGGGTGTTTTTTTAAGCCCGATAGAACTTGAAATTGTAAAAAATAACACAAAAAATTAAATTGTAATCAAATTTTTTTTTTATTCGAAAGATCAATGCGTGACATTAACATTTGAAAATGATTTCGGGCATATGGGCACCGCGGCTGTTCTTGACGAAGTGCATTCTGGACGTCCAATTTTTGGCCACTTTTTCGAGCACTGCTGGCCGTATGTCACGAATAACACGAACAATGCTGGCCTCCAAGGCATCAATTGTTGCTGGTTTATCAGCATGAACCAGTGACTTCACGTAGCCCCACAGGAAATAATCGAGAGGTGTCAAATCGCACGACCTTGGAGGCCAATTGACAGGTCCACTTCTCGAAATCAACTTATCGCCAAATTTTGATTTCAATAAGTCGATGGTTGCGTTCGCCGTATGGCACGTAGCGCCATCCTGTTGAAACCACATCTCCTCCGGATCAATGTCATCCATATTTTCAAACAAAAAATCATTGATCATGGTGCGGTAACGATCTCCATTGACCGTAACGCGAACTCCGGCCTCATTTTTGAAGAAATAAGGTCCGATGATGCCACCAGCGTGAAAACCGCACCATACGGTGCATTTTTCTGGATGTAATGGAGTCTGTAGGGTCTCTTGTGGATGGGTCTCACTCCATATGCGGCAATTTTGCTTATTAACAAACCCGTTAAGCCAAAAATGCGCCTCATCGCTGAACACAATTTTGCGATAAAACAACGGGTCATTTGCCAACTGCTCTAGAGCGAATCGACGACTGATTTTCAAAGTAAATTTGGATAATTTCGTAGCGTTGTTCAAGCGTGAGTCTATTCATGATAATTTGTCAGAGTATACTGAAACAAATAAAAAAAAGTTTCATCAAAATTTAATTTTTTGTGTTACTTTTTACAATTTAAAGTTCTATCTAGCTTAAAAAAACACCCTTTATGTTAGTATGTTGGTATGTTTGTATGTTCCGTATAGACTCCAAAACGGCTGAACAGATTTCCTTCAAAATTTCAGAGAATGTATAGGGAAAACCCGTGGTGAAAATAGGCTACACATTTTTTTGAATTTCGGAGGGGGCGGGGTACCTCCCCCATGCCATACTCTTTTAAAAACCCAACTTTATCAAGCCCACTTTTTAAAAATGTTGTATATCCAAAATTACCGAACCGATTTTCCTGAAATTGTCAGAGAATGTAGAGGGAGGATCCGTGGTGAAAACATATTTGTTGAATTTCGGAGGGCTGGGTACCTCCGCCATGCCCCATTTTTTAAACAAGAAATCTTAGCAAAACTGACACGAACGATTTAGTTAATTCTTCCTAACTTCCATCTTCCGAACCACCCTGCTCCGAACTTTCACCCCCCGATTCCCCCTGTTTCGAACTTCCACCATCCTAAACATCCAGCTCCGAACCACCCCATTCCTAACTTCCACTTTCCGAACCTCCCCCTCTGAACTTTCACCCTACGAATCGATGTTACTCGATCTTAGTCTTAGACTATACTCTTTTTGAGAGTTTAGTAAAAATACATCTTATATAATAGACAAGGTGTGTATTTTAGAATGTATGTTCCGTATAGACTCAGAGAATGTACAGGGAACAACAGTGGTGAAAATAGGATATATTTTTTTTGAATTTCGGAGGGGGCGGGGTACATATCGATAGCTCAAGTATACATACATTATAAGAAGGTGGAAGGACGATACAGTGGAGCCTTAATTTCCGCTGGACATTCATTTGAATGAAGTGCACACATGCAATATTAAGTATAAGTTATCATTTGGAACGAATGTAAGATTGCACATACAATTTCCCTAGAAGATTTAGAACGATTCTTAGGGGATTTATGAAACAATCCGCGTTAAATTTTCAGACAAACACTTCCAGTTAATGTACTCCAGCAGATGAAATAAATGCATGCCTCAAGTCCTCAGTTCTTTGGCGGTATGTTAAACTAAAACATAAACATAACATAAAACTGTTTCAAGAGCCAGCAACGCGGACCGGGTCGGCTAGTTTCTTTATAAATGGTTTCAATATTCGATTGCACAGGGAAAAAATGCATATTAGCAATGTGCATCGCTTTCAAACATAAAATCCCTTTTTGTTATACCTTACTTTAAGAAAAGTAAGGAATAAATTTCGCATTATGTCATCAATTTTTACAACTGTGCATATGTCATTTGTGCGTCACGCTTGCGCTACTACTATTCAAAGATCAGATAATCTGAAGTAATTAGTCAAAAATGAAATTCCCCAAAAATTCTCAAATATTTTTAAGATTTGCTCAAAATATTCCCAATTCCTCCCCATTTCAAATAAAAATTACCCAATTTGGGAAAAATACCCAATATTGATAACGCAGGTCATAAGGACCACGAGTTGACTATCAGTACGGTTCTCAAACTTTTGCATTATAAAATTTTATGGAACTTAATGTACGTTTGGAAGAAATATTACGAGAAAGTTATAGCGCTCATCATTTGTTTTAGTTAGTTTAGGCGTTTCACATCACGAAGTATGGACTTGTCCCCGAGAAAATACATATTTATTGTTATCGGGAGCAAAAAACTGCTTTACAAAAGTTCACTTAATCAAAATTGTTAAACATTTGTGAGAGAGGAATAGACAGAAATAATCCATATCCGAACTTGATTTAAGTTTGGAAGAAATATAAGGTAGTACAAACTTCGACCCAATGGTATTTCCTTTTCGAGAGCTATCATGCGAACTAGAAAGATAGACGAACGAACATATCTAGACCGGCCCTAAATTGTCAAATTCAGATTACCAAATATGTAGAACTACCAACAAAGCAAAAATATGTGCTTAATAAATATGCTTATTTATTTAAAGATTTTGTCTAAAAGGGCGCAGATAATTTTTATACCCTCCACCATAGTATGGAGGGTATATTAAGTTTGTTTTTCCGTTTGTAACGCATTGAAATACTCATTTGCGACCCTATAAAGTATATATATTCTTCATCAGGGTAAAATTCTAAGTCGATCTGAGCACGTCCGTCCGTCCGTCCGTCTGTGGTAATCACTCTAGCATCCACAAAAATGGAGATAGGACGCTGAAATTTTGGGAGAATTCGTCTTTTGTTTGCAGGCAGGTCAAGTTCGATGATGGGCTATATCGGTCCACGTTTTGGTATAGCCCCCATATAACGGTACCCCCCGATTTACGGTACTTTGACGTTTTTAGCTAAATTTTCAGACCGATTTGGCTATAATTTGACATTTAGGGTTCTTAAGTGGCAATAAACATATATAACAAAAGTTGTGGACATAGGTCCACGTTTTGGTATAGCCCCCATATAACGGTACCCCCCGATATACGGTATTTTGACGTTTTTAGCTACATTATCAGACCGATTTGGCTATAATTTGACATTTAGGGTTCTTAAGTGGCAATAAACATATATAACAAAATTTGTGGACATAGGTCCACGTTTTGGTATAGCCCCCATATAACGGTACCTCCCGATTTACGGTATTTTGACGGTTTTAGCTACATTTTCAGACCGATTTGGCTATTATTTGACATTTAGGGTTCTTAAGTGTCAATAAACATATATAACAAAACTGGTGGACATAGGTCCACGTTTTGGTATAGCCCCCATATAACGGTACCCCCCGATTTGCGGTATTTTGACGTTTTTAGCTACATTTTTAGACCGATTTAGCTATAATTTGACATTTAGGGTTCTTAAGTATCAATAAACTTATATAACAAAATTTGTGGACATAGGTCCACGTTTTGGTATAGCCCCCATATAACGGTACCCCCCGATTTGCGGTATTTTGACGTTTTTAGCTACTAGCTATAATTTAGCTATAATTTGACATTTAGGGTTCTTAAGTGTTAATAAACTTATATATTAGAAGTTGTGGACATAGGTCCACGTTTTGGTATAGCCCCCATATAACGGTACCCCCCGATTTGCGGTATTTTGACGTTTTTAGATACATTTTCAGACCGATGTAGCTATAATTTGAAATTTAGGGTTCTTAAATGTCAATAAACTTATATAACAAAATTTGTGGACACAGGTCCACGTTTTGGTATAGCCCCCATATAACGGTACCTCCCGATTTGCGGTATTTTGACGTTTTTAGCTACATTTTTAGACCGATTTAGCTATAATTTAACATTTAGGGTTCTTATGTATCAATAAAAATATATAACAAAAGTTGTGGACATAGGTTCACGTTTTGGTATAGCCCCCATATAACGGTACCCCCCGATATACGGTATTTTGACGTTTTTAGCTACATTATCAGACCGATGTAGCTATAATTTGACATTTAGGGTTCTTAAGTGTAACTAAACTTATATAACAAAAGTTGTGGACCTAGGTCCACGTTTTGGTATAGCCCCCATATAACGGTACCCCCGATTTGCGGTATTTTGACGTTTGTAGCTACATTTTCAGACCGATTTAGCTATAATTTGACATTTAGGGTTCTTAGGTGTCAATAAACTTATATAACAAAATTTGTGGACATAGGTCCACGTTTTGGTATAGTTCCCATATAACGGTAGCCCCCGATTTACGGTACTTTGACGTTTTTAGCTACATTTTCAGACCGGTGTAGCTATAATTTGACATTTAGGGTTCTTAAATGTCAGTAAACTTATATAACAAAAGTTGTGGACATAGGTCCACGTTTTGGTATAGCCTCCATATAACGGTACCCCCCGATTTACGGTATTTTGACGGTTTTAGCTACATTTTCAGACCGATATGAATGAAGCATTTTATGTACATTATCTGACATTTTAACGTACTCACTTAAAGTTGGGGACAGGAATGAATATTTTATGGTGGAGGGTATGAAAAGTTCGGCCCGGCCGAACTTAATGATTTTTTGCTTGTTAATATTAATTTTTAATTAATTTCTCGTTGGATTCGAGCTTCATGACCGATGATTTTTTGTAAGTCAAAAAGGAAAGCCGAAGATTCGAACACACATAACCACCATTATGTGACCGGTTTTGCCGTTGGTAGCAGCTCATCAGACATATCGGCTGTGGAGTGGCTTCTCTGAATCGAACTTTTTTCTTTCAAATTTAATTTTTTACAGTGATGAATATTTGTCCATTCAATCTGTATGGCTTCCATGGATTTGGTAATAAAATTTTGCTGGGTACTTTTAGTGGAGTTTCATACCTTAAAATTATATTCCATCCCGCAGACATTGAACTCAATTTGAGTCACAGTGTTATCAACATTTGGGCTAGTCGATTGGTTTGAAATGTGCGTAAATGATTGTATTGTATTATTCTGTATAGTATATGATGTAATTGAGTATTGGATATTGGCGTAACCGTAGTTGTTTGATAAAATTATATTGAGGAACTTATATTTTGAAAATTCAGATATGGCTTCTACAGCTTGCAAAGTAATGTGGCTTAATATGTCATACATATGTCTTAAATGTGAAAATAAAATTTTATCAACAATGTACAATTGTACACAATAAGTTTTCACATATTGCCTCTGAATTACATGTAATTCCTATGTTTATTGTCCATCACTTATCATTATTGCAAACATTTACATGGACCCTGAATAGTAGATGGGACGACACAGGTAGGACACATAAAGTTAAGGACAAATTGTTCGTACAAAATTGGACATTTGCAACACGTAATGTACCAATAAACAAGCAAAAATAAAATGATCATAAACTCAAAGGAAGGAAAACAAACATTTTGTATTTTCTTCTTTAGTTTTCCAAGAATTCGGGTAAATTATTGTTATTTTTCTTCTCCTTTTTTTGTTCAGGTGTTTGTAAACAAAATAATGGAAATAAATAGGTTTGTGTATTCAATTATCTGAAATCTGAATGTACAGATGAAGTTACCATCATTTTTGTGACATGAAATTTGGGTATAGCGTAGCTTTTTAAAAATACCTAGGACCGCCCGAGCCACAAATCAAAAAGTTTTAAGTAAAAATATATAGATGATATAAGGTCAACTGCATATTGTCAAAGACCGTTAAATTGCACCAACAATAAAATAAAATATACATATAAAATCAACATGTACAGAGAAAATATCTATATATTATATTTTTCTGGTTAAAATTATGTAACTTTGGAACGGATAGAGATATTCTTTTAGTTGAAACGATTTTTTTCAGAAAATGTATAATATGTTAACTTTAAAAAAAAATATTCCTACGTTTTTCGTAAAACTCATATAAAAAACTGTTAAACGGGCGGAAGGGGACGGGTACAAAATTATATATGGGCTGAAAGAGAACATTCTCAGGCATCGAATACGAAACTTTGTTCCACGTTATTCTCTAAAAGTAATACTGCACTAATGTTGTAATTTCACTAACATTTACACCTGAAGAAAAATAAAAAGCTGACAGTCGAAGATTCGTTTCCTTCATGAATTGTAAGGCCTTCCAGTTCGGAAGTTTGATAGATTGCCAGTGGCTTAGAACGCTAAGACCTCGACAACATTGTCTGTTTGATGGAGAGGACCGAGGTTCGAACCTCAGCCGGAGCAGCCGGGCTCATGCCATGAATTTTTATTTACTTGTTCTCAGGTCACTTATTTCTGAGAGTTTTATTTAATTAAATTAATTTAGCTATCATAACCTAAAGAGTTTTGTATTGAAAAAGTGATATCTACCGAAGTCCTGAATAGATTGATAGCTCCACGCTTTGCATGGTCAATGAGGGTGCGTCTGCCAGAAAAAGGGGGGAGTGCCACAGTTTGCCAGACATAACCATCGTGTCACATGGTTTGATAAATGACGTCACCTGGCAATGCACAGTTTCTCTTGAATCAGACCATCACCACCATCACCACCATTGTCACCATTAGCAGACCGCCCGATTTCATTACCTCTGAAGGCCGCACTTTCTTCAATCATGTGAAAACTAATTGCCCGAGTTTCAGAGATTTCACTAATGACTAATCACGGAGTGAAAAAGGTTTACACACACAATTACAAAAGTGACTCACATCGCCTATCCCTAGTTTATACCCCAAGTATGTTTGGAGTCGATTAAGCTACGACCGTCCGTCTGTCAGACAGAAGCGCAAGATAACTCTCGAACGGATTAAGCGATTGGGTCAAAAATTTGGCCATCTTAATATTTTGTCTAAAGTTAGTTTAAGTTCGAGGATGGGTCAAATGGGTCAACTCCTTCGGGTACCTTCCCCACAAAAGTTCAAAACTTTTCGCTAAAATTGTGCGCACAATAACTTTCGATCATCGTGAAATTTCTACGAGACAATATGAGGTTCCAACATGGATTCTATCGTTCCACTCGTTCGGGCACCTCTCACACAAAATTTCGGAAAAGTGCAGTTTAAGGCCTTCTTTCGATTAGCTTTGATTCTTTTTACAATAACTTCTACTCGCTACCCCCTTAACGAAGGTACAACTTTTTTAAGTGAAAATCCACACTTCCTGAGAAAATGGACCGAAAACCATATTTAGTGGCAGGAACGCACGATAACTCTCGAACGGATGAACCGATTTGGTCCAAAATTTGCCATTCGTAATAATTTGACCAAACTTTGTTTATTTTTGTAGATGAGCCATATCGGTCCATTCCTTCTGTTACCTGGTATTTCAGTGCGTTTCAACCACCACCATTTTTAAATGTGAGCGCTTATTTAAAGAAGGGGTGCTCAGAATAGTTCGTGTGTTAGTAGTGGTAAGACACTCTCCCCATTACTAAGCAATGGCAAATAAGAAATAAAGAGAGAATACGTGTGGTTTGTTTTTAAGCTACCGTAAGGAAGTGATCGTCAATGACTTAGAGCAAGAGCGCATACATTTCAATGTGTTTCACATTAAAATTTACACTCCCTTGCTCTCAGCAAGCGCCCACTGCTACATGTTTTTGTTTTTTTTTTGTGGCTTTCTTTGTATTTATGTATATTATATTTAAACAAATATTTGTTTGCCCCCAAAAATATACATTTGTTTGCACCCAAACATAAATTTGTTTGCAGGACCCAAACATTTGGGAATGGTTGTAAACAAATATATGTTTACTGCAAAAAATGTTTGGGACATATGTTAGAGATGCCTTATTTCCCTACGGGTACCTTCACCACAAAATTTCAAAATTTTTGTTTAAGTGCAGTTTACGATATCTTCGAAGATCCTTTGAAAACTTATACCCACGCTACTTTAAGTGGTCCTGTTTACAGCGATATTATGTTTTTCATGAGTCCATCCTTCATGGCGTAGTAGTCCAAAACCTCCAAGTTATACAGTGACCAGCTTAAATGTCTGGATGGTGCGCCACAATCGAAAAGAAATGACTCCAAAATAACATCCACTTCCAATATGGACTATGCCAATGCTTTCCTTCAGAAATCTCCTTAACACTTTAACATTTTATTCCAAAAATATATTTTTTCAGGGTTTAAAAGCCAGCATCTAAAACATTAGCATTAGCTGTACACTTCAACTGCTACACAATATTGACACACACGACTAAATAAGCAACCGAACGCATATTTATTTTTGTACATTTTTGCTTATTTCGTTTTTACGCCTAATCTTTGTTGCGTTAGGCATAATCGACAACCACGCTACATATTTAGCAGTCGCCTGACCATTCGTAAGAACGAATTAGCACCTGAGGGTGGTTTTTTGATTAGAGTTGCCAACGCAGTAATAAAAAAGGTGACATTCAATGTCAAAATGCCTCCATCATATGGTTCTACCATACTAAGGAATACTAATTACACTGTGCAACATTTTTAAGGTGATCTTGTGCAAACAATTCGAACTGAGGATTTTTGAAAGTACAGACCCAAACGACAAGAAACCCTAGTTGGGTTTTGTTGTGTCAGATCCAGCTCGGATTTTATGGCTACATCTCTGAAACCAATGCGAATCTTCTTCTGACCTCTGAAGCAAATTTGTAGATAAGAACAAGAATAAAATATATGGAGAAATAATGAACTCGAACATTTCATTCATTTATACATTTCACACCGTATCTCCAAAACCGTTACTTTTTTCTGAATATTATCTTTTGGAACAATATTCCCTGGAATGTAATACACAACTCTTCAGAACATGTCATTGTTGTAAAATGCCTCTATGCCGTTGTTTTCAGTACATATTTCAACGACGATTTAATAAAAATGCCAATAATGTAGTGAAATCCGAAATACGAGAATAAACTGTTGATGTGAACTGCGTTTGAAATACGTGTTGTAAAAGGTATAATACAAAATACCGCTGAAACAACATGAAGTAAGCATTTTAGAGTTTCAGAATGTTCTAAAAAATTTTTGAGAACATTATTTGGAAGATTTTTGCAAAAGGTTACTTGGTTCAACTCCCAATAGTTTAGCCGATACTGATCAGAATATCAGCAATTATGTAAAATTTTCTATATTTTATAGATTTTGATGCCCTAGATGGAGTTTTTCTTATATGGTCTGTTCAAGGTATAAGTTCTACTAGTTCAAGGCTACAATATTGCCTACGACAGCAAGGCCAAATTCCTAATCGTTTCTGAGATAAAGGCCCGAAAAATGCAAAAAATGTAATATTAGCCCGGTTTAGATGCGGCCATAAAATACGAACTGGATCTGACAGGACAAAACCCTACTAGGATTTTTGTAGTCTAAATATGTATTATCATAAAAGGCATACTAGAAGTTGTTTGCATTTTCAGTGTTGCATAGTGTTATCATTGTTTAAAAATAAAAAATATATGGGGATTTCTGAGTGAAATCGGACACTTTTTAAAATTGAGGTTTTTGATTTCCTTTATTTTTTGCTGTGGTGATGCTGCTCATTAGCAAAGCATTTTAGTATATTTTCAGATTTTTTTTTGACTAACGGTTCCAGAGATATCGCGCCTTGAAAACCGCAAATTCTGTCAAAACTACACGCAAAGAAATACTCATAACTTCTTTAATATTGATCCAATTTGAAAAAATCTTTGTTTGTATGTTCTGTGGTTTTATCAGCTATTAAATAAAAAATAGCAAAAAATTTTGCAACGTGGGCTTGGATGCTATTTTCGCGATTTAATATTTAAAATAAATTTTTAAAGATGTTCGACCCCTTTGATTTTCCTTAAATTTTTCTGTATTAGACTACGTTCAATTACAAAAATTTTAAGACATATGTTGTAATGGGATTCGGATGATTTCTATTTTTTCTGATTTTTTTTAAATTTGTCAATTCAATTTTCCCTTTATACCTTTGTGCAAAATTTATTATTTTATTAAAAAAATTAAAAGTTTCATTTAAGATATTTATATTTTATATTTATGAATTTATCCCAAACATCTTAAAAACTGCGTCATTTTTCGATTTTGAAAATGCATCAGCGAAAATTCCATTAAAGCCCACTGTTCATTTTTTTAAATTTTTTATGATAAATATATAATATATAATGATAAATATGTACTCTTAGCTTCAAAAATACAGGAAATACAAATTTTGAGCAAAGGTAATAAGGAAAAATTGTATTGACAAATTTTAAAAAATTCAGAAAAAATAGTAATCGTCCGAATCCCATTACCGCATATGACTTAAATTTTTTTTGTAATTGAACGTAGTTTAATACAAAAAAATTTGAAGAAAATCGAAGGGGTCGAACATCTTTAAAAATTGATTTTAAATATTAAATCACGAAAATAGCATCAAAGCCCACTGTGCAAATTTTTTGCTATTTTTTATTTAATAGCTGATAAAACTACAAAATATACAAAAATTTTTTTTTTTTCAAATTGGACCAATATTAAAGAAGTTATGAGTATTTCTTTGCATGTAGTTTTTATTGAATTTGACTTTTCCAAGGCGCGATACCTCTAGAACCGTCAGTCAAAAAAATCTGAAAATATACTAAAATGTTTTGCTAGTGAGCAGTATCACCACAGCAAAAAATAAAGGAAATCAAAAACCTCATCTTGAAAAAGTGTCCGATTTCACTCAGAAATCCCCATATATATTGAAGAGCTTCACCAAAAATGTCCTTTGAACGAAAAAGTGGAATTAATTATATCGTGATTTTTCATCCATTACACTGGTAACCTTGATCTAAAAAACAATTGTTTGCTGAAAATATGGCTAAGCCGTTGAAACTTTGTTGCTTATTCCCTTTTCTGATATGTGTTGTTCAATATAGAGTTGAGCAATCACGTTCAATTGAACGATCCGGATCACTGTCCTCATTCAAAGACGAATGAGTAACATCATAAAAACCAACGTGTGAAATTAAGTATACGCAGTTTTGTCAAAGAAATTACCGGTGTCCATTGAACGAGATAGTGACCGGATAGTTCAATTGAACGAGATTGCCCAACTCTAGCAAAATATGAGTATGCGTGCCCGATGCTATCTTATTAAAGCGACAATATCAAATAGCATCAGCATCGCTAGCAATATTTTTGTGAAATTTGTTGCTACATGTTGCCGTTGTTCATTATTGCTAAACATATTTCGAAGAAATTTTAGCATGCAAAGCTGCATTTTAAACCCTGTATTTTTTTGTAAATTCATACGTCCGAAAAAGGGCACAAAATGTTTTCATATTCATATGTATATCCCCTAATACATAATTATTGGGAAAAATGAATTTGGCTACGTAGCCAGTATTTAATTCTAAATTGTCCAAAGATGAACTTTTCAACTCACACAAGCTAAGAAATATCTTACTTACTTACTTAGTTGGCCCATTACATAACATTTGTTCCATAGACCGAACTAAGAAAAGATCTCCACTTGTTTGCGCCATCTATTCTTTGGCCTGCCAATTCTGCGTGCACCACCATGTGGCTCGAATTTATACGCCTTTTTAGTGGGTTTATCATCGCTCATTCTTATTATATGGCCTAGCCAACGCAATCGCTGCATCTCGATACGTTTAACTATATTGATGTCGTTGTATAGCTGATACAGCTCGTGGTTCATACGACGTCGATATTCACCGTCAACGCAAATTGTTCCGTAGATCTTTCGAAGCATTTTTCTCTCAAACACGCCAAGCACTGCCTTATCTGCTTGGGCAAGTACCCAGGCTTCGGAACCATACATCAGCACGGGTAGTATCAGTTTTTTTTAACGCGTTATTTTTGTTTAACGAGTTGTGGCTTTGTTTTTAAAGTGCTTACTTAAGCCGATCTAGCATCTGTTGGCCAATACAATTCTTCTTTTTATTTCACAACTGATGTCCTTTATTGTGTTTACGGCGGTGCCGAGGTATAC
Organism: Musca autumnalis; assembly: GCF_047663935.1. NCBI lineage: Eukaryota > Metazoa > Arthropoda > Insecta > Diptera > Muscidae > Musca > Musca autumnalis. Next base: position 206,795,705 of record NW_027411866.1, on the reverse strand, counting down.
GAAGTGGTTTACTACCTCAAAATTATAGGAACCAACTTCAACAGTTGGTCCGATCTCAATGGACACATTGCGCGTCGACACCATCAGTTTGATCTTCTCGCCGTTTATCGCCAGACCCACTTTAGCAGATTCTCCTTCGACCTTCATAAAGGTATCTGTTACTTCTTTTACTGATCGTCCCATGATGTCTGTATCATCAGCATAAGCAAGTAACATGTGACTATTGGTGTAGATTGTGCCACTTCTCTTGACGTTTGCCTATCGTATAACCTTTTCTAGCAGATTGTTGAAAAGATCACATGAAATGCTGTCTCCTTGCCTGGAATCTCTTTTGGTACAAAACTCTTCGGAGAGGTTCTTTTCTATTTTAACTGAAGATCTTGTGTCAGTTAGAGTTATTTTAAAAAGCCGAATGAGCTTTGTGGGGATACCAAATTCAGACATGGCTTGCAATACCTTTGAACGTAGCGGGCTGTCGAAGGCTGCTTTACAATCGACAAAAAGGTGGTAGGTGCCGATCTGCATATCTTGGATCTTCTCCAGGATTTGCCGCAGGGTAAATATCTGGTCAATGGGGGACTTGTCAGGTCTAAAGCCGCATTTATATGGTCCAATTATTTCGTTGGCCATGGGCTTTAGTCGTTCGCACAATATCCCTGACACTATCTTGTAGGCGATAGGGAGAAGACTTATGCCCCTATAGTTGGAGCATAAAGTCTTATCTCCTTTCTTATGGACTAGACACAGGATGCTCAGGTTCCAATCGCCGGGTACGCGTTCTTCCTGCCAGATGGGGCTAACTAGCTGATGCATACACCTTATCAGCGTGTCGCCTCCGGTTTTAAACAGCTCGGCTGGTAGGCCATCAGCTCATGCTGCCTTATTATTCTTCAGCCGGTTTATTGCTGTCTGTACCATCTTCTGGGATTGGATCTGTGGTATCTACGTCGACTTCGCTACTGTTTGGAAAAATGTTCGTTCCATATCCCTAGCACACTATCTGTATCAGTTACCAGATTACATTGCTGGTCTCTACAGGAGGATGTGCCAGTTCCAATGACATCTTTTTGATGTTTCACTCTTTGGTATAATTTTCGGACTTCATTCTGTCTCCTGTACATCTCGATTTTTTCACACTCCCGCTTTTCCATCTCTCTCTTTTTCCTGCGGAAAAGACGTTTCTCCGCTTTCCTTTTCTCCCGATACCTCTCTCCTGCGCTGCGAGTTGCTACTGATTGTAGAGTAGCCCTATATGCCGCATTTTTCTCTTCGGTAGCAGCACGACACCCTTGTTCATACCATGTATTCCTTGGTGGAGGTCTCTGGTATCCAAGTACTGATTTTGCGGCTGTTTGCATGGAGTAGGCAATGTTTTGCCATTGTCCTGATATGTTATCGGGACGTGAAGTGCTTTGGGCCAGTTGAGTGGAATATGCTGTTGCTATCTGTTGTGATTGCAGCTTACCGATGTCCAACTTTGTTTGCTACGTTTAATCTGGTACGTACCTTTGCTGCAACAAGGTAGTGGTCCGAGTATATGTTTGCACCTCGGAACGATCGTACATCCAACACGCTTGATGAATGTCTTCCATCTATCACAACGTGATCAATTTCATTTGTTGTTCTTTGATCTGGCGACAGCCAGGTGCCCTTATGAATATCGAGATGCTAAAATCTGGTACTGCTAACTACCATGTTTCTTGCAGCTGCAAAGTCTATCAGCCGCATACCATTGTCAGATGTTTCACTGAATTTTCCGACTGTTGGGCCAAAGATATTCTCCTTTCCAATTTTGGCATTAAAATCGCCTAGTATAATTTAAATATCATGGCAGGGCTACGGTCGTAAGTTTCTTCTAAGCGCTCGTGAAATATATCGTTGGTCTGTACGTCCTTGTATTCAGTATGAGCATGAGCGCAAATAAAGCTGATGTTGAAGAATTTTGCTTTTAATCGAATTGCAGCGAGTCTTTCAATCACTGGGGTGAAGCTGGAGACCAGAATTTTTACCCTCCGACCAACTACAAATCCGCAAAAGTCATGTTTTGTTTCATGGCAGCTATAATACATTTAGGTGTTGTTGTGACGCCTTTCCCGTTCCATCGTATTTCCTGTATGGCAGTAATGTCGGCCCAGTACTTCTCAAGTACATCTGTCAATGCGTAAACTGCACTTTCTCTATAAAGAGTGCGAACATTCCAGGTGCAGATTCGCCGATCATGATCCTTAAAACGTTTGCGGGGTTCGTCAACTTTAAAGGGGTTTGTTTTTCTTTTCTTTGGTTTTTTCATAATAGTCTGTTTTTTCTAGGGGAGGGTTACTGATCCGACGACCAAACCCAAGTTTTTAACGTTCTTACGGGTGAACGCGCGGCACACGTTAGCTCACTACCTTTAACTGGTGTTAAAGGCAGTTCCATAGGTGACACCACAGGGAGGTCAGTATCCACATGAGATAAAAGAGGGACCAAGATAAATCCTGGGCTTTGCCATGTTACAGCCTGTACAGCCGTTCCTTGGTATCTTCCATCCCCTACGCTTAGTAATATCTCTGTCGGCAAAGTTTACTGATACTTTTTACATGTTTATTCAATATGTCTATATCTAGTATAAATGTTATTTACTTGACGGTGGCTTACATGTGTGAACAATATCTACGATGATGTACATAGTTACTCACTTATTTATTCACATAGTAAATTAGGGCAATGCTACACATTCCTTTAATCAACTTCAAGGACACTTGTCATACAAAATGTGAATGTTCGTCTGTATGTCTCTGCGACTTATTCCCCAATAAAAGCGTATTAATATAAATAAATCCTATTAAATTGACAAAACATAAACGAATTTCTCCATAAGTAATTCGTTTAGTCCTATTGTTATGGAAAATTACTTGAACAATTCAAACAAATTTGACATTGATTACAGTAATTGTAACTGTCTTTACGACGAAAAGGACATGCATGGTTGTGATATTGAAAATGTGTCACAGTAAGTTATAATAAATGTCATATATCGAAAGTTCGGCAAGCATAAATGGATGTTTTTATTCTATATTCTACTTATGTTACTTTTTAAGAAAATGTGCATAAAATAAAATACCTGGGATCCCTTACCAAAAAGTTTTCATTTTTTTGTAAATAATTTCCTTTCACTTTTGTTTGAAAGAAAGTGGAAAAAGTTTCCTACGCGTAAGCCATTTTTAGTTTTGACCAAGTCACAAAAAAAGAAAAGAGGCCCAGAAATGATAAAGTGCCTCACCAGGTAGCAATAAAAACAAACAACACGTTCAAAAAAGAAAAATATTTTCAAACAAATAAAATGGACAATGATCTTTTTTATCGTTTGTCCCAACACCAGAAGAGGTTGAGGGACCCCCTCACCCATCTTCTAGAGTTCAGTTAAGGTGAGTTATGCCTTGTTTTACTTGTTTCCTTTTTCCTGAATGTCCCTAGAAAGTCATAAACTCAAGCATAACCATTGGCACTGACACACATACACACGCACACAAATGGACATAGTTTTTCTCACACATCACATCATTGCTAATCAGTGCGTAACATTTTTGGCACAAAGGAAAAAATAAATCTTAACACAAACATGCAAACACACACAAATATATACACAACATACAAAATAGTCTTCATGAACGCACCAAGTGTTTGTGTGTGTGGTGATGTGTGAGTTTGCAAAAGGTATTGCTGTCGACAAATTTACACACGAGTGACTTGAAACACACAAAAGCAATGAAAACAAAAATATTCACTCACCCCATAATGGCTTCTTCTCACTCCTTCCATGTTTTGGTCATTACTGGGCCACAATCTCCATTGTAACCCATCGTCGTCCGACCCATGCTTGGAAAAGGTATGCATCCCTGAAAATAACGAGAAAAAAATGAAATAAAGTTTGAATGAACCAGAAATTAGTTTATGTATGAGTTTGGTATTTATATGTCAATGAGTTTTAGGTGTTGTTCTTTTTTTTGCTTTACTCTTTGTTACTGTTTGGCAAAATAAAATTGACCCTAATTTGTCAATTTAAGTTTGTACTGTCATTAATCATACGCGTTCGTTGTCATAGAAATTCTAAGTCTGGAAGATAATAGAATTGGTCTTTATTGATAAACATACGTGTAAACACTGTGAGAAAAAATGTATAGGCTTTTTGTATGGACGTTTAAGGAAAATACGGAGAAAAGGTCTTGAGGGACTTTGTTAAGATCAGGGTTTTATTTTGATTCTCATTGCAGCTCAAGTTGAACTTTTCTCACGCTGGTGTCCCTTGAGGAGCTATATTTAACATGCATTAAAACGCCGATATGTATTTTTAAGGCAAAACGTTTATCAATAAAAGCGATTAAAATTTGGATTGAAGCGACATACAATGATCTGTTGTCAGACTTTGTTTTTATTGACTAAACCGAAATTTTCGTTACCATCGACTTCTGAAAATATGAGGTAGCGGATGCAAGATACTAAGCAACGGCACTGACCGATTTACATGGCAAAGCCCAGCATTTATTTTGGTCCCTCCCCGTGATGTCACCTGCGGAGGTGCCTTTAACATCCGTTAAGGGTAATGAGCTAACATGTACAGCGCGTTCACCCATAAGAGCATTGAAAACTAGGGTAGGCCGTTAGGCTAATAACACATCCCTTCAAAAAGCAACATACTATGAAACAAGTAAAAAACTATCAGTCGGCTTTGCCGATAGTGGCATACCCTCAGTCTACGTGAATTGGAACATTCATTTAGGAACAGATCGAATGAATTTATGGTCTTTTTAGAATTGCGTGGCCCTTTTTGTACATTTGAACTTGCCGACAAAATTGGGGATTGAAGGAATGGAGCGACATAGTCCATTGTGGAAGTGGACCTTATTTTGGGAGTCATATCTTTTCGATAGATATCGCTCCCACTAGTCATTTCCGTGTGTCAGCGCATAACTTGTCGGCCAGGATGCCAGAAAAAACATAATATCGCTGTAAACAGGACCACAACGAACAGCATCGGTATACATTTCCAAAGGATCTTCGAACAGACCCTAAACTGCACTTATATACAAATGTGGAACTTTTGTGGGGGAGGTTCCCTAAGGAGAGAACCGATATGGGCCATTTTAGAAGTTAAACTAAATTTGGACAAAATATTAGGAGATGCAAAGTTTGGACCAAATTGGTTGCCCCCTTCAAAAGATATTGTACATAGAATTTTATTGACATTTTTGTTTAAATATTAGGGGAAGTACCGGAAGTTGTGGACCGATATTACTCATCTTCGAACTAAAACTTAGCTTGGACATAATTTATTTATTTATTCGCAAGCAAAAAAAACCTAGCCCATAGGGCCATGATCGGTTTGAAAAACCACTATAAATTTACTACCCGGAAAATAATATGACGAAGGCCAAATTTTGGACCAAATCGGTTGATAAGTTCGAGAGTTATCGTGGTGAAAAAACTTTTACCGTCGTAATAGATAAATAAATAAAAGTCATTCGAGAGCAGGTCTTAAAGTGAAGTGGAATATGCTCAGGGTATCTGATGTGATTGCAGCTTACTGATATCCAACTCCCGTGTTGTGTCTGTTCATACTTTTTTGCTACGTTTATTCGACTGCGTACTTTTGCTGCAACAAGATGGAGCTTCAAGTCTATGTTTACACCACGGAATGATCGTACATCCAACAATCTATCACAATGTGATCAATTTGATTTCTTTTTTTTTGTCTGAGATAACCATGCTTAAATTTGGTATTACTAACGACGACTTTTTTGCCGCCGCGAAGTGTGTAGACTTAGTGCCTTTTTCACGACTCCGGTTGAACTGCATCCAGATGCTGTTAAAATGTGAGAAAAGGATGTCAGTCCTTGAATCGCATCCGAATGCGGTTAAAATGTAAAGAATGCGGTGCCTCATTCACGACTGCATCGAAACACGCCATGAAAGAACTAGTCTACATTGCACTACTGCAATGGGATGTGCCTGTACCAAAGACACCAGTTTGATGTGTCACTCTTTTGTATCTTGTGGCATATGTAGCTTACCGATGTCCAACTTGTGTGTTGTGACTGTTTGTACTTTATTTGCTACGTTTATTCGGGTACGTACATTTGCTGCAATAAGGTGGTGATCCGAGTCGGTGTTTGCTCCTCAAAACGGTGCCCGGACATAACTCCCACGGACATAACTCCCAAAATGATTTTGGGCGTTATGTCCGCTGCCCTTTGCGGACATAACTCCCAAAATTCGTTGGGAGTTATGTCCGTGAAGCAAAGCGGACATAACACCCAAAAACATGGCGGACATAACTCCCAACGATTTTTTTCTTAATTTACAAATTATTTCTTTGCTGAATTTTGAAATTTATAGTTATAAATTTTAGAGTAGAAGTTAGAATGTAAGCGGAATAATACATTTGAGAAGGCCTAAGTGCCAACCACTATCGAAGTATCCACAAAATCCTCCTGATTTCATAAAATTATTTAAAAACAAAATTATGCCCGAAATTATGTAAGTAGCAGTTAGGAGAAGTTTTAAATTGTAGAAACATTTGTTAAGAAAATCGCGCTATTTTTTCAAAAATTCGTTTCAGAAAGTATTTGAATATTTGTAAAAAATCTCGAGATTTTTGTTTTCAAAAATATTTTCGACTTTTTATCTCCTTTAATTGTGAACATATTTTTAAACACTTTTACAAAAACTTTTTATTTTCTTAAATTGTAAAAATATTTTTGTAAAAAATCGGGAATATTTGTTAAAAAACTTTTTATCTTCTTATCGCGCGATTTTTTTCAAAAATATTTTCACCTGCGCCTCTTTTCGTTTTTCAAAAAGTATTTGAATATTTTTACAACAACTTTTTATCTTCTTAAATTGTGAAAATATTTTTTGTAAAACATCGTGCGATTTTTTCCAGAAAGTATTTGTGAATTTTAACAAAAACTTTTTATTTTCCTGTAGGTAGCATTTTTCGTTTAAAATAGGTTTAAAGGCAAATTTTGAATATAGTTCGATTTGAGATGGCTACTACTTATTTTGTACTTAATTTTCTTAAAAATTTTAAATCAATTATACATTTTTTATGAATTGAAAAATGCATATGAACATAGAGTTAATTTTCAATTTTTTTCTTATACATTTGAAATAAAAATTGTATTTAAATAAAAATCACTTAAATTTTAAAAACGGACATAACTCCCATTGGGACTTATGTCCGCTAAGGGGGGTCAAACCAAGGCGGACATAACTCCCAAAATAGTTTTGGAAGTTATGTCCGTTGGGAGTTATGTCACGGCACCCCTCAAAACGATCGTACATCCAAAAAACCCTCAAATAATGCCTTCCATCTATCATAAAGTGATTACTTTTACAGTGTTTTATTTAACTTGCTTTGGTGTGTTTTTAGTTCAAATCTGCTAACTCATTTTTATTTTAGTTTTTACAGTGTTTTATTTAACATGCTTTGGTGTCCGTTTAGTTCAAATCTGGTAACTCATTTCTAACACAGTTGCAGTTGACCAATCGAACTGAAACTTTGCACAATTTTCAGATTTGGATTACAATACATGAATATGAAATTGAAACCAAGATTGGTCCATTTTACAGTGTTTTAACGGTGTTATATTTAATTTGCAGTAACTCATTTTTAACGGAGTTGCAGCTAACTAATCGAACTGAAAGTTTGCACACTTTTCAGATTTGGATGACATTACATGTATATTGGTCTATTTTTTCCTACAGGCCCCATATAGCGGTACCACCCGATTTCAGGCATTTTGAGGATTTGATCTTCATTTTTGCCCGAATTAGCTGTCATTTGACTTTCGGGATTTCCAATTATACAGACATTTTCCCACCAAAAATTGCGAACATAGGTCCTGGTTTTGGCATAGCCCCCTTATAGCGGTACGGCCCGATTTCAAGTGTTTTAAGGATTTTATCTTCATTTTTAGGCCGATTTGGCTGTAAGTTGGCATTTAGAGTCGCCAATGGTACATAAACTTCTCCACCAAAAATTTTTGACTTAGATCCAGGTTTTGGTATAGCCACCATATAGCGGTACCACCAGATTTCAAGTGTTTTGAGGATTTTATCTTTATTTTTAAGCCGAATTGGCTGTTAATTGGCATTTGGAGTTCCCAATGGTATAGAAACTTCTCCACCAAAAACTGTGGACGTAGGTTCAGGTTTTGGTATAGCTTCCATATAGCGGTATCACCCGATTTGAAATGTTTTAGGAATTTTATCCTAATTTTAGACCCAATTGGCTGTAACTTGGCATTTGGAGTTCCCAATGGTACAGAAACTTCTCCACTAAACATTGTAGACATAGGTCCAGGATTTGATATAGCCCACATATAGCGGTACCACCCGATTTCAAGTGTTTTAAGGATTATATCTTCATTTTTAGGCCGAATTGACTGTAACTTGGTATTTGGAGTTCCCGATAGTACAGAAACTTTCCCGCCAAAAGTTGTGGGCATAGGTCCAGGTTTTGGTATAGCCCCTATAAACAGTACCATTCGATTTCAGACATTTTAAAGTTTGTATCTACATTTTCGGCTCAAATTGGCTGTAATTTGGTTATGGGGTTCTCAGGGGTCAAAGCAATTTATTTACTAAAAAGTTAAAAATAAAAAATAATTTTTTATGTTTGTCTTATTAAGGCGAAGGTCATTTATAGTGATATTTAATTAATTCTCTTTCGAGTTGAGCTGTTAGACCTTAGATATACATTGAAAAATTAGGAGTCTACCGAAGTCCCACGCATCCAACCATTACGCTACGTTTCACGGGTGGTTAACCCGATCTTCAGGAGTATAAGGATGTTGTTTTTGTGGCAGACGAAGGCAAAGCGTGGTAACTAGTACATACATCGCACTTCATTAGGTAAATGCATATGTGAAATTATGTCTGTTAATTGAAACTCCAAACTTTTCCTATAGTCCTGCTTGGTAATCCCATTTTTCAATGTTCACAAATACTATGGTAAGTTTTATTCGTACGTCATTAGTAATTGCTCCTCTATATCAGAAGATTTGTTTTTGATCATCAATTATTGTCTACTAAAGTTTTGACAAGTTGATGGTGGCTCAGAACGCTAAGACGCCGGCAACCTTGACACTCAGTTGTCACTATAAATGACCGTAACCTTAATAAGGCAAAAATAAAAAATAATTTCAGCATGAGTCAGGCTGGGATTCGAACCTGGGTCTCCGACAACTGCTACAAAAACAACATCATAATACGCCTGAAGATCGGCTTAACCGAAACGTAGCGTAATGGTTGGATGCGTGGGACTTCGGTAGACTCCTAATTTTTCAATGTATATCTAAGGTCTAACGCGAAAGAGAATTAATTAAAAAATAAGTTTCAGTGTTTTATTTATAAATGCACTTAAAACTAGAAAATAATTTGTCGCTTAGCCGCAATAAATATATTCTTTATCATGATGGAATCTCTCAAAATAAAACGCTTGTATTTAAATTAAAAATGGTGAAAAATTAATGGCAAGCGTTTTATTTTGAGAGATTCCATCATGAGAAAGAATATATCTAGGATTTACCTCCTACATTGCTCATACCGTATTGTCGCCACATGGTCAGTTTTGCCGAAGAAACAGGCGACCATTTGCTTCGAAGTGCTTTTTCCATGAACAACTTTCGTCTTCGAATACCCACACTGTCAATTGCTGTTTTTTTTAGGGTTCATACCCATAGATCCATGATTCGCTACCTGTGGCAATCTTAAAAACTTCTTTTGAAGCACCGCGATTGCATTTTTATACCCTCAGCCTTTAGGCTAGAAAAGGTATATACATTGATACTTTGAATAACAGGTTTAGACCCCAAGTATGTTTGGACGAAATTGGTTTCAGACAATTTGGAATCGATTTTGCCATGTTCGTCTATCTGTCTCTCGAACGGAACAACCGATTCGAACGATAACACTTGAAGGGAAAAATTGATTTGGTCCAAACTTTGCACGTCGTGTTATTCCTTCCATATATATATCGGACTCGAATGTGAACTATATCGGTCCGCTCCTTCGCGTACCTCCCACACAAAACTCGGATAAATTGAGTTTTAAGAGAAGCTCTCGAATCGTTTTGACATTTTTTTCAGTAGAATGTCCGTGCGGCTTCCTTTACGATGGTACAATTTTTTCCGGAGTAAGTCAATACTTCCTGAGATAATGGTCCAAAAGCTCCAAAAACCCTGCCTGGGTAGTGTTCAGGATAACTCACAACATTTTCAAGAATTTCTTCTAAACTTATTTAACATAATTTAGTATTTCGTCTTCTCTATGAATCAGAAGTTTGTTCACTAAAATTTTTGGTAAATGTCAATGACTTGGTATAGCCCCACATTACCATACCTACAGATTCCACGTATTTTGAGGTAAACTCGTGATACAAAATTAATATATTTGTTATACTGCATATTTATTGTGTTTGTTTCTTTTTTGGTTAGAGGCTGAGGGTAGCGCAGCTGACTTAAACTATCTTCTTTGGGGTGTAATTGGATATGAATAATTTTGAGATTTATAAATTTGTTTGCATGCAAATTATTTGAATTTCTATTCGTTATTAGTTATTTCTACCGGTATAAAATGTTTAGTCATAGGTTGAGATTATTTTTCCGTCAGCTCAGCTGACTGATACTTTCTTACTTATTTTAAATTTTAAATTGTCAAACCGTGTTGGAGAGAACAAACCTTTTTATGCTGGTGGAAAAGATGTCCAAGAATGCCTTTATTTCACGGTATGTCACAGGCTGATTTTGGATTAACAGTTCACACACGGCATCAATGTTTTCTGGCACAACGGTCGCTTTAAGACTTCACTACTTTCGTGTTTGAGCGAGCATCGATCACGATCGAATTGGATATTGGAAAACATACAAAAATTTAATTTCATCGATGTGAAAAATGATCGGAAGAAAATGATCATAAGAAAATTAGATTTTTTCAAGTCGTACGTCAAACCGCACCGAGTATGGTTAGTCTAAAACAAGCCAAACTTTCCAATAGAAATGTCAAATGACGCCTTACAACACGTGGTATTGTCTAGCCCAGAGACTTATCCAGTAGCGCTCGTAGGTATAATTTCTCCTATATATGATGACTCCTTGTATATTTTCAAGTGAAAATGTAAATACCAGAAAAAAGTACTCCATCTTGAATTAATACTCATGTGGCTTCGTCCTGACTCATCCAGAAAGCCACACAACCATTCAAAAGAGATTCCATACCTTCTAAACCAAAAATTGTCAGCCAACAAAATTTTCTTTCACTGTACTGAACACTGCCACAACCATACCTGTCTTCAAATGTATTGAAGACAGGGTCAAATAAAGTTATGGTTTCGCCCTTGTCTTCTGTTGTTTAGTTTTGTTTTTATGGCATATTTGTCTTTTCTTGGGCAAAGTCATAAAATTTAATTTGTAAAAGTGGCAAAAAGGCCAAACAGACACCTTTTTTGTTTTGAACAAACCGAGAAATAAAATCATATCGAGAGACATCCCAAAACAACAAACATGAAGATCTTTGCAATACCTATCATCATCACGACCAACTAAAATATTAAAACACAACAAACCAGGCGAGAAAACAAAAACAAAACTAACAACAAAGAAAAACAAGAGTTGCCAAACTTTGATTGAACACTTTTGCACGTGGTGTAGTTGTTATTGTTGCTGTTTTTTGGTTATTATTTGAAAATTAAATTTAGCACAAAATCTAAACATTGCCAAAGGCCATAGAATGCCACCAGCATCACAGGGCATTTTGTACCCTGCTGATACAACTCGAGACAATAGTTATATTTATGACAGTTTATTTGCTTTACCGAAAGAGATTTAAAATTGAAAACTGCCACCACCGCTCTTCTCTGTTCATCGCTGGCATCAGAGATACTTGAAAACTTTAGAAAATTAAATAAGGAAACCAAATATGACAGTTATAATGATTTATAGAGGGTAGCCCTAATTCATAGTTTTCTTTTTTTTCAATACTTTGGTATTTTAATTTGAAAATATTTTTAAGCTTTTTGCTTTTGGAGAAAGAAGGTTACAAAAGACATAATAATATAAAATTGATTTAGGAACTGTAAAGAAAAACATCCAACAATGATACAAAATTCGATGAGTAAAATAAAGGGAATGGTTTAATTGGAAAGACGTTCCGAAAAAAGGGGAATCAAATCAGGCGGAACTATGAAATATCTGTGAAATAATTAATTCTTAAAAGGAGTAGCTTTAAATAGAAAATAAACAAATGCGCACAAAACTGCGTAGCCGCCACCCCTCTGCGTAAGTCCAAGCCGTGAGATAGGGGCATTCCTGGACAATTCTTATACCAGCTCACATTCGATATTGCATGGACACCTGACAGCAAAAAAGGTTTATTCTCGTTGGATCCTGTGTAGATCGGTGCAATAAATTTGGTAAAATACGATTGTGGTGCTTCAAAAGACGTTTGTAAGATAATGCGTATGAGCCCGAAACAAAATAGCAATCCACCGTGTGGGTCTTCGGAGACGAGCCAAATGCAACGAATGTTGTTCGTGGAAGAAACACTTCGAAACATATGGTCGTCTGTCAATGAAAATTTCATGTGAGGATTTATGAGGAAAAGAAATGCAGTTGTGGAGTAATGAAGAAACAAGCGATCGTATTAGAAAAAAAACCCTTTAAAATTTACGACCTCGCAAACATTTTAAGGACTATGATCTGCGAATCTGCACCTGGAATGTTCGCACTCTTTATAGACATGGTGCAGTTTAAGCATTGTCAGATGTACTTATGGTCTCCAGCTCCACCCCAGTGAATGATAAACTTGCTACAATTCGGATAAAAGAAAAATCCTTCAGCTTTATTTGCGCTCATGCTCCAGCCGAAGATAAGGACGAACAGACCAACGATATTTTCGACGAGAGCTTAGACGAAACATATGACCGTTGTCCTGCACATGACATTAAATTTATTCTAGGCGATTTTAATGCCAAATTTGGAAGGGAGAATATCTTTGGTCCAACAGTCGGGAAACTCAGCCCACACAGTTAAGTATCTGACAATGGAATGAGGCTGATGGACATTGCAGTGCCAAAAAAACATGGTAATTACCAGTACCAGATTTAAGCATCTCGATATTCATAAGTGCATCTGGCTTAATCCAGGTCCAAGAAAACAAGTAAAAAGGATTAAGTCGGCTTTGCCGACAGAGATATACCCTTAGCCTATGTGAATCTAAACTTTCATCTACGGAGATATCGAATGTATTTAGGGTCTTTTCAGAATTTTGTGGCCCTTTTTGGACATTGAAACTTGCCGACAGAAATGTGGATTAGGATTAAAGTCCAAAAGTGTTGCGGAGGAGGTACTTAAAGGAATGGACCGACATAGTCGATTATGGAAGTTGATCTTGTTTCGCGAGCCATATTTTTTCGATAGATATCACGCCCACTAGTCTTTTCAGTGTATCATGTCTTCGGAAAACGTAATATCGCTGTAAACAGGACCACAGCGAACAGCATCGGTATACATTTCCAAAGGATCTGCGAACAGACCCTAAACTGCACTTAGACACAAATGTTGAACTTTTGTGGGGATACCCTAAGAAGAGGACCAATATGGGCCATTTTAGAAGTTAAACTAAATTTGGACAAAATATAAGGAGATCCGACGGAACTAAACTGAAACTAGGTTTGGACAAAATATTAGGAGATCCAAAGTTTGGACCAAATTGTTTGTCCCGTTCAAGAGATATCGTGCATACCACATTTTTTTAAATATTGGGAGGAAGTACCGGAATGTGTGTTCTTCGAACTGAAACTAATTTTGGACAAAATATGACGAAGGCCAAACTTTGGACCAAATTGGTTGATCAGTTCGAGAGTTATCGTGCTCTTCAGCCAATACGTAGGGGTTTTTGCCCCTTTCGGGCTGTTTTCTCAAGAAGTTTGGACTTGCCCCTAAACAACTTTTGCCGTCGTAATTGAAGCAGCGAACGCAAGATGCTTCAACAAAAATCAAAGTGATTCGAAAGCAGGTCTAAAAGTGAACTTATCCGAAATTGTGTGTGGGAGGTACCGAAGGAGTGGACAAATATAGTCCATATTCGAACTTGATCTCTATCTGGTAGAGATATTAGGATGTGTAAAGTATGAACCAAATCGGTCGATCGTGCGTACAATTTTTCCGAAATTTTTTGAACTTTTGTGGGGGAGGTACCTGAAGGATTGAACCGATATGACTTATCTTCTAACTTAGACTAAGCCTGGACAAAATATTACGAAAGCTATATGTTGGGCCGATTCGGCAGACCCGTTCGGAAGTTGTCTTGCGCTCCATGCACTACCCACGGTGTCATAGGGGTTTTTTTTGCAACTTTCAGGCTATTTTCTCAGAAAGTATGGACTTGCCCCCGATGAAACTTGTAGCGTCGTATGGGGGGCAGTGAATACAAGATGCTACAACAAAAATCAAAGCGAACTTTACCGAAATTTTGTGTGGGAGGTACCCGAGGGGGTGGACCGATTGAGTCCATATTGGAACCTCTTTTAAGTCTAGTAGAAATTTCACGATGTGCAAAGTATGGACCAAATCGGTTACTCCCTGCAAGAGTTATTGTCAGCACAAAATTTCCGAACATTTTCGAACTTTTGTGGTGGAGGTACCCGAAGGCGTGGAACGATATAATACATCTTCGAACTTAAACTAAAGCTGTGTTCCTTTACTTACCTGAGGTTACCATTTCCATTTGTTTCCATTTTTAACCTGCAAAGCGTTTCTTAACCCCAAAAAGTGGTAAAATTGGCAGCAACTTTTAAGAGAGTGAGAGAGAGCACATATGCTTTTCTCTTCTACCAAAGGCTACCAGACAAATTTCTGCAGGTAAAAAATGGTAGAAATGATTTTTCGACATTTGTTTGACGAATGAAGAAAAAATGAACGAAAAACAGAAGAAAAAGTCGAACGCTGACAAAAAATTGTGACATAAAAGAAGAAAATCGATTTGTTATGTTTTTTTTGACATTGCTACCAGATCTACCACTTTTCCGTTCCTTTACTTTTCTTGTAAAAATGTTCATGAGAGAGCAATTTTGAGCGCTTTTGACACTTTTCTCTTTTACCACTTTTACCATTCAAAAAGTAAAGAAACAAAGCTTAAGTTTGGTCAAAATATAACGAAAGCCAAATTTTGAACCGAAGCGGTTGATCCGTTCGAGAGTTATCGTGCGCACCAGCCAGCCAGCCAGACAGACGGACATGGCTAAATCGACTCCAAATTGTCTGAAACGGATTTCGTCCAAACATACTTGGGGTCTAAAACCATTATTTCGATGAGGCACATTTTGCCCGTATGAAAGTGTATATAACCTCGTCAGCATAAATGCTGAGGGTATAAAGTATTCAAATTAATCACATTGCAATATATGGAAGACATTCATCGAGCGTGTTGGATGTAAGATAATCCCGAGGAGCAAACATAGACCAAATTATATGCAGCAAATTTTATATTTGATCTTATATAAATAAAACACTGTAGAGACAAAGTGTGTGAACACAATCCTGCCAGGACGGAGGACTGGTTTTGGATCTAAACCAAGAATTAAATTTAGAACCACAATTGTGGTAGCCAGAAATGCAACAGATCAAAATACATACAGTTCTAAAACTACACACATATGCGACAGATATTTACGTGAAGTTTTGGAATTAAAAGATGAAGAGAATCTTACGTTTGAATTCAAGTGACTCGGAAGGTCAATTTACTAAATTTCAATTAATTCACTTTTTAAAAACACAGATCAGATCAGAATATCATCAAACTGAAGCAAGTGTTTATGTATAGGTGAAAAAACAACAACCATATGATGTTTATCAGTCGTGTTTTGCTCACTTACACTCTGAATGAGGGAGAATGGCTAAAGCCAACTCCTTTCGCTCCCCCACAAAAACTCTCCTCCTTCTTCCAGTTGTCAAACAAGAAGAAGCACCCTCTTGTTTTTCTCCTTTTTTCTTCTCGTTCTTAATTATCGAGATCGATTCTCGATAAGTCAATGTCATTAGGGTTGGGATTTGATGGGCTTTTTATGTTCCGAATAGACTAAAAAACGGCTGAACCGATTTTCTTGAAAATTTCAGAGAACGTATATATTTTTTGGATTTTCAGAGGGGCAGGGTACCTCCCCAATGACCTACTTTTTTAAAAACGATATTTTAGCACGCACACTTTTTAAATTTCGGGTGACGTAGGGGATGAAACGTAGGGGACGAAAGATACCAAGGAACGGTCATGACCGGCTTTAACATGGCAAAGTCCAGGATTTATCTTGGTCCCTCTTTCATCTCAACTGGACACTGACCTCCCCATAGTGTCACCTGGGGTAGCTGCCTTTAACACCCGTTAAAGGTAGTGAGCTAAAATGTGCCGCGGGTTCACCCATAAGAATGTTAAAAGCTTGGGTTTGGGAGCTGGGTTAGTAACCCTCCTCTAGAAAAAGCAGCCTACTATAAAAAAACAAAAAAAAAGACATAACCCTCAAAAGTTTTAAGGACCATGATCTGCGAATCTGCACCTGGAATGTCCGCACTCTTTATAGAGAAGGTGCAGTTTACGCATTGGGAGATGTACTTAAAAATTACAAGGCCGACATTAATGCCATACAGGAAATACGATGGGATGGGAAAGGCGTCACAACAACACCTAAAGGTGACGCACTGTATTATAGCTGCCATTACACAAATCATGAGTTTGGTCGCGGATTTCTAGTTGGTTGGAGGTTAAAACACCTGGTTTCCGGCTTCACACCAGTGAATGAAAGACTTGCTACAATTCGAATAAAAGCAAAATTCTTCAACATCAGCTTTATTTGCGCTCATGCTCCCACTGAAGACAAGGACGAACTGACCAAAGACATATTTTATGAGCGGTGAGAAGAAACATATGACCGTTGTTCTGCCCATGACATTAAAATTATTCTAGGCGATTTTAATGCCAAAATTGGAAAGGAAAATACCTTGGCCCAACATTCGGAAAATTCAGTCTCCACAGTGAAACATCTGACAATGGCATGACGCTGTTAGACTTCGCAGCACCAGATTTCAACATCTCGACATCCATAAGGGCATCTGGCTCTCTAGATCAGACAACAATAAATCAAATTGATCACGTTGTGATAGATGGAAGACATTCATCGTGCGTGTTGGATAGGCCTTCGTTCCGAGGAGCAAACATAGACTCGGACCACTACCTTGTTGCAGCAAAGGAACGCACCCGGTTAAACGTAGCAAACAAAGTACGAACAGACACAACACGAAAGTTAGACATTGGTAAGCTGCAGTCACAATAAGATAACTACAACATATTCCACTCAACTAGCCCAATTGCTTAATGAGAGCACTCCTTGTCCCGATAACATAACAACACAATGGCAAAATATTGCCCACTCCATGAAAACATCCGCAAACTGCATACTTGGATACCAGAGACCTCCACAAAGGAATTCATGGTATGCCCAGGAGTGTCGTGCTGCTACCGAAGAGAAAAATGCGGCATATAGGGCTACTATACAATCCGTAGCAACGCGTAGCGCTGAGAGAGATATCGGGAGAAAAGGAGAGAGCAGAAACGTTTTTTCCGCAGGAAAAAGAGGGAGATGGAAAAGCGAGAGTGGAAAAAATCGAGATGTACAGGAACCAGAATGAAGTCCGAAAATTCTACCAAAGAGTCAAGCATCAAACTGATGCCTTTGGTACAGGCACATCCTCCTGTAGAGAACAGCAAGTTAATTTGGTAACTGATAGAGATAGTTTGCTCAGGATATGGAAAGAACATTTTCAAAACTGTTGGCATCCAATAGAAGTGAAGACGACGAAGATACCACAGATCCAATACCAGGAGATGGTATTGAATGTATACCGCCAGCCAAGATTAGGTTAAGACAGCAATAAATCGGCTGAAGAATAATAAGGTAACAGGAGCCGACACGCTGATAAGGTGTATTCATCAGCTAGTTGGCACCATTTGGCAGGAAGAACGAGTATCCGACGATTGGAACCTGAGCATCCAGTGCCCCGTCCACAAGAAAGGAGATAAGACTGTATGCTCTAACTATAGGGGCATAAGTCTACTCACTATTGCCTACAAGATCGTGTCAGGGATATTGTGCGAACGACTAAAGCCTATGGCCAACGAGATAATTGGACCATACCAATGCGACTTTATACCTGGCAAGTCCACCATTGACTAGATATTTACCCTGCGCCAAATCCTGGAAAAAAACCAAGAGATGCAGATCGACACCTACCACCTTTTTGTCGATTATAAAGCAGCCATCGACAGCCCGCTGCGTTCAAAGGTATTCCAAGCCATGTCTGAATTTGGTATCCCGGCAAACTTCATCCGGCTTTGTAAAATGACTTTAACTGACACGAGATCCTCAGTTAAAATAGGAAGGAACCTCTCCGAAGAGTTTTGTACCAAAAGATGTTTCAGACAAGGAGACAGCCTTTCGTGTGATCTCTTCAACGTCCTGTTGTAAAAGGTTATACGAGATGCAAACGTCAAATGAAGTGGCACAATCTACTATATACTGCTGATGATATAGACATCATGGAACGATCAGTAAAAGAAGTAACCGATAGCTTTATGAAGGTCGAAGGAGAATCTGCCAAGCTGATGGTGTCGACGCGCAAAGCGTCCATTGAGATCGGGTCAACTTTTGAAGTTGGTTTCTATAATTTTGAGGTAGTAAAAGACTTCGTATACCTCGACACCGCCGTTAACACAACAAACGATATCAGTTGTGAAATAAAAAGAAGAACTGTATTAGCCAACATATGCTTCTTTGGCTTAAGTAAGCACTTTAAAAACAAAGCCATAACTCGCCAAACAAAAATAACGCTTTACAAAACACGTATCGAGATGCAGCGATTGCGTTGGCTAGGCCATATCATAAGAATGAGCGATGATGAACCCGTTAAAAAGGAGTATAAATTCGAGCCGCATGGCAGTGCACGCAGAATTGACAGACCAAAGAATATATGGCACAAACAAGTGGATGAAGAGATGACAAAGCGCGGTGTTTCTGGGGGAATGTTTTATATCCCCTGCAAAGACTAAATACCAAATTTCAGCCATTTCTGAGTAATATTGAAGCCACAACCTTCAAAATACCTACAATCGGGTAGTACCGCACGGTGCTCTTGAAACAATTTTAAATGGAAGGTGCTTACACCTCGGAAGTTTTTGCGGATTCTGAAACTACAATGTTTATAGATGAGAAAAATCAAAAAACAAAAAAAATCGCAGGAGCGCTTTTTAAATAAATCGCGATTTAAGTTGACATTTTTAGGGGTTGTTTAGGTTTTCACGATTTTGCTTAGAAATCGCAAGTCCTATCAAAATGGAACTAAAGAAAATTTTGTAGCTATGAAAATTCTCTATAAGATTAACCTTTATGGTATTCTCGTCGGTTTTACCGTTTTTGAGATATAGAAGTTCAAATTGGGACAATTCAATTCTGTATCGCCCCCTTATAAAACAATGTCATGACTGCAAATTCCCAACTTAAACTTGTATATCTAAAAAAATTTTACTACTTGGGATAAGTTACTTCAGCCAGTATTGTAGAGCATTTTTACAGCTTTAAGATTTTCTCAGGTCCCATATCGATAAGACTTACCGTATTCAAGCAAAATCGCGAAACCCTAACAAAAAAAAACCTACAAATGTAAACTGAGCTTCTTTATCTCAAAAATGGTACAGACTGGGAACAAATGGTAAACGTCAATCCTCTAGAGAATTTTCACAGCTACAACATTTTCTTTAGCTCCATTTCGATTGGACTTGCGGTTTCCAAGCAAAATCGTGAAAACCTAAAAAACACCTAAAAATGCGAATTTTGACCGCGATTTATTTAAAAATCCCTACAGCGATTTTTTCTTATTTTTGGATTTTTCTCATCTATGAACATTGCTGTTTTAGAATTCACAAAAACTTCTCCTGTGTAAGCGGTTTTCATTAAAAGTTGGTTAAGGCGCACCATTCATGACATTGTTTTATAAGGGGCGATACAGTCAGTGCATTGTCCCAATTTGAACTTCTATATCTCAAAAACGGTAAAAACTACGAAAATACCATAAAGGTCGATCTTGTAGAGAATTTTCATAGCTACAACATTTTCTTTAGTCCCATTTTGATAGGACTTGCGATTTCTAAGCAAAATCGTGAAAACCTAAACAACCCCTAAAAATGTCAACTTAAATCGCGATTTATTTAAAAAAACGCTCCTGCGATTTTTTTTTTGTTTTTTGATTTTTCTCATCTATTGTAGTTTCAGAATCCGCAAAAACTTCCGAGGTGTAAGCACCTTTCATTTAAAATTATTTCAAGAGCACCGTGACCGTTCTATGGGTGCTATATTAAAACGTAGGTCGATATAGCCCATTTGCAATACCAAACATCCTAGGAGTAATAGAAACTTCTATACCAAATTACAAAGCTCTATCTTTAAAATTGCGATAGGTATCTGGATTTAAAGAGACGGACGGACAGACGTCATGGTTATATCGACTTAGAATTTTACCCTGATCAAGAAGATACATACTTTATGTTGTCTTCGATGAATATTTCGATGTGTTACAAACGGAATGACAAATTTAATTATACCCTCCATATTATGGTGGAGGGTAAAAAATATATACAAATTAAAAGATATGGTCTTGCCGTACATGCAAATCATATGCGAATAAAATCATTTTGATAATTACTCGATTTACACATAAAACGAACTCTTTGAACTCTATTTCCGTTTAAGAAGCCTTATGATTTATCTGAACAACACGATAACTTTCCGCAAATTTTTGAAGGGTGAATGAACCTATGTTTCGAAAAAAGTCGGATTAGTTTTAAAATTTTGTAAATTTTTTGTAAATTCCGAGAATACTGAGTAATATTTTACACATATTATGCAATATTTGACGTCCCTTCGTGATAACTTTTAGTGACAATTGTGCTAATTAAAATAATAAATTTGTAAAAGCGCAATAACTTTAGTCCGCAACAACCAAAAATTTGCCCTCTATCGGATTTGTACTGGGGAATTTTTTCTTAAGCTATGTACCAAAAATCTTTGATGTAGCGCGAAAAGAAAAACTTTTTTTTTTGGAAATGGAATATGAAAGTATTGGCAACATTTCCAATAAACCCTCTTGAGCCTAAAGGCTGAGGTTACAAAGGCAAAACAAAACAAAATTTATTCACCTTTACTTCTTTTACTTATTTAGTGCAATTTAAATGAAACCTTTCTTATCCCTAAAATATTCATTAATTGCATTTGCCGGTTTTCCTCTCTGGAGACTGCATAATAAACAAAGCGAATAACAATAGCT